>NC_091328.1:20374008-20409008 GCF_038502225.1 Cherax quadricarinatus
TGTGTGTGGTGTGTATGTGTGGGGTGTGTATGTGTGGGGTGTGTATGTGTGGGGTGTGTGTATGTGTGGGGTGTGTGTATGTGTGGGGTGTATGTGTGGGGTGTGTGTGTGGGGTGTATTTGTACGTATGTGTATGTGCGCGTATGTGTATGTGCGCATATATGTGTGTGTGTGTGTGTGTGTGTGTGTGTGTGGGGTGTGTGTGTGTGGGGTATGTGCGTGTGGGGTATGTGTGTGTGGGGTATGTGTGTGTGGGGTATGTGTGGGGTATGTGTGGGGTATGTGTGGGGTATGTGTGGGGTATGTGTGGGGTATGTGTGGGGTATATGTGGGGTATGTGTGGGGTATGTGTGGGGTATGTGTGGGGTATGTGTGGGGTATGTGTGGGGTATGTGTGGGGTGTGTGTGGGGTGTGTGTGTGTGTGTGTGTGTGTGTGTGTGTGTGTGTGTTTTAGTATGGCTAGTAATAAGACTAGTGGTATTCAGCTCACTGTCATAGCAGGTCATGTTGAAGGTGATGAAGGTTATGGCCGGGGAACAGAAACTATCCACTTGTGCACATTTCACGAACATTCAACGTCATTAAATGCTACATTTAATTTTTTTTACATTTTTTTTCAAGATCAGAAATTAATTGCAAATGTATTGATATCACTAATTAGCTATAGTCTGCCTCACATTCTCTGGATCACGTCCACCGATGATAACATCATTCAACAAGCCTCAACGCTGTGGGTTATTACCAATAGAGGTTTACCTCTAGGCTGTTCATAGCTGTTCATAGGGTTGTTTACAACTAACTTTCAATATGGAAAAGTAAATTTAATGATCTGGTCCGTTCTCTACCATTATTAATTTCTCATGGAGCGTTAAAAGTTTCAAATAGCACCTTAAGGAATGGAAGGCAATCAGATTTGATTCAAGGAAAGGGAGGGTAGCTCCAATCCTTTGAATCAAGAGCCTTTCACCAGCGTTTGGATCATTAACAAGTTTTACTGATAATGTTGCTATTTTCATTTTCGACTCGTAGGTTAATTTGATTTTTTTTTTTTGCCATAGCGTTGTTCACTAATGACATCATCTTCGGTGGCGGAGTCAGGGGTCTGCGGATGGGTTAGTTGAGGATATTGTGAGAAGGTGAGACTGACTATACCTCTCGACGTTCCTCTCCCCAAAGCGTCTGCGCATGAGAGGCGAGGTCCTGCCTGAGCTGTAACCGTAGCCATCTTCCTGGTCCCTAAACTGAGCTGCCAGCCTGTGGTCGCTCTTACTCTTCATGAGGCCGGAGCCCATGGAGGGGCCGGAGTTGTAGCCGTCACTCATCTTGTTGGGCGTATTGAAGGTCAACTCTCCCAGGGTACTCAGGGTTGTCGCAAGCTGTGGCACACAATGGTATTTCAAGAGAAAGTCAAAATACCGTGGACGGAAAAATTCACAAATGAGCATCAATCCAGAAATAAAAGCTGTGCGTCGCGTCGGTCTATCTTGTACCATTACCAAGCAGCGGCTATGCTCAAACCGAATTATCGTCCAGCTTTCATTTTTAATTTGGAAAAGCCTTATTCTAAAAAACCTGTTTCGCATAATTTAATGGCAGTTCTATTATACGGAGTGTGATGTAAGTAGTTGTACTCAGAATAATTATTTTTATATTTGACTGCACTGATTTGGCAACAATTATTTTAATGGTCATAGGACTCTAGGTGCAGTAGCGAGTCGACTGGCTTGTGGCTCACTAGAAATTCATTTCTGCTAAATGTCCATTTTTTTTTTGTGCTTTACCGGGTTATCGCTGTATAGTCCTTGTGGCTTAGCGCTTCTTTTTGATTATAATAATAATTTACCGGGTTATAGAATGAGCAAAAACATATTAACTTATACTTCCCCCTGTATTAATGTTAGGGGTTAGAGTACTTGGAGTAGCGAATGATCATAGTACAGGAGGAAGATGAAAGTGTTTAGGTCTCATTGAGTGCCAAAGGGAGTGCCATGCTGTAACTCCGGGGGATAATAAGCCTCCTGAAAGTTCAGCCATCATGTGGCTCTCAGGACGACAATTGTTTGTAAATCTCAGCTGCTTTGGCTTGATCTCAACAAGAACTGAATACTCGTCTCACACAGGTACCTAGACCACAATGGGACAATGACTAAGGTCTCACTGGCTAACATTTTCATAAATAGGCAAATGCTTCTCTCAGAACTTCTAAAATTCGTATTTCGTTAAGTCATTTTTCACCACAGAACCAAACTTCACTTCAAGAAACTGCTTTAGTGACATCTTCGTCTCGAATGGAAGCCAGATTCCTTGCAAGACTGAATTCGTAACTGCATTCATCTATATCACGAAAATATATATGGACTTTTGTCCTTAAGAGAGGCTGAAGGTGGCTTTCCTTTCAAGAAGGCACTGGACAGGCACCTAAAGTCAGTACCTGACCAACCGGGCTGTGGTTCGTACGTCAGCTTGCGTGCGGCCAGCAGTAACAGCCTGGTTGATCAGAACCTGATCCACCATGAGGCCTGGTCTCAGACCGGGCGTTGACCCCCGAAACCCTCTCCAGGTAAGGGAGGTTCCTTGATACTGGTGAGGGGCTCTTGATCTAGGGAATTGGATCTGTGCTCCAGTTCCCTGAATTGAGCCTGAATACCTTCCCCCCCCATCATGCGCTGTATAATCCTACGGGTTTAGTGCTCCCCATGATTATATTAATAATAGTAATAATGAAGGTGGCATTCTATCTTGTTTCTGAGGTTATGAGTGAGTTTTTTTTTATTATTAGGATGGTCAAGACGAGGAAAATTGTGCTTTATTTAATACAACTCTTCCACAACTAGAACATTCCTCAGCGAGGAATGTTCTAGTTACATCGTACCTGCCGTTAATAGTTCCTTGTCTATCTTATAGCTTAAGGGTGAAGTTATTTAAAACCTCAAAACAGATCTTCATTTACAACAAATGACAAGCTAAACTCGTCTAATATAATGAAGACGACAACGATCTTTCCTCAGGTTTCAAGAAATATAATCACCAAGTTGTTCTTGTCAGTATTCTCACTGATTTGTCGTGCCTCTATACCCTTGCATGACCCAGCGCATCCCACTGAATCTTCACCTCACGAAGAAAAGTGTCCTACTTTGACAGCCACTGGTATACGATATTATCTACAAGTTTAATGCATATTCACAGATAAATAACCCATTTTAAGTTATTTAGTAAAATGAGTGCTTAGATTCTGGACTAATACACAACTCAGATAAAATTATTTGAGCAAATAATTAGTTCGCAATACTGAGATTTATAGTTACGAGGCTGTTATTGTACCAGTATTGTGTTCATTATGAATATGACACATGATAAACGCTCATTTAACTAAGATCTCAACGAAGTAATTTTTGAAAATAAAAAATTACATATGGCCACAAATCAACATTCTAATAATAATAAGAACATAAGAACAGATCTTCATTTACAACAAATGACAAGCTAAACTCGTCTAATATAATGAAGACGACAACGATCTTTCCTCAGAATATAATACAAAGACACTAAGTTATGCGTTACACACTATGGCATCTAAATGCAAATATATAATTAATTTATTAAATATATAGAAGTTTTCTATAAGGTACTGAAAAAATGAAAATTGGCTCCAGCAAGAAAATTATTTTTGTCTTAAAATTAAAATAAATTTACACAAAGAATCACTATTTACAAACTTAGAACCTGTAATACGTTATTCATTTACAACTCCGAAGTCTTAAGTGCAGTAAGCTTCAGGTTTAAGCTTCGCCTGAAAACTGACGCGGAAAATGAATAAACAATATAACCTTAATTTTGGCCCTGTCGGGAACATTTCAATAAACAGTCAAATTGAATTAATTTAGTGTCTATCCTTCACTAACCTTATTGATATCGTCAGGAGGGTTAAATCTGGTTCGTCTGCTGTAGTCCCCGGCTTCGTAATCAAAACTTCGAATGAATTCCATGGTCTTGAGGAAGATATCCTTGGTGTCCATGAGCTCTGCATCGTCCCAGGGAGTGTTATCATCCATGTGTTTCTCTGCCAGTTCGATGTTGGCCCCGATGTTGGAGACCTCTTGATCGAGGGACTCCTTGAGTGTTGTCAGGTTCCGAAGCTCATTGTTATAGTAGTTCTCCACCTAAACAGAGGGTTAGAGTTACGTTCACACCCTGCACCACTGCCTGAAGTCCGCCTGTATGTTAAATTAGCTGTAGAGCTTGTTATTAGAATCAACTAACAGGCAAAATTGGAAAAATGGTCACAACGCCCGAGTTACAGATCCAGTCCAAAACTTCATAAAGAGCATGGAAAGAGTATAGGTTAAATAATAAAGTAGCTGTTCACTCAGTAATAATTAAAAAAAAAAATTACTCAATTGTAACGCTTATCAGTAACGCCCCAAATTGCTATCAATTTTACTACAATTAAAATGAGACAAATATGAAGTATTGCGATGTCATATTGATGACTGACTTTCGGAAGCTAAATGGAAAAACATACCTCAGCCTTCAGAAAATCGCAGCGGTCTCTAACAGACTTTTGCAGACGTTTAGCGATATTTTCAATTTCATCTGAGACACTGTGTGTATTCTGCTTGAGGGCGGTGATGTTGCGTTCCACAGTAGACAGCTGATCGTTCAGCCGATGAGCGGCGCGTTTAACCTGTAATAAACACCATCCTTAAGTGCCTTGGACGGCCACTTTATTAGGTACACCTGTACAAGCGCTTGTTAATGCAAATATCTAATCACCCAATCACGTGGCAGCCCCTCAATGCCTAAAAACATATAGATATGGTTAAGAGGTTCAGTTGTTCGGACCAAACATCAGAAAGGGTAAGAAATGTGATGTGATTGACTGACCGTGGAATAATTGTTAGTGCCAGACAGGGTGGTATTGATATCTCAACCTTCTGATTTCCGGGGATTTTCATGTACAAGTGTCTTTCGAGATTACAAAAAAAGTGTGAAAAACACAAATCATCCAATGAGCGTTTGCTCTGTGGGCAATAACGCCTTGTTATGACAAAAGACCAGAGGAGAATGACCAAACTAGATCAAGCTGACAGGAAGACGACAGTGATTTAATCTCTGCCAAGGATTGATCCCAGGAAGGTGAAACGTTGGTATGTTTCCTTACATCTGCTGCCTCTGTTCACATAGCAGCAACTAGGTACTTGGGTTTTAGCCGACTGTTGTGGGTCGCATCCTACCAGGAGTCCTAGTGGACAAGATTAACCCAAATTTCCCAAAACGTTCTGCATAACGAGATGCTTTCTATATAGTATGCCAATGATATCAGCTAGGTTTGTAATAACTATCATACTTGTAGAAATTATTAATTATTATGCAGATAAGCATCTCTGAATGCACAACACATCGAACATTTACGTGTATGGGCGCAGCAGCAGAAGACAACACCTGGTCCCACTCCTGTCAGCTAAGAACAGGAAACTGAGGCTACAGTGACCACAGGCTTACTGCAATGGGACAGAAGAAGATTGGATAAACGTCTCTTGGTCTGATGAATCAGGATTTATGGTGCAACATGCAGATGGTAGGGTCAGAATTTGACATAAAACTTTGGAATATGGTGGAACAGGAGATTGGCAGCATGAATGTGCAGCCATCAAATCTGCAGCAACTGTGTGTTCTTATCATGTCAACTGACCAAGATCTCTAAGGAACGTTTCCAGCACTTTGTTGAATCCATGCCACGAAGAATTCAGGCTGTTCTGTGGGCAAAGGGGGAAGCCCTACACAGTACGTGTAGTTGTAATAAAATATTGTTCAGCATAAAGAATGCAATTAGTATGCATATGCATTTCGGGTGTATTTAATAAAGTGGCCACTGAGTGTAGTTAGAAACAATTTCTTGTTGACCCACTACAAAATAACTCACCCGGTAAGCTATGCGGATTTTCTTAAGATCAGTGAAAAGTAACACTTATCACATTTTCACAAGACCATTTGTTACCACTGAACTACAGAGCTTACAATAGGATGATTTTTACCACCAGCACTTCTTAGATAGAGGTTTAAATATATAATCTATTTTTACATTATGTTTTTGTCTACATGTCCAGGGTTGAGCGCTTTCTGTGGAAAAAAAAATAGTGGAGAATGCAGGAGTACTGTGGCGTGACTAAAACACCATTATTTTCCTGGTTGTTGACACCTCAGTGTTGTAACGTATTTCTAAGTACAGTACCAGGACTCACCTGATTGTTGATGCGACCAATCTCTCGTTTGAGAATGTCTGTGTGCGCAGCTTTGCAGTCCTCGCAAATCTTCTTTTCACAGTGGGCGCACACAGCCAAGTAATTCTTTTCGTTACATACGTTGCATCTTTCCATTAACTGTCCTGTAAGACGGAAGAAACAAGGATACTTTTAGGGCTGGGGGAAAAAGCTGCACGATTTGACAAAGTATTATTTTTTAAGATAATTGACACAAATTATATTTTGTAAATGCATATATTACAAGACTGATTAAAAAGCAGTTTGCAGGATGCGTCTTGTTAACACATGGCTACTTATCTAACATTCTGGTATCCTGTCGGAACGAAGTGAAACAATGTTCGAGTTACTTTGAATGTTTATTACTTGTGTACTGCAGAATACTATTGCTAGAAGACATATTCTTAACATTAAGGCACAATAACTAAAGGAAGCCAAGTAGTGTGGCTAATTTCCATTGGTGTCATCACCTACGATGAGCTGCTCATTATGTAACACACAGGTACATATATGTACTTCTAGGCGAACGCGGGCAACATAGATGTGATATACCTGTAACGGGTTTTTAGAGTTATTCTACCTCCTGCAGTCCGGCCTGGGGCAGGCTTTTCTGTTCATTGCCTTTTCACTTAGTGTGTTACTATTGACGACCAACTGGCCTACATATCCATCACATCCTGGTTGATCTGTCACTTGGTGGTAGTGATACGGTTACCTCTTGAATACTTCATTTGTTTCATCAATATTTTTGATATTCACTGGTACCATTATGAACAGCTTTTGGCCACGGATGACTACTCATATTGTGCCTATAGCTTCCCCGCTTTTCACCGGATATATTTCAAACTTCCTCCCATACATCTCACTCGAAATCCGCAGCTGAAAGAGACTTATGTTTCGTGCCTCTAGAGAATGGAACCCTGATCTTTTAAGTTTTACACAGAATGTTCAGCCACTGAGTTACAAGTTAACTCCGCTTGCCAGTATAATGTACGACTGATACTGAAAAAGCTGGCGTTACCTTTCAACTATAATATGTACCATCAAATCTCTGAGATACGTTGTATATTTTAATAGAAATGCTAAAAAGCCCATCATTAATATTTAAGATAGTTAATCTGATAGACACAATAGCAAATGTAAATGATAATTATTCTCTAATTTAAATGTGTTTGATACGTGCAATATTGAACTGGGACAGAAAATACAGAATAAAATATGTGAAGCTAAAGTGTTACTGACCTGTGTGTGGGTCCGGCGTCTCGCCAGTGATCTCTATGTGAGCCTCGAGGAACCTCTGAAGCGTCACGTTGGAAGGAAACCCTTGAACCCCATTGTAAGGGATCCGATGCTCGGCGCGACACTCCGGGCACTTGACCTGCAACAAGGTGAACCCAGTTAACATACTCGTACCACTTTACTTAGTGGTATATGATAATGATCTCAACAAGGTAATTAAATTTCCCTTTCTGTAATTTGTTTCTGAAAAAGTTAAATTAATAAAAGAATATGCAGCCACCGCAGTAGGATAGACAGATCTTGCCCACAAGAAGTGAAAGATCTAATGTCAGGTGGCCAAATATGTTGGGTCATACATCATTGCGTAATCCATAATGTCTTGCCTAATGTACAATAGTTTCTTTTATATTAAAAAGACAGTTCCAGCGAGCGGGAGTAAAGGGATAACATTAAGGCCTGTCAACTGCTGTGGTCATCAAGGTATCCATTTTTGTATCTCATTATTATTATTATTTTAAGCCTCCCCATGAACGATTATTGAAGGATTATTTGTACATGTGTATCCTGAGTGTATAAGTGGCCAGCCAGTGGTAGAGGACAGAGCTCGAGGGAGAGGACAGAGCTCGAGGGAGAGGACAGAGCTCGAGGGAGAGGACAGAGCTCGAGGGAGAGGACAGAGCTCGAGGGAGAGGACAGAGCTCGAGGGAGAGGACAGAGCTCGAGGGAGAGGACAGAACTCGAGGGAGAGGACAGAGCTCGAGGGAGAGGACAGAGCTCGAGGGAGAGGACAGAGCTCGAGGGAGAGGACAGAGCTCGAGGGAGAGGGCAGAGCTCGAGGGAGAGGGCAGAGCTCGAGGGAGAGGGCAGAGCTCGAGGGAGAGGGCAGAGCTCGAGGGAGAGGGCAGAGCTCGAGGGAGAGGGCAGAGCTCGAGGGAGAGGGCAGAGCTCGAGGGAGAGGGCAGAGCTCGAGGGAGAGGGCAGAGCTCGAGGGAGAGGGCAGAGCTCGAGGGAGAGGGCAGAGCTCGAGGGAGAGGGCAGAGCTCGAGGGAGAGGGCAGAGCTCGAGGGAGAGGGCAGAGCTCGAGGGAGAGGGCAGAGCTCGAGGGAGAGGGCAGAGCTCGAGGGAGAGGGCAGAGCTCGAGAGAGAGGGCAGAGCTCGAGGGAGAGGGCAGAGCTCGAGGGAGAGGGCAGAGCTCGAGGGAGAGGGCAGAGCTCGAGGGAGAGGGCAGAGCTCGAGGGAGAGGGCAGAGCTCGAGGGAGAGGGCAGAGCTCGAGGGAGAGGGCAGAGCTCGAGGGAGAGGGCAGAGCTCGAGGGAGAGGGCAGAGCTCGAGGGAGAGGGCAGAGCTCGAGGGAGAGGACAGAGCTCGAGGGAGAGGACAGAGCTCGAGGGAGAGGACAGAGCTCGAGGGAGAGGACAGAGCTCGAGGGAGAGGACAGAGCTCGAGGGAGAGGACAGAGCTCGAGGGAGAGGACAGAGCTCGAGGGAGAGGACAGAGTTCGAGGGAGAGGACAGAGTTCGAGGGAGAGGACAGAGTTCGAGGGAGAGGACAGAGTTCGAGGGAGAGGACAGAGTTCGAGGGAGAGGAGAACTTACCAATACTCTGCTGGCCAGATGGTAAACAAAAGTCCTGTACAAACCTGTCGACGGACGTAGTCGACGAGGCCCTCCATGCAGGGCTCCATACACACCGAGTGCTGGCATGGTAGCAGTTTTGGGTTGCGGAAGCGGTCCAGACATATACAGCAGGTAAGGAGCTGCTCAAGTTGCTGTGCCATCTTGCCTCAGGCTGGCTCCTCTGTAAAGAATATAAAAATATATAGTTTTTCATCTCAGTATAAGTTTCATTTGTATGAAATCACTTCCTTGCAAAACTATGTGTCGAAATGTTTTGTCATGTAATAGCATTGGAAGTTATAGGCTGTGCAAATGTGTCAAACTAGATACAGGTTTATAGGCGGAAAAAAAAAAAGTTTGTGAAATTTACAGAGGTCATTCAGTGCTCCGTGCAATGTAAACCTCACATTCCAGCACCACATTCAGAATAGGCAAAATAATAGGCAAGTTAAGGTAAATAACGTTGCTTTAACTTCAAAAAAAAAAAAAATGAAAATGATGACGTTAAAAACGGCACTATCCATAAAAACATCAGATCAACGACACTAAATATATCTTGTAAAAGTGATCGGAAGGGTCAAAGCCAAGTACATGTTAAGAGGTGAGTGCCCATCAATGGCCAGCTGCAAGCTGCAGGGAGACCAACTTGATTACCCACAAAAGGTGTTTATTCTGCAAAGAATAATCTTTCACTCAAAACACTGAACTTAGTATTGGAAAACCTACAGTCCCTGACGCCGGGATCCGCCACTGACCCATTGAACACCCCACTTTTGTGTGTCCTTTCTCTCTCTCTCTCTCTCTCTCTCTCACTCACTCTCTCTCTCACACACACACACACACACACACACACACACACACACACACACACACACACACACACACACACACACACACACAAAGCTTTTTAATAAACCTTCTACATAGAAGGACACGCATTACCACAATTTTTAAAGGGGTGGACTTATAAGCCAGCGGAAGGCCTCTGTTAAATGACGAAAAGCTCCAGTGGTGGGTCATTATATGACAGACCCGCGTCTCAGGAAACACTTGTCCTGTTTCCTGACGAATCTTACCTAACCTTTCACACACCATCTTGTCGCAACTCCGACTCAGTGCCGGCGCTACTGAACTAGTCATCTTATGACAGACTTATCAAATTTTTCCCCTATGACTAAAAGATCAATTTCAGTTGATGTTTCCTGTGGTACTATGAGAATCATACATCCATCCTGTTTAACCCTGCACAGGTTGTTGCTGGCCTGTAGCGCAGTGGTGTCGCTAGGGTTGGTGTCACCCCCTTGAAATCCAAGGGCGGGGGGATGGGGAGAGAAAACTGCAGTTACGTCACTACTGTATGACCAGTAACTTATGTTTAGCAATGAGAAAGTTTAAGGACCTTAAACCGAACAGTAATATTGAGGAAACAAACTCAAATACCACTGAGTACAGGCAACAGATCCTACATTTATTCATCTTCAACAGTGCAAAAAAAAAAAAAAATTGAAAAATAATGAAAAACATTGCAATATCAGAGAAACACTAGGAACGATTTGACCCTGAGTACAGGTAACACCTCAGTGAATCTGATCTTACATTTGACCCTGAGTACAGGTAACGTCTCAGTGAATCTGATCTTACATTTGACCTTGAGTACATCTGATCTTACATTTCCTTGCCTTCAATCCTGCAATCATCACATCAAAATCAATGATGTTCCCTATATAGGCCTATCTGTACTCGGTAATCATGTAATAAGCTACATAGAAACAAAGGATTTTTCTCTTATGTTGCTGCAGCACTGTTGTGGGCATTAGTGCCACCTTTTTTTTTAGAGGCTCTATGATGTCACCCCCTAAATGGTGTCACCCGGGGCGGCCCGACCCCCTTACGATGCCACTGCTGTAGCTCCTGGCCTTCCCACACCACCCATTCCCTACACATGACCTAGAAAGTCATGGCACCACAAGACTGTTGAAGATACCTCACTGAACACAGTCTTACTATTACTGGACACCCCTACTTATCCCCCTCCCCCCTCATACTCTACCTGTACGTCCTTGGAAAAGTTAAGTACCTGACGGAGGATCGAGTCTCCAGTACTACTTGAACAAAATGAGTCACGAGTTTAGCGCTTAGTCGATTAAAAAGATATCAAGTTATTTTTGCAAAATAAGGATAATTTTTATTTATTAATATTAAGCAAATTTAGAAAACAAATTATCCTAAATAAGCGGACTTCATAAATACCTCAGTATTATTTCTGAAACAAAAATTCCCATATAATGACAGCTGCAACTGCAGGAACACATGATCATATTCTCCCACTTTTGCTTGGGAATATTGCAACAAACTCAGGAGAGTTAACCATGGGATGTATAAGAAAGATGAAGGTGTGTTAAGAGTCTAGCAGTCATGACAACGAAGCAGGTACAGAAAATATACACAGCATGAGGGAGTAGTTGATCTTTCTGGACGAGATGATGTATACCAGTGACGACGACGACGACGACGACGACGACGATTATGACGATGATTATGACGATGATTATGACTACGATCAGTGTGACTGGCAGATATATGACTGCGAATAGCGGTCATATATCTGGCACAGATGGGTGTAATACTTTACGAAATACAAACTAACTTTGGAAGGTAAAGGCACCGAGAGGGGATATAGACAAGGGGTGGCCAGTGTGCTCTCAGCCTGAGAGTTGATACAGAGGACGGTTGAAAGTCACGCTGAAGAGACAGTGAGGGATCGTATGAGTGAGAAGACCAGTCAGTGGCTGGTGGAATGTGTGGACTCTTGCCAGGGTTGTGTTGAGCAGAGGGCGCCTTGTATGGGCTAAGTACTTCTTAAGCTGTAGGTCTTGACACGGAAGGAAATTGTGAAGTAATTCATAAACACTAAGTTAATCGTACGTGTATGAAACTACGTTAATGCAGGAGGCAATAAAATAAACTTTTAACAAAAATGTCACGAATAGATAATATTGCTTACTATCAAGGTTATTGTAAAAATTATTACGAAATGCGACGATCAGTGAAGACATTAACAGCTGGACCTGCCGTATGTAGCTTTAAAACATTGTTAGCTTCCCTTGTAGCTTTGAAAATGTCTACTGACTTCTCAGAAAACTTGTATAATAGCGCGAGCGCGCCCACACGCACGCACGCACACTAATAACCATAGATACATAAAAGCTCAGCCAGTCGCAAGATGTCTTGTTTTTAATAATTGATTAAGCAATTTGCACTATATAAAAGACCTCGGATATCTATATAAGGCACATCTCATTCTAATAATGAATCGACAGTTTTATGTTGGTTAATTAGTCAGAGAAAAATTACTTGACACGAGTTTGTGTTGTAAGATGACTTGTTCAGTGGTGCCAGCACTGTGGCGCGGGCGCGGCACTATGGAGAACCAAGACAGCTATGGAGAGCCAAGACACCTTGCTTACTGGTACTGGATTCTGTTATTGAAGAGTTTGCATATTTAATCTGAAGCAGAGCAGCGTAGGAAATCACTGAGGAGAAGCATGTTTCTCTGGCAGGGACAGCAAGAGGCAGTGAGCGGGGGTAGTGTGGGTCTGGTGCCCAACACGCGGCGCCACACATCACCTTATATCGCCATCTTCGAGTTAAGCTACAGCTCTGACGTCACTCCTGCACCTCTACGCTTCCCTCGGTAAAATTTTCAAAGCACATCCAAATTTACGATGGATTACTATATATTAACAGGCGTTTTTGAGGTCCTGGTTGAGAGAATTCGAGGAATTTGCGGTGGGTGAAAGGTGGATGTGGTAGAGATGGAGAAAGAGTGGGTCAGTGCCAAGAATACCCACGCGGTGCCTCTCTCTGCCAAGCCGGCCGGCACAGCATCTCAACCTGTGCACGTATGTGGCCTCCTTAACTAACAAGCACCACCCATGCTGGCAACTTACAGATCTAACTCAAATTTTGTAGTGAAATACATTTTCTTAAAAAATAGTATTTCTAAGATATACCCTTCCCCTCCTTCCACATAGCTTTAAGAAGAGGTAAGAAGAGGTATGATAAGGCTTCTGAAGCGGGGAGAGTGACCTAGTAACGATCAGCGAAGAGGAGGGGTCAGCTGTGACTCAATCACTGCAACTAATATAGGCGAGTATATATTGGCGAGTACACACACACACACACACACACACACACACACAAACCTATAATGCAAGTCCCAGTGTTCAATAAATCTTGCACATATAAAGGCTTAATTCTTTTCGCTTGTTAAAAAAGAATAAAGTCAATATCGTAGCTGGAACATTTCACAACAAACCCAAAAACCTGGAAAGGAAACCTGGACAACGTTTTCGTCCCCCCCCCCCCCCGGACCATAGGTCCTAAATTCAAATTCAGATTAGTGTAGCCCGGGCCAGGGTCAGCTTACGTTAGAACGAAGAAATTAATTGAAGACACGTGGCCAGATTCCTCAAGAGTTACCTGGGCGGACACACTTAACCTGTCTTTGTTACGCCAGATGTCCTCGTCTTCATATTTAATTCTTAAAAATCATTATTGAGAAAAGTGCTAATTGTGATATCAGTAATAGTAATGGTATTGGTAATAATACTAGTAGTAGTAGCAGCAGCAGCAATTGCAATAGCAGCAGCAGTAGTTACAGTAATAGTATTAGCAGCAGCAGCAGCAGCTGTAGTAGCAGCAGCAGCTGTAGTAGCAGCAGCAGTAGTAGTTCCAACAGTAGTAGCAGCAGTAGTAGCAACAATTGGTGATAATAGTAGCAACAGTAGTAGTAGTTGGTGGCGGCGGCAGTAGCAGTAGTTGGTGGTAGTAGTAATAGTAGTTGCAGTAGTAGTAATAGTAGTTTTAGTAGTAGTAATAGTAGTTTTAGTAGTAATAGTTGCAGTAGTAGTAATAGTTGCTCCATTAGAAATGTTTGGATACAAATACTGCAAACCCATCCCTAGATTCGTCAATTAGTTTATTATATTAAGCAGGAACTTCAACAAATATATATATACCAACTGATAATTCAAAACTGGACAGTTGATTTTTTAATAACTTAAGATTTTTCTACAAATGTTATATAGGTTAATTTCGGTTCGTCTTATTAATTCGTGATAAGGATTTTGAGGATCAGTTATGAAAAATGAAACAACAGACAATAAGTTTAATATAAGTTTTTAAGTTACTTTAGTCTGGAAAAACACTGTTCCCTCAAATATATAAAGATGTATATGCAACACGTGAGGAACTTTTATAAAGGAGACGTTTCGCTCGCCAATCCAAAGAGTTAGAAGGCGAGATGTGGTAGTTAGGTTTCGTATATTGTGTCAGGTCACCTTAGGGCAGTCCTGCAAAATCAACTTGGTCGACACTTGATGTATACAGTAGCGGCACCATTGAAAACAAGGGGGAAGGGAGAACTGGGGAGCTTTAGCCTCCCAAATTACTTCAGCCCTTCTAAGTTGCCCAAATTAAAAAAAATAGAAATAATAACTGCTTCAAGTCAACCTTCCTTGCGCCTCCATCCCGGCCAATCAGACAGCCACTCCAGTATAAAAATTCTGGCGCCGCCCTGGATATGTGCTAAATAAAGATTTAACGCCGACAACTTAATGCGGTGAAGCTTTAATTGGTATAACGTTTCACCAACTAATGAGTTTCAAGTACATAACACAGTGAGGAAATACTAACAAATTACTGCTAGGACATATGGGGCAGATGGTCAGCTGTAAAGATGAGAAAACCACTACAATAGGCCTACTGGATCAAGCTAAGTTTTCATTGCTCCAAGAGCCTACCACAATTTTGTTTAATGGTGTTAGTTTGATTGTAGACGACTTAAAACACTTACGTCTAATCTTGTTGCTTTCTTAAATAGTAGCCTGGCTGGGTATTAATATGTTGTCAGTATTTGTTACTTAAATTGCCCAGACTACAGCTGCATTGCTAAGATATTATGATTGATTCTAGGCAATGGCGCCTTTATAGGTAAATTCTTTTATAAGGAGTTTAACCTCGTTCTACTATACAAGATGTCCATTGATGTTTCTATATATGCAAATGCATTGTTATTACTGCCCATGTGACACTCAAATTATATTCGCATTGATTGAGAGACGTAGATCTCCCGTTGATTTATTCACACAGACCTTGTCGCAGCCTCCTGCTTTGGTGTCGATGTGACTAACAGTGAGATCCCCAACTGGGAAAATCCTGGAGATTGTAAGCTATACTTGAACTTGGGAGTATAATAAATCTGCAAGATGTGTTAAGATGTATTATTTAACAGTGTTTTGGCATACAACGAACGCCACTCATCAGTGCTAATTTTACCAAATTTTATATGAAACATTTAGAAACAGATTCGCATTAAACGTCACCTGGTTTAATCACGTGGACGATACCTGGGTTAAGCCACTAGCATATTCAAACTTTCAGATCAATTGCTTAAATTCAACGACACTAAACCCACGATTAAATTCGCGCTGGAGGAAGAACAGGACGGAAAACATTCGTTTTTGAAAGCCCTACCTACCTAATCTGGCGACTCGTCCTAATGCAGCATTACTCCGACTGTGACAGTAGAACGCAACGTCTCTAAGTGTAGTCATTGTTTTTGTTTCCTTAGGGTATTGAGAATTTGTAACCAAGAATAACTTACAGAGGGATGCAGTTATATCCAACTAGCCTTCCCCAGTCCTCCTCTCCCCTCACCACCGTGAGCCTGAGGTGTTCATTTGAGTCTATCACGACACTAATTGAGGCCCAGAGTCAGGAGGTAGGTGGCTCCCACTAGAACAAAGTTCTTTGTTGGAGTTTTGAGAGGAGTTCCACTATCGATGTACAACAGAAGAAAAATACTACCGAAGAACCTTACATCTTAGCCCACAGCTGCCTGCGTCAGTGTTCAGCAGACACCACCGTCCTTCCTCTGCAAGTTACCGCGACAATGTCACAGGAACAGCAGCAATCATCTGCGTCCTAGTGACAAGAACAACTATCGTTTGCTCCCCTAGTCACGGGACAAACTATGTATATTTCAGCCTCTGTAGGATCAGAGAACGGTATCCTCGTACAGCATAAGCCCAACCCCCCTATATCTCAATGCATGCAAACGGAATAGTGCAGAGTACGGCACGAGTTTGTAATGCAGTTAAATATAAAACTGGAGGATCTGAAGAGATTTAAAAGAAACATTCACAAGTCTTCTTATGGAAACCTAATACAATTTATACAATATAAATGATATATTAGGACAACCACAAGCCAGCTGATTCAAACCTTCCATTAAGAAACACCAACTATGAAGCGAAATTGAAGAGCTTTCTCCTGTTATCCTCAAATTTAAAAACGTCCTAAAACTCATTTTTCAAATTCTCTTCCATCATATAAAAATTAGGTTTTTAATTTTTAGGAAAATCTAACAACACTGCTTTAAATGACAATTTCATCCACACTGCACAAAAATCAGTAAAAAAAAAAAATACTTCCAATTACGACTTTCTCTAATTAATACCTGGTAAACTGTTTTAACAGTCCTGGTAAATAAATTAAAATTTGCACAGCTCAAAGGTGTCTTTTAATAAAGCCCACTAACCGTGAAAAATTGAAACCGATCAGAAAATATATTACCCGGTAACTGATCTAACTCCAACAATTCCAAGTTTTGTAACAGTTTCAGTAAAATTTAAAATTTCCATCAACTTAGAGTAAACTTGTAACATAACATCCGTCTTAAAGAATTCATCGTCATTAATATTTTGAAGCCAGTGTGAAGTTATCTTCAGTTATAGAATGTAACTAACTATTTATTAAATACAAATAGCAAATTAAGACATGCCAACCAATAGCAACATGAACCTTAAGTCCAGGAAACCACAATAGTTGAAAAAATTGAAGCCGATCAGATAAATCATTCTAGCTCTAAGCTGCGTCAGCCATTAAAAAATGAATCAAAACACAAGAGGTAGACTGAAATATATTTAATGCGATTTAACAGGAATGAAAACTTCACACTATTTTACACATAAAATGGTCAAATCTACAGCTCCTACACATTGAAATTTCACTCATCTTTATCGCATTAAGACGCAATTTTTGCAAACGTTTGAAGGTCCGTCACTGAGGATTTCGGAAGTTTTCCCAGCCATCCCAGGATGCTGGGAGTGGGTTTTACAACTCTGGTCACAGGGTAAGTAAACATGCCAATTGTTCCATGAATCTAGTCCTCGTTACCGTACACAAGCTTTGAAAATTTGAAGCCGATTGGGTGATGCGTTCTCTAGTTGTGAACGAAATAACGAAAATCGGAGGAAGAGAAAAAAAATTCAGACAGCCTCTTATTAGGGAGGCCTGAAGGGTGACATGTCAGCTGCGCCCCAGTCAGAGCAGCAGCAGTCAGCTGCACCCCAGTCAGAGCAGCAGCAGTCAGCTGCGCCCCAGTCAGAGCAGCAGCAGTTAGCTGCATCCCAGTCAGAGCAGCAGCAGTCAGCTGCACCCCAGTCAGAGCAGCAGCAGTCAGCTGCACCCCAGTCAGAGCAGCAGCAGTCAGCTGCACCCCAGTCAGAGGAGCAGCAGCAGTCAGCTGCACCCCAGTCAGAGGAGCAGCAGCAGTCAGCTGCACCCCAGTCAGAGGAGCAGCAGCAGTCAGCTGCACCCCAGTCAGAGGAGCAGCAGCAGTCAGCTGCACCCCAGTCAGAGGAGCAGCAGCAGTCAGCTGCACCCCAGTCAGAGGAGCAGCAGCAGTCAGCTGCACCCCAGTCAGAGGAGCAGCAGCAGTCAGCTGCACCCCAGTCAGAGCAGCAGCAGCAGTCAGCTGCACCCCAGTCAGAGCAGCAGCAGCAGTCAGCTGCACCCCAGTCAGAGCAGCAGCAGCAGTCAGCTGCACCCCAGTCAGAGCAGCAGCAGCAGTCAGCTGCACCCCAGTCAGAGCAGCAGCAGCAGTCAGCTGCACCCCAGTCAGAGCAGCAGCAGCAGTCAGCTGCACCCCAGTCAGAGCAGCAGCAGCAGTCAGCTGCACCCCAGTCAGAGCAGCAGCAGCAGTCAGCTGCGCCCCAGTAAGAGCAGCAGCAGCAGTCAGCTGCACCCCAGTCAGAGCAGCAGCAGCAGTCAGCTGCGCCCCAGTAAGAGCAGCAGCAGCAGTCAGCTGCACCCCAGTCAGAGCAGCAGCAGCAGTCAGCTGCACCCCAGTCAGAGCAGCAGCAGCAGCAGCAGTCAGCTGCACCCCAGTCAGAGCAGCAGCAGCAGCAGTCAGCTGCGCCCCAGTCAGAGCAGCAGCAGCAGTCAGCTGCGCCCCAGTCAGAGCAGCAGCAGCAGTCAGCTGCGCCCCAGTCAGAGCAGCAGCAGCAGTCAGCTGCACCCCAGTCAGGGCAGCAGCAGCAGCAGTCAGCAGCGCCCCAGTCAGAGCAGCAGCAGCAGTCAGCTGCGCCCCAGTCAGAGCAGCAGCAGCAGTCAGCTGCGCCCCAGTCAGAGCAGCAGCAGCAGTCAGCTGCACCCCAGTCAGAGCAGCAGCAGCAGTCAGCTGCGCCCCAGTCAGAGCAGCAGCAGCAGTCAGCTGCGCCCCAGTCAGAGCAGCAGCAGCAGTCAGCTGCGCCCCAGTCAGAGCAGCAGCAGCAGCAGCAGCAGTCAGCTGCACCCCAGTCAGAGCAGCAGCAGTCAGCTGCACCCCAGTCAGAGCAGCAGCAGTCAGCTGCACCCCGGTCAGAGCAGCAGCAGTCAGCTACGCCCCAGTCAGAGCAGCAGCAGCAGTCAGCTGCGCCCCAGTCAGAACAGCAGCAGCAGTCAGCTGCGCCCCAGTCAGAGCAGCAGCAGCAGCAGTCAGCTGCACCCCAGTCAGAGCAGCAGCAGTCAGCTGCACCCCAGTCAGAGCAGCAGCAGTCAGCTGCACCCCAGTCAGAGCAGCAGCAGTCAGCTGCACCCCAGTCAGAGCAGCAGCAGCAGTCAGCTGCGCCCCAGTCAGAGCAGCAGCAGTCAGTAGTTCAGATATTCAACACCTTCAAATAACCAATTCAGAGGATCATTATACACAAATAACTCGCATACAAGAAAAAACTAATGGCGACATTTCAGTCTGACTTGGACCATTAATTAGTTATGTGACTAGTTGATGGTCCAAGTCGGACAGAAACGTAGTCACAAGTTTCAGGGTTCCAGTTACGGTATTGTGCCTTTTATATTCCTGGTCATTATATTTAAATAATTCATTACCGCTTAACTCTTTTCATCTATCAAAACTTTGCAGCCTCGTCCCTGGACCCATTGTGTACCTCTGTGATGGATATGGGGTACAGAAAGCTGTTAAATTAAGCTAATGCAATCATCGTCTCTTTAGTCTGGCCAGACGCTGCTGCCTCGCTGTACCCTCCCTGATAACTACTGACAGCAAAAAATGCACCATTCATATATACTGACGCTTAAGTATTAGTCTTTAATAGTGATGGATTGAATTTTATAAATTATATTTATATGAAGCGCTAAATCCATATGTATCATTCAGTACTAGGGGTGACGGAGAGGTTCGATCCTCCTTTCCTTAATCAGGAAAGTGAGGCTCTGATCTCGCAGGCAGACTAGTTCAGGGTGTGTTGGAGCCAAGATATGTTAACGAGTCTCTCGTACCAGGGTAAAACAATGCTTACAAAACTAAAACACACACACACACACACACAAAATTATGGAGAAGATTATCAGGAGGAGAGTGGTGGAGCACCTGGAACGGAACAGGAGTATAAATGCCAACCAGCACGGATTCACGGAAGGCAAATCCTGTGTCACAAACCTTCTGGAGTTTTATGATAAAATAACAGAAGTAAGACAAGAGAGAGAGGGGTGGGTTGATTGCATCTTCTTGGACTGCAAGAAGGCCTTTGACACAGTTCCTCACAAGAGATTAGTGCAGAAGCTAGAGCACCAGGCGCATATAACAGGAAGGGCACTGCAATGGATCAGAGAATACCTGACAGGGAGGCAACAACGAGTCATGGTACGTAATGATGTATCACAGTGGGCACCTGTGACGAGCGGGGTCCCACAGGGGTCGGTCCTAGGACCAGTGCTATTTTTGGTATATGTGAACGACATGACGGAAGGGTTAGACTCAGAAGTGTCCCTGTTTGCAGATGATGTGAAGTTAATGAGGAGAATTAAATCTGATGAGGACCAGGCAGGACTTCAAAGAGACCTGGACAGACTGGACACCTGGTCCAGCAAATGGCTTCTCGAATTTAATCCTGCCAAATGCAAAGTCATGAAGATGGGGGAGGGGCACAGAAGACCACAGACAGAGTATAGGCTAGGTGGCCAAAGACTGCAAACCTCACTCAAGGAGAAAGATCTTGGGGTGAGTATAACACCGAGCATGTCTCCGGAAGCACACATCAATCAGATAACTGCTGCAGCATATGGGCGCCTGGCAAACCTGAGAACAGCATTCCGATACCTTAGTAAGGAATCATTCAAGACACTGTACACCGTGTATGTCAGGCCCATACTGGAGTATGCAGCACCTGTTTGGAACCCGCACTTGATAAAGCACGTCAAGAAACTAGAGAAAGTACAAAGGTTTGCGACAAGGTTAGTTCCAGACCTAAGGGGAATGTCCTATGAGGAAAGATTAAGGGAAATCGGCCTGACCACACTGGAGGACAGGAGGGTCAGGGGAGACATGATAACGACATATAAAATACTGCGTGGAATAGACAAGGTGGACAAAGACAGGATGTTCCAGGGAGGGGACACAGAAACAAGAGGCCACAATTGGAAGTTGAAGACACAAATGAGTCAGAGAGATAGTAGGAAGTATTTCTTCAGTCATAGAGTTGTAAGGCAGTGGAATAGCCTAGAAAATGACGTAGTGGAGGCAGGAACCATACACAGTTTTAAGACGAGGTTTGATAAAGCTCATGGAGCGGGGAGAGAGAGGGCCCAGTAGCAACCGGTGAAGAGGCGGGGCCAGGAGCTAGGACTCGACCCCTGCAACCACAAATAGGTGAGTACAAATAGGTGAGTACTGCATGGAGGCAGTAGAGAAGCTCGTACCAAGGGGCAACAGAAACAACAGGAAGATCAGAGAGAGCCCATGGTTTACCAGGTGTGGAGAAGCCAAAGCCGCCAAGTGTGCTAGAGTATGGAAAAAAGTATAGAAAGCAATGGACCCAGGAAAACAGGAAGTTGAGCCGAAGAGCCAGAAATGAATACGCCTGGATAAGGAGAGAAGCCCAGCGTCAGTACGAGAATGGCATAGCAACAATAGCCAAAACTGACCCAAAGTTGTTATACATCCACGTCAGGAGGAAAACAACAGTCAAGGACTAGGTAATGAGGGTGAGGAAGCAAGGATGTGAGCTCACAGGGAATGACAAGGAAGTATGTGAAGAGATCAGCTCGCAATTCAAGGAGGTATTCACAGTGGAGACAGGCTTCCAGCAAACCGAGGTGGCAGGGTACACCAGCAAGTGTTGGCCACACTGCACATAACTGAGGGAAACTAAATTTCCCGAAGGCGGTGTCCCCAGATAATCTCTTTCATTGGGTCCTGAGAGGGGGAGCAAATGCAGTGTGCGCGCCACTAACAACAATCTTCAGTAAATCAATCGAAACTCCCTGAGGTGTGGAAGACAGCAAATGTAGTCCCGATTCTTAAGAAAGGAGACAGGCAGGCTGCACTCAACAACAGACCTTTGTCGCTGACATGTATTGTATGTAAAGTTATGGAGAAGATTATCAGGAAAAAAAGTGGTGTAGCACTTAGAAAGGGATGGTCTCACATGACAACCAGCACAGCTTCAGGGAAGAAAAATCTTGCGTCACAAACCTATTGAAGTTCTATGACAAAGTAACAAAAGTAAGACAGGAGAGGGATGGGTAGACCGCATCTTCTTGGACTGCAAGAAGGATTTCAACACAGTACCACACTTCACACTGGTTGAAAAGCTAGAGGAGCAGGCAGGAATAGGAAGAAAAGTACTGCAATGGATCAGGAAATACCTGATAGGAAGGAAACTATGTGCGTCGGTACGAGTCGAGGTGTTAGAGTACGTGCATGCGTCGACTGGGGTTCCACAAGGGTCAGTCCTAGGTACGGTGCTCTTTCTTGTATATGTGAATGACATGACGGAAAGAATAGAGTCAGAGGTGTCCCTGTTCGCAGATGTGACTAATGAGAATACAAGCGGACGAAGGTCAGGTAAGCCTACAAGGGTATCTGGACAGGCTACAAGTCTGGTCCGGCAAATGGCTCCTGGAGTTTAACCCCAGCAAATGCAAACTTATGAAGCTTGGGGAAGGACAAAGGAGACCGCAGACAAAGTACAGCCTAAGAGGTCAGAGGCTGTAAAACTCACTGAAGGAAAAGGTTCTTGGGATGAGCATCATACCGAGCACATCTAAGATGCACATCAACCAAATAACTGCTGCAGCATTCGAGCACCTGGCAAACCAGAGAACAGCTTTTTGACGTCTAAGTAAGGAGTCATTCACGACATTGTACACGGTGTGTGTGTCAGGCCCATATTAGGGTATGCAGAACCAGTAAGGAACCTACACCTGATCAAACACGTCAAGAAATTGGAGAAAGTGCAAAAGTTTGCAACAAAACTAGCCCCGGAGCTAAGGGGTATGTCATATAAGCGGAGGTTAAGGGAAGTCAATCTGATGACACTAGAGGATAGGAGGGATAGGGAGGACGTGATAATGACGCATAAAATACAGAGGAATTGATAAGGTGGACAGGGCTAAAATGTTTCAGATGGGACACAGAAAGAAGGGGCCACAACTGGAAGTTGAAAACTCAGAGGAGCCATAGGGTTGTTAGGAAGTATTTCTTCAGCCTTAAAGTTGTCAGGAAGTGGAATAATCTGGAGAGTGAAATAGTAGAGATAAAACTATGCTATGAATGGATTTTAAGAGGTATGATAACTACGCTCTTGGAGCGGGGAGTGACCTAGTAGCGAGTAGCGAAGAGGCGGGGCCAGGAGCTGTTACTCCACCCTTGTAATCACATATAGGTGAGTATACGCACATACACTAGCAAATTACGTCCACACACACACACACACACACACACACACACACACACACACACACAGTTCTTGTTCTATGTCTAATAAAAATATTGTTGAGTTGATTGCTTTATTAATACAGTAACACATTTTAATCATAATACCAGTAGTAAAGACACATTAAATCAAAGAGGTTCATTGCACAACATTATCGTTAGTTCTTATTCCAAATGAAGTATTTAGGTACTTTTTTTAAAATACTTTTCGGGAAAATATAAGCACCACGTGGCCTTAAAAATAATATGCAACATGTCAAACTTTGTTTGTGTTGCATCTACATCCAATTAGAGTTACAGGACTGTAAAGTCTGCTGGTGGAAAACGAGTCAATCATTGAGAAGTAATTTTCGTGTGACCTGTCCACGGCCCATTGTCAATGTGTTGCCAACCAGTGGGCAGGCATTCACCTTCCTAGAAAAGCTGCTCTAGAACCACCTTCACGACGACGGCAACGACCTACCCTTCCCCGACCACAACAACGACCACATCCACCACCTGGTAGACAAGGAACGCTAGACCAGGCCAGGCTGTATATAAAGTGTGTACCAAGAATTTGATTTTATCTATTTTAAGGAATAATGTGTTAAGAATGTAAGTGTAAAGTTGAACTGCACAGTCAGGCGACTCAGAACCTTATTTTTATTACAGAGGGAGAGAGCGGAAAAATAAATTTTATTCCCAAGTTAATGGTGGCTAAAAGAATTTTATGAGACCAGTGACCCAGGTCATTTTGAGGTGTTCTAATAAAAGAATACGTGTCTGCCTTTCATTAAATAAACCGCAAAAGGCACTTTATTTGTTTGACGCTGTAAAAGAACGTAAGGCTATGAAGATAGTGCCCCCCCCCCTTTTTTTTTTTTTTGGTCGGAGTATGATGGCTTACTTCAGTGTCTCAGGTGTTCCACCTGGCTGTGAAGAGCAGTGTATTGGTGAGTGGGGGCTCACTTAGCTTATCAAAGTTCAGTGGAGTCCCAGAAATGGTCCCCCAGACTATCATGTTCATGTGCAAAACGAGACAACTGAACTATGAGCCACTGTTACTAATATACATTTGTTTAAACATCCAAACAGACCAAATCCAGGAAGTTGCCGCGACAACTTTCTTACTTGATTCTTGTTGTAAACTATGACTGAATCCTACAAATCAGTTTGCAACTGCTGTTTGCTAACACTAAAAAGCAAGGCGACGTGTTTACTCTTCACAGCAGAAGTTCTGGACGATCTTGAACACAGTCCATCAGGCATCACTACCTAGGATTTATTTTACAGAACAGAATGACAAGTTGACAAAATATGTGCAACATCTGGGCACTGTTATTACGAAGGCGTTTCGCCAGCCATTGGCGATCACATACTGAAGACAGTGAAGATGAGGTATTCGGTCCCTCAGTCTTGATGGGTGTTCAGTCCCTTAGCCTTGATCAGTCACCCGAAAACGTATTCATATTGTTTTTATTAATTCCTTCAGGTAAGCAAGACTGCTTCCACATCGTAGTACTGGAGACAGCATGTGAGTGTTCAAGTGCAAAGTAGTGAAAATGAAATTGTATCAAAGTAGTACTTTATATATATATATATATCTATATATATATATAATATATATATATATCTATATATATATATAATATATATATATATCTATACATATATATAATATATATATATCTATACATATATATATAATATATATATCTATATTTTTATATATATATATATATATCTATCTATATATATATATATATATCTATTTCTATATATATATATATTTATATGTATATATATATATATATATCTTTATATCTATATATATCTATATATATATCTATATATATATATATATATATCTATATATATATCTATATATATATATATCTATATATATATATCTATATATATATATCTATATATATATATATCTATATATATATATCTATATATATATATATATATATATATATATCTATATATATCTATATATATATATATATCTATATATATATATATCTATATATATATCTATATATATCTATATATATATATATCTATATATATCTATATATATATATATATCTATATATATATATATATATATCTATATATATATCTATATATATATATATATCTATATATATATATATATATATATATATATATATATATATATATATATATATATATCTATATATATATATATATATATATATATATATATCTATATACATATATCTATATATATGTATATCTATATATATATATATCTATATATATATCTATATATATATATATCTATATATATATATATATCTATATACATATATCTATATATATATATCTATATATATATATATATCTATATATATATATATATATATATATATATATATATATATATATATATATATATATATATATATATATTGATGAGTAGAACAGATCAGTGTAAGTAATGAGAAAATTTTCTTTAGTCTCCATTTTTCCGATCAAGTAATTAGAGGATATCAGCACTGACACTCAAGCAGCCGTCCAGCAGACATGATGGAGCAGCAGCAACTATGTTTCCTTCAGAAGAACCCGATGAAAACTCAATGTGGAATAAAACAAATCACAGTACTGTGGCTGGAATGATTAATAAAAACACCGCACGTCGGTCCTGGACCACTCTCAAGCCACAGCTTTGACTTGACAGTGGTCCAGGATGGACTAAAACTTCAGTGCGTGATGCTTCGAGAAATGAACTCCTATGCATCAGACTCCGCATTGATCATTAGAACATTTGGAATAGGCAAACCAGCAACTATAAGAAAGGCCGTCATAGGGATGAGGAAATGTACATGTGAACGACTGACAAGAAACATGCATATAAACCACTGACTTACATGAAACACATATGAACGACTGATTGACTGACTTACTGACATACAATGTTGTACCTGAATCACTTCTACCAAATCGCAGACTAAATTCGGGTAAAATCGGTGATCGCCATGTTCAAGATGGCAAAATATCTAAAACTGCTAGTTCATCTACCAGGCAAAGTAGTGTAATACTTTAATACATACATGTGATGAAATACTACACAATCAGTATCCACACCGTCACCCTCATGAATTCCACTTGTAAACACTAAATGTCAATCTTACCAAAGTTCCAAATGCGTTTCTAATCTTATACACTTGCATCAGTGCTCAACTTTGTCTTGCAACACTTTTCATTATGTATTAATGCAGCCAGTTATAGTATAATATTAACATAAACTACTCTTTTCCTGTTCAATGTTCCATATTCAGTTTTGTTTATTAACATCTTCTTTGTATATTTTCCTACTTTTTGTTTGTCTTTGCTGTATATCATCCCGCTTTTTTGTATACCTGTCATTTCTAGTACTCTAACAATATATTTTACTAACAATTACTCTCATATTTTATAATTAAAATTCTGATAAGTACAGTATTTCATTACTTTATCATCACTAAATCCACATTGCTGCATTATAATAATGATTTATTATACTGATCTTGGACTAAATCTCCTCTACGATCTCCCTTAATAATAATTAACTACAGACTATTACTGCAATTATTATACAACTAGCCAAAGTATCTCCAGCGACACCAAGACCATCTCAGTTAACTACAATGCCAGATTCCAAATTAACATTGGGATGCCATCAATGAGCTCTCCTGGACACACTAAATACACGAAGAATTAGACATGTGCAACATCTGGGCATCTTTATTTGTAGACGCTTCGCCATCCAGTGTCTTTATCAAAACAAATTCAAGGACATAGTGGGAAGATTGCAGAACTGTATACGAAGAACGAGATGATCAGTCTCTCAGCTTTAGAGTTGGTGATGAGCATCATAGTTTTGAAGATCAGGTGTATCTTGGGGAACACACGAGGTGTACTTACCTATTTGCGTTATCTCAGGGAACACACGAGAGGTAGGTAGGTGGGTGGGTGTGTAGGGTGGGTGGGTGTGTAGGGTGGGTGGGTGTGTAGGGTGGTTGGGTGTGTAGGGTGGATGGGTGTGTAGGGTGGATGGGTGTGTAGGGTGTGTGTGTGTGTAGGGTGTGTGTGTGTGTGTGTAGGGTGGGTGGGTGTGTAGGGTGGGTGGGTGTGTTGGGTGGTTGGGTGTGTTGGGTGGTTGGGTGTGTAGGGTGGGTGGGTGTGTAGGGTGGGTGGGTGTGTCGGGTGGGTGGGTGTGTAGGGTGGATGGGTGTGTAGGGTGGATGGGTGTGTAGGGTGTGTGTGTGTGTGTAGGGTGGGTGTGTAGGGTGGGTGGGTGTGTTGGGTGGATGGGTGTGTAGGATGGATGGGTGTGTAGGGTGGGTGGCTGTGTAGGGTGGGTGGGTGTGTAGGGTGGGTGGGTGTGTAGGGTGGATGGGTGTGTAGGGTGGGTGTGTGTGTAGGGTGGGTGGGTGTGTAGGGTGGGTGGGTGTGTAGGATGGATGGGTGTGTAGGGTGGGTGGGTGTGTAGGGTGGGTGGGTGTGTAGGGTGGGTGGGTGTGTAGGGTGGGTGGGTGTGTAGGGTGGATGGGTGTGTAGGGTGGGTGTGTGTGTAGGGTGGGTGGGTGTGTAGGGTGGGTGGGTGTGTAGGGTGGGTGGGTGTGTAGGGTGGATGGGTGTGTAGGGTGGATGGGTGTGTAGGGTGGATGGGTGTGTAGGGTGGGTGTGTAGGGTGGGTGGGTGTGTAGGGTGGGTGGGTGTGTAGGGTGGGTGGGTGTGTAGGGTGGATGGGTGTGTAGGGTGGATGGGTGTGTAGGGTGTGTGTGTGTGTAGGGTGGGTGGGTGTGTCGGGGGGTTGTGTGTGTTGGGTGTGTGTGTGTGTAGGGTGGGTGTGTGTGTAGGGTGGATGTGTGTGTAGGGTGGGTGGGTGTGTAGGGTGGGTGGGTGTGTAGGGTGGATGGGTGTGTAGGGTGGGTGGGTGTGTAGGGTGGGTGGGTGTGTAGGGTGGATGGGTGTGTAGGGTGGATGGGTGTGTAGGGTGGGTGGGTGTGTAGGGTGGGTGGGTGTGTAGGGTGGATGGGTGTGTAGGGTGGGTGGGTGGGTGTGTAGGGTGGATGGGTGTGTAGGGTGGATGGGTGTGTAGGGTGTGTGTGTGTAGGGTGGGTGGGTGTGGAGGGTGGGTGGGTGTGTAGGGTGGGTGGGTAGGGTGGATGGGTGTGTCGGGGGGGTGGGTGTGTAGGGTGGATGGGTGTGTAGGGTGGATGGGTGTGTAGGGTGTGTGTGTGTGTGTGTGGTGTGTGTGTGTGTGTGTAGGGTGGGTGGGTGTGTAGGGTGGGTGGGTGTGTAGGGTGGGTGTGTGTAGGGTGGGTGTGTGTAGGGTGGGTGTGTGTGTAGGGTGGGTGTGTGTGTAGGGTGTGTGTGTGTGTAGGGTGGGTGTGTGTGTAGGGTGGGTGTGTGTGTAGGGTGGATGGGTGTGTAGGGTGGATGGGTGTGTAGGGTGTGTGTGTGTGTAGGGTGTGTGTGTGTGTGTGTAGGGTGGGTGGGTGTGTAGGGTGGGTGGGTGTGTAGGGTGGATGGGTGTGTAGGGTGGATGGGTGTGTAGGGTGGGTGGGTGTGTAGGGTGGGTGTGTGTGTCGGGTGGGTGGGTGTGTAGGGTGGGTGTGTGTGTAGGGTGGATGTGTGTGTTTGGTGTGTGTGTGTGTGTAGGGTGGGTGTGTAGGGTGGGTGGGTGTGTAGGGTGGGTGGGTGTGTAGGATGGATGGGTGTGTAGGGTGGGTGGGTGTGTAGGGTGGGTGGGTGTGTAGGGTGGGTGGGTGTGTAGTGTAATACTTTAATACATACATGTGATGAAATACTACACAATCAGTATCCACACCGTCACCCTCATGAATTCCACTTGTAAACACTAAATGTCAATCTTACCAAAGTTCCAAATGCGTTTCTAATCTTATACACTTGCATCAGTGCTCAACTTTGTCTTGCAACACTTTTCATTATGTATTAATGCAGCCAGTTATAGTATAATATTAACATAAACTACTCTTTTCCTGTTCAATGTTCCATATTCAGTTTTGTTTATTAACATCTTCTTTGTATATTTTCCTACTTTTTGTTTGTCTTTGCTGTATATCATCCCGCTTTTTTGTATACCTGTCATTTCTAGTACTCTAACAATATATTTTACTAACAATTACTCTCATATTTTATAATTAAAATTCTGATAAGTACAGTATTTCATTACTTTATCATCACTAAATCCACATTGCTGCATTATAATAATGATTTATTATACTGATCTTGGACTAAATCTCCTCTACGATCTCCCTTAATAATAATTAACTACAGACTATTACTGCAATTATTATACAACTAGCCAAAGTATCTCCAGCGACACCAAGACCATCTCAGTTAACTACAATGCCAGATTCCAAATTAACATTGGGATGCCATCAATGAGCTCTCCTGGACACACTAAATACACGAAGAATTAGACATGTGCAACATCTGGGCATCTTTATTTGTAGACGCTTCGCCATCCAGTGTCTTTATCAAAACAAATTCAAGGACATAGTGGGAAGATTGCAGAACTGTATACGAAGAACGAGATGATCAGTCTCTCAGCTTTAGAGTTGGTGATGAGCATCATAGTTTTGAAGATCAGGTGTATCTTGGGGAACACACGAGGTGTACTTACCTATTTGCGTTATCTCAGGGAACACACGAGAGGTAGGTAGGTGGGTGGGTGTGTAGGGTGGGTGGGTGTGTAGGGTGGGTGGGTGTGTAGGGTGGATGGGTGTGTAGGGTGGATGGGTGTGTAGGGTGGATGGGTGTGTAGGGTGTGTGTGTGTGTAGGGTGTGTGTGTGTGTGTGTGGGGTGGGGGGGTGGGGAGGGTGGGTGGGTGTGTGGGGGGGAGGGGTGGGTCGGGTGGCTGGGTGTGTAGGGTGGGTGGATGTGTAGGGTGGGTGGGTGTGTCGGGTGGGTGGGTGTGTAGGGTGGATGGGTGTGTAGGGTGGATGGGTGTGTAGGGTGTGTGTGTGTGTGTAGGGTGGGTGTGTAGGGTGGGTGGGTGTGTAGGGTGGGTGGGTGTGTAGGCTGGATGGGTGTGTAGGGTGGGTGGGTGTGTAGGGTGGGTGGGTGTGTAGGGTGGGTGGGTGTGTAGGGTGGATGGGTGTGTAGGGTGGGTGTGTGTGTAGGGTGGGTGGGTGTGTAGGGTGGGTGGGTGTGTAGGATGGATGGGTGTGTAGGGTGGGTGGGTGGGTAGGGTGGGTGGGTGTGTAGGGTGGGTGGGTGTGTAGGGTGGGTGGGTGTGTAGGGTGGATGGGTGTGTAGGGTGGGTGTGTGGGTAGGGTGGGTGGGTGTGTAGGGTGGGTGGGTGTGTAGGGTGGGTGGGTGTGTAGGGTGGATGGGTGTGTAGGGTGGATGGGTGTGTAGGGTGTGTGTGTCGGGTGGGTGGGTGTGTAGGGTGGGTGTGTGTGTAGGGTGGGTGGGTGTGTAGGGTGGGTGGGTGTGTAGGGTGGATGGGTGTGTAGGGTGGATGGGTGTGTAGGGTGTGTGTGTGTGTAGGGTGGGTGGGTGTGTAGGGTGGGTGTGTGTGTTGGGTGTGTGTGTGTGTAGGGTGGGTGTGTGTGTAGGGTGGCTGTGTGTGTAGGGTGGGTGGGTGTGTAGGGTGGGTGGGTGTGTAGGGTGGATGGGTGTGTAGGGTGGGTGGGTGTGTAGGGTGGATGGGTGTGTAGGGTGGATGGGTGTGTAGGGTGGGTGGGTGTGTAGGGTGGGTGGGTGTGTAGGGTGGATGGGTGTGTAGGGTGGGTGGTTGGGTGTGTAGGGTGGATGGGTGTGTAGGGTGGATGGGTGTGTAGGGTGTGTGTGTGTAGGGTGGGTGGGTGTGGAGGGTGGGTGGGTGTGTAGGGTGGGTGGGTAGGGTGGATGGGTGTGTAGGGTGGATGGGTGTGTAGGGTGGATGGGTGTGTAGGGTGGATGGGTGTGTAGGGTGTGTGTGTGTGTGTGTGTGTGTGTGTGTGTGTAGGGTGTGTGGGTGTGTAGGGTGGGTGGGTGTGTAGGGTGGGTGTGTGTAGGGTGGGTGTGTGTAGGGTGGGTGTGTGTAGGGTGGGTGTGTGTGTAGGGTGGGTGTGTGTGTAGGGTGTGTGTGTGTGTAGGGTGGGTGTGTGTGTAGGGTGGGTGTGTGTGTGTGGTGTGTGTGTAGGGTGTGTGTGTAGGGTGTGTGTGTGTGTGTGTGTGTGTGTGTGTGTGTGTGTGTAGGGTGTGTGTGTGTGAAGGGTGTGTGCGTGTGTGTAGGGTGTGTGTGTGTGTAGGGTGTGCGTGTGTGTAGGGTGTGTATGTGTGTAGGGTGTGTATGTGTGTAGGGTGTTTATGTATGTAGGGTGTGTGTGTGTGTGTGTGTGTGTGTAGGGTGTGTGTGTGTGTGTAGGGTGTGTGTGTGTGTGTGTGTGTGTGTGTAGGGTGTGTGTGTGTGTGTAGTGTGTGTGTGTAGGGTGTGTGTGTGTGTGTAGTGTATAGTGTGTGTGTAGTGTATAGTGTGTGTGTAGTGTATAGTGTGTGTGTAGTGTATAGTGTGTGTGTAGTGTATAGTGTGTGTAGTGTATAGTGTGTGTGTAGTGTATAGTGTGTGTGTAGTGTATAGTGTGTGTGGTGTATAGTGTGTGTGTAGTGTGTGTAGTGTGTGTATAGTGTGTGTGTAGTGTGTGTAGTGTGTGTGTAGTGTGTGTGTAGTGTGTGTGTATAGTGTGTGTGTGTAGTGTGTGTGTAGTGTGTGTGTATAGTGTGTGTGTGTAGTGTGTGTGTAGTGTGTGTGTATAGTGTGTGTGTGTAGTGTGTGTGTAGTGTGTGTGTGTGTGTAGTGTGTGTGTGTGTAGTGTGTGTGTGTAGTGTGTGTGTGTGTGGTGTGTGTGTGTGTAGTGTGTATGTGTGTAGTGTGTGTGTAGTGTGTGTGTAGTGTGTTTGTAGTGTGTTTGTAGTGTGTGTGTAGTGTGTGTGTAGTGTGTGTGTAGGTGTGTAGTTGTGTGTGTGTGTGTAGGTGTGTGTGTGTAGGTGGGTGTGTAGGTGTGTGTGTGTGTAGGTGTGTGTGTGTGTGTGTATGTGTGTGTGTGTGTGTAGGTGTGTGTAGATGTGAGTGTGTAGGTGTGTGTGTGTGTGTAGGTGTGTGTGTGTAGGTGTGTGTGTGTAGGTGTGTGTGTGTAGGTGTGTGTGTGTAGGTGTGTGTGTGTGTGCAGGTGTGTGTGCAGGTGTGTGTGTAGGTGTGTGTGTAGGTGTGTGTGTGTAGGTGTGTGTGTGTGAGTGTGTGTGTGTGTGTGTGTGTGTGTGTGTGTGTGTGTGTGTGTGTGTGTGTGTGTGTGTGTGTGTGTGTGTGTGTGTGTCGGGGAACACACGAGAGGTGTGTAAAGTATTTTAGTCTCTAAGATTAAAATATTCAGGTTAGCGTACAGAGATACAGTCGATGCGTCTTAGTGTACACTGAGCCTACTATATCTAACAATATACTTTTAGATTAATCATAATACTTAAAATGATCATTAAATATATTTGACCCCATATTACATTTATGGGGAGAGCAAAAAACCTGTAAGGTCATCCAGCACATGGGGGAATGAAACGTAATAAGGTTCTTCCCGAGAAATGGGAGATAGGGTCAATTCCTGGGATCAAGAGCTTACCAGCATCACGACACCTCTCTTGACAGGGTAAAGGGGGGGGGGGACGACGTCATAGAATATTCCAGCTCTGTCATTCTCTGCTGCCAAACACAGGTCGTAGGTCTCACCCACCTTCATCCAAGTGATTTATTTGTGGATGCAGCGCAGATAGTGGAGAGGCGTTAACAAAGAACACACACACACACACACACACACACACACACACACACACACACACAGCCAAGTACTCTCGAAGATGAGTCATAATAAGGTGAATGCGCTTTCAAAAGTGATTAATCTTTTTTAGATGACTATGACAACGAACCTTCAGTTAGTTAACTTATGAGGTTATTAAACCCATAACCCAACAATGTCAAGTAATATGAAAAAAGTCCATTTTGGTCTTTCCCTAGAATGAAACCCACAACAGCCGACTAAGCCTCGGGTACCTAATTACTTTTTAAGTGAACAGGGACAGCAGCCTTAGACTTGCCCATATATCGACACACTCGGGAATCGAACCCGGGTTCTCTCGTTGAAGACTAGTGCCATAGTGCCAAGCTACATTGGACGTGTGCTGAGGTGGCTTTATCTTAGCCATTATTAACGTTCATCTATTGGCAACGCAAGAACTTGGGTTTACGCAGAAGCTCCTAAGAATAAGACGTAGAAATTCCTTACCATTATTATTCTAGCAGGTTGTACTCTTTCCTTGCTGTTCAGTTATTTCACTCGCACCTTTTATGGACTTCAACGAAAACTGTGTCAAGATACAATGTATATATTCCAAGATGTGTACGTCTCTGTGTATGTACTTTACTATAATAGTAATTTACGATGAAAGTGTTCTAGATTGATGGTATACTGATGAAATGGAGGCTTAACTATCTTTATGTAACACTCGTCACTATGTAACACTCGTCACTATGTAACACTCGTCACTATGTAACACTCGTCACTATGTAACACTCGTCACTATGTAACACTCGTCACTATGTAACACTCGTCACTATGTAACACTCGTCACTATGTAACACTCGTCACTATGTAACACTCGTCACTATGTAACACTCGTCACTATGTAACACTCGTCACTATCTTAAAACTCTCCCGCCGTTGTTCCTATCCATAACTTTTTTCACTGCTCTGTCGTCTCCCATTCCCATCCATCCACATTCTTGATATCCATCTGGTGTCTAAACAAAACAAAAATAATATTGTTTATATGTTAGATTTTTAAACTTAAACAAAATAGTGACGAGATATTCAGGAATCAACTCGAAAGTTCAAACAACCACCATTAAAGAAAATACAAATAAATTTTAGCTGAAAATATTACATTTGTGGCGCACTTTACCCTTCTATCTTGCACTCGAGGCAGCGTCATTCTTTTTAAAATACCACATCTCATTTTAAAAGTCAGAATGTCTAGTGACATTAATACACTTGCCAAGACGCAGTGAAAAATACCCATAAAGGATTACCATTAAATATAACCACTAACGAAATATCTTTTATTATTATTTTTTAAATACAACAAAAAGGTCCAATTTCACCTTCCATGCTTCCAGTAAATTCAGATTTCTCCCGCACTAGGTCTATACGTTATGTACTTGTGGTAGCTGATGACTTCATATTTAGATTAATCATAAGACTTAACGCTATACCTACTTGTTTTGTTTGGACTGATTTATTTCCCGTTATGTAAGGAACGCCACTAAGAGTCATGTGCTAGTTTATGTTCAGAGTGTAAGTACTGTACGAGGTCACTACGGCTCAACAATGATCATCATCTGTACACTAACTTCAAAAATATTTGATTTAATATAATAGGAATTAAAGGTTACCGGCTCGCCGCTGCCATTCTACTGGCTACCACCTCGCCGCTGTCATTCTCCGGGCTACTGCCTCGCCGCTGCCATAATAATAAATTTGACAGATGTTGGAGAGAGAAGAGCAAATGATAGTCATTTAGTATTGCTACCACGTCACCGTCACCCCTGACCTAGGTCACCCCAGGGTGATTATTTACCATAGATGAAAAGCACAGCACTGAGATACACGCCTCTGTGTACATACCATGTGTCTTTTATTGCAGCGCATTTATATATATGTAAGTGCGTTAGTTGCACGGTTGTACCCGTCACGAAGTTTGTTAGGATGACGCAAAAAGATGGACTAATTTTCTCAGACTAAGGGACTAATTGCCTTAGACTTAAACTTGAA
>NC_091328.1:20414008-20431508 GCF_038502225.1 Cherax quadricarinatus
AAGCTATGTATGGATCCTGCCTCCACTACATCGCTTCCCAAACTATTCCACTTACTGACTACTCTGTGGCTGAAGAAATACTTCCTAACATCCCTGTGATTCATCTGTGTCTTCAGCTTCCAACTGTGTCCCCTTGTTACTGTGTCCAATCTCTGGAACATCCTGTCTTTGTCCACCTTGTCAATTCCTCTCAGTATTTTGTATGTCGTTATCATGTCCCCCCTATCTCTCCTGTCCTCCAGTGTCGTCAGGTTGATTTCCCTTAACCTCTCCTCGTAGGACATACCCCTTAGCTCTGGGACTAGTCTTGTTGCAAACCTTTGCACTTTCTCTAGTTTCTTTACGTGCTTGGCTAGGTGTGGGTTCCAAACTGGTGCCGCATACTCCAATATGGGCCTAACGTACACGGTGTACAGGGTCCTGAATGATTCCTTATTAAGATGTCGGATTGCTGTTCTGAGGTTTGCTAGGTGCCCATATGCTGCAGCAGTTATTTGGTTGATGTGCGCTTCAGGAGATGTGCCTGGTGTTATACTCACCCCAAGATCTTTTTCCTTGAGTGAGGTTTGTAGTCTCTGGCCCCCTAGACTGTACTCCGTCTGCGGTCTTCTTTGCCCTTCCCCAATCTTCATGACTTTGCACTTGGTGGGATTGAACTCCAGGAGCCAATTGCTGGACCATGTCTGCAGCCTGTCCAGATCCCTTTGTAGTTCTGCCTGGTCTTCGATCGAGTGAATTCTTCTCATCAACTTCACGTCATCTGCAAACAGGGACACCTCAGAGTCTATTCCTTCCGTCATGTCGTTCACAAATACCAGAAACAGCACTGGTCCTAGGACTGACCCCTGCGGGACCCCGCTGGTCACAGGTGCCCACTCTGACACCTCGTCACGTACCATGACTCGCTGCTGTCTTCCTGACAAGTATTCCCTGATCCATTGTAGTGCCTTCCCTGTTATCCCTGCTTGGTCCTCCAGTTTTTGCACCAATCTCTTGTGTGGAACTGTGTCAAACGCCTTCTTGCAGTCCAAGAAAATGTAATCCACCCACCCCTGTCTCTCTTGTCTTACTGCTGTCACCATGTCATAGAACTCCAGTAGGTTTGTGACACAGGATTTCCCGTCCCTGAAACCATGTTGGTTGCTGCTGTGTGTGGTGTGTGTGTGGTGTGTGTGGTGTGTGTATGGTGTGTGTATGGTGTGTGTGTGGTGTGTGTGTGTGGTGTGTGTGGTGTGTGGTGTGTGTGTGGTGTGTGTGTGTGGTGTGTGTGGTGTGTGTGTGTGTGTGTGTGTGTGTGTGGTGTGTGTGTGGTGTGTGTGTGGTGTGTGTGTGGTGTGTGTGTGGTGTGTGTGTGGTGTGTGTGTGGTGTGTGTGTGGTGTGTGTGTGGTGTGTGTGGTGTGTGTGTGGTGTGTGTGTGGTGTGTGTGTGGTGTGTGTGTGGTGTGTGTGTGGTGTGTTTGTGGTGTGTGTGTGTGGTGTGTGTGTGGTGTGTTTGTGGTGTGTGTGTGGTGTGTGTGTGTTGTGTGTGTGTGTGTGTGTGTGTGTGTGTGTGTGTGTGTGTGTGTGTGTGTGTGTGTGTGTGTGTGTGTGTGTGTGTGTGTGTGTGTAGTTGTGTGTGTGTGTGTTTAGTTGTGTGTGTGTGTGTTTAGTTGTGTGTGTGTGTGTGTGTGTGTGTGTGTGTGTGTAAGGAGGGTCAAGGTGGGTAGGGGGAATCCCCGTTGTTTTTTGGCTGTCATTACTGGCCCTGACCCATCTTGACCCTAGTCTCTGCCCCAGATTTAAGGAGGGGGCCATAGTTTTTGAGAACACCAATATAAAGACTAGGTTTAGTGGAATATCCCCAAAACACTCGATTTTTGGGGACCATAAAGACAAACCCTCCCACCAGCACCTAGGAATGTGCTGACATGTTATTCCTTCATGTTTATGCTGTACTCATGTCTCAGAAGCAATATAATAATACAAAATCAATGTGTTAGAGTGGCAGCGACTTTATGAGGAAATTTGCGTCATTAGCGAGGGTACCTTGAGTGGTCCTCCTGTCCTTTGCCTGAGTGTGTGTTCTCGTCCTTGTGTTAGTAGTTGCTGCAGGTTTGGGCGAGGCTTCCGCCGTGGTGGTTAGTGGCACTGTGGCCCTGGGGCGCCGGCCGGGCCTAGGGGCAACACTACTTCCTGCAGCGGAAAGGGTTTTCCCCAAGGTCTATTCTGGACGGAGGAGGGGAGAGGGGCGCGGACGCGGTGGTAGCTGGGAGAAGTTTCAACCCAGACCTGCTTGTCACTAACCTTTTTGTTAACGGAACAGAAGCCAACTGGCTTTTGTATTATGCTATCTGCTCTGCCTTGGTGATGGCTCGGTGGCAGCCATCATAACACAACTCGCACGAGAGCTACAGGTCACAGCTGCCGTCACTATCACTTCACAACGTACAGTGTTCGGACAGTATAGTGTGTGTGGAGGGTCGGTGTGCTCCGTCAGACGTCCCGGGTCGTTCTACTAGTGTCGGCGGCGCCCCAAGTAGCATGAGGGCGGAGGGGCGGTGTGAGAACCACACTTTGTGGGGTTAGTGGGTTGCTAAGGGTATTTTTAGTTACCCCAGCCCCTCCCCCGCGGGCCACGCGTGCTCCCCCTCTCCTCCTTTTTATCACCCCCTCCTCAGCTTGTCTGTCACTGTGCCCCCCCCCATAACGCCGGCATACGATACATAATGCCTCCAACAAGACCACTGAGCTATGCCTAACAATCCTGTATACAGGATTTCCGAGTTTTCAGTGATGATTAATACATCAAATTTCTAGCATCGGTCGCTCACTTTCGTTAATTACGGTCCTGTAGAATAAACTGATCTTAAAAAACTGTTTGAATCGTTTCATCTATCTGAAATAAAACTTCCGAAGGGCGCATTAATATTGTAATCACTGGGAAACTATTAATCTGTAGGAGTCATACGACGTCGACGCAATGGAAGAAAATGAAGTTTAATTCAAGGCAGGGGAAGGTAGCTTCAATTCCTTTGGAGATATGGAAAGATATCAAATGGCGTATTTAACACAATCAAAACTCTACTGGTTGACCAGTAGTTTTTTGATCAAGTGTGTTAAATACGCATGCTCTGTGCGGGTTGTGTATTGCTCGTACTGATGCTTGTCACCGCCTACAGCGAGGTGCAAAAGAATGAATTACCCCAAAAGGGGTAAATTTTTCTTTCGCACTATTTTCGGGAAGAAACAAGACAAGACCTGGTTCTTGTTTGCATTGGCTACACACGTTCTTGTTAGGCAAGAGGACACATACAACTAATGTGATATTTTACTATAGCAACATTTCACTCTCCAGGAGCTTTGTTAAGTCTGCTTGACAAAGCTCATGGAGAGCGAAACGTTACCGCAGTAAAATGTCACCTTAGTTTCACTTGTATCATTTCACCTCACATTGATAATAGTTCCACCTTTATTATTTCACATTCTGGAGAAACATCTTTCACCAGCATCAAGGAGTCTTTCCTGAGTGTTATGAGAACATGTAAAAACACGACCAAGAAAATTCTAAACCTAACAACAGTTGTGGTTATCAGAACTAATGCACAAACATAATTAATCATGACAAGAAAAGTCATAAGAAACGATCCATACTACAGAGTGGAGGTCTTACAGCAGGTCGTGATCCATGCCACAGACTGGAGGTCTTACAGCAGGTCGTGATCCATGCCACAGACTGGAGGTCTTACAGCAGGTCGTGATCCATGCCACAGACTGGAGGTCTTACAGCAGGTCGTGATCCATGCCACAGACTGGAGGTCTTACAGCAGGTCGTGATCCATGCCACAGACTGGAGGTCTTACAGCAGGTCGTGATCCACGCCACAGACTGGAGGTCTTACAGCAGGTCGTGATCCACGCCACAGACTGGAGGTCTTACAACTGCGGCGATGGAGGCTGCCACATTAGCAGCAGAGTGAAGTAATGGCTATATCATCAGTATCACTGGTAACAGTGTCAGCCTCAGTGACAAAAGTCAGTGTACAGCAGTTCAATACACAAATAACCTGCACATAGTAAAGAGGAGCTTACGACGACGTTTCGGTCCGACTTGAACCATTTATAAAATCACAGTGATTTTGTAAATGGTCCAAGTCGGACCGAAACGTCGTCGCTAGCTCCTTTCTCCTGTGTGCGGGCTATTTGTGTATTGTTCCAGTTACGGTATTGTGCCTTTTTGTTCTTTATAGCAGTTCAAAACTTGTATAAAAATCTTTAGAGAACGGTGGCGGCTTCACCAGCGGTGGCGGCTTCACCAGCGGTGGCGGCGTAAGCATTCCATGTCATTAACAGTAAATCCGCAGACAATTTTGACAAGGGTAAATATCCTCGCTAGTTCGAAATAAAGAGGGAAAATACTGGGGCGTGAGAGATGACATGACGGAAATACATTTTTTCAAATATCATTTTAAAACACTAAATAAAAACGAAGAACAAAGACGAATAAAGACAGCTATGCGAGTGTGTCAGCTGAGAGACATCATCCGTGTTACAATTTAATTACGAGTTAGAGCTTACAGTATTACAGACCAGAACACATCATCCTCGACCAGTGTTTAGGATATTGTCTTGGGGACGAAAAAAAAAATCATTTAAGAGGTCTACTAGCAAGACGCCCGACGGTTCCAACAACAGACCTCCTCGACGTGTTTCCTAAGCTCGTTAGTTAAGTCACATTTTAGTTCTCTGGTGTAAGGATAATTTAGGAAATTAAAGAATCGTTGTTACCGCAGCTAATTATACTACAAACAAAGGCAACGACTAATTCAACAGTTCTTCAGGTTTGATACTGGCTATACAGACAAATGCTTTGTTTTCATTTAATAACCTCTGGGTGTAGTAAGATTAAGTTAAAACTAATAAAGGTGTTCTGCCCCGGTACACCCGCTTGTTAATGCAAATATCTAATTACCAAATCACGTGGCAGCACCTCAATGTCTAAAAGCATGTAGACATGATTAAAAGGTTCAGTTGTTGTTCACACTGAACATCAGAATGGGGAAGAAATGTGTTCTAATTGACTTTGACCGTGGAACGATTGTTGGTGCCAGACGGGGCGATTTGAATATCTCAAACTGATCTTCTGGGAGTTTCATGAGCATTCTCTAGAGTTTACAGAGAATGGTGTGAAAAACAAAACATCCAGTGAGCAGCAGTTCTGTGGGCGAAAACGCCTTGTTAATGAGAGAGGTCAGGGGAGAATGACCAGACTGGTTCAAGCTGACAGGAAGGTGACGGTAACTCAAATAAGCACACATTACAACAGTGGTAAGCAGAAAAACATATATGAACGCACGACACATCGAACCTTAAAGTGGATGAACTACAGTACCAAAAGACAACACCAGGTTGTATTCCTGTCAGCTAACAGGAAACTGAGGCTACAGTAGGCAAAAACTCGCCAAACCTGGACAATTGAAGACTGGAAATACGTCGCCTGGTCTGATGAATCAAGATTTCTGCTGCGACATGCAGATGATAGAATCAGAATTTGTAAAATTTGGAGATGTGGTGGAACGGGAGACTGGCAGCAACCAACAAATCTGCAGCAACTGTGTGAGGCTATCGTGTTAACAAGGACCAAGATCTCTAAGGTATGTTTCCAGCACCTTGTTGAATCCATGCCACGAAGAATGCAGGCTGTTCTGGGAGCAAAGAGGAAAGGTCCTACCCAGTACTAGAAGAGTGTACCTAATAAAGTGGCCAATGAATATAACTAGCTAGGCAATTATCAGTGTGCGTACTTCACGACAGGCGAGTTCACTCTAGTGAAGACTCACAAGACAACCTTATTAAGTTCGCTGCGTGATGTTTCCTTACACCTGCTGCCCCTGTTCATCTAGCAGCAAGTACGTACCTGGGTGTTAGTCGACTGTTGTGGGTCGCATCCTGGGCGGTGATAGCATAAATTAGACAGGGTTGGGCTTTGAAACGAGCTGATGTGGGATAAGAACTCTTAGCCTGTAAAACTGAAGTGTAAAACAAGTGCACATTAAGTTGCCTTATACTACCAGTTAATCTCACTAGGTCGACCAGCTTGTCACCCGATATAATTGCGTTACACCGCACATCATGAAATAATTTATACGATTGTGTGTACATATGGCTATGAAAACTTAATATCAGCTTATACTAAGCAGGTTCGACGACCACCCACACACACACCCCTTAGTGTATCAGTCCAAACTATCTTTTAAGCAACCCAAATTTTTCGCCTCTATTAGAGTTTGCTCAACTCATCCACAGTTCTGTTACTATACCAGATATTTCCTATATCCTTTCTAGGTCTAGGACCCCAATGGAAATAAGTACTCTGACTTTTTTGGGTTATCCTAGGTTCTCTACACATATGCTGCTATGTATGATAATTCTGTGTAACTGTATTTGTGTATACCTGAATAAACTTACTTACTTACTTAGTCTGAATTTGCTTAACTTCAATACACTGCTCTGAGTCCAGTCTTAGATATTTTCAGCAAGTTATTTTGTATCCTATTTATTTAATATCCCTCAATTCTACGCTTTTCCAGAAACTGTAAATTCAGTGCCTTCAGCCTGTCCTCATAAGAAGCATTTCTGCTACAGAGGATCAACTTCACAATCCTCCGTATTTTTCCAGTGCATTTGCATCCATTCTGAAATATGGAGACCAGATCTAAGCATAAGCAGTATAATCTAAAAGAGGCCTTGCCATAGCTATTGCAAGTATTTATAGTGTTGTCTTTAGATTTATGCTAACCAGAAGTCTCAAGTCATTATCGCATTCAATTTGATTGGGATCCTATATTATGCTCCATAGTTATTTTCTTTTTCACGAGTTAAAATCTTATTTGTCTACATTTAACTTCATCTGCCAGTTCTCCATATTATCCTGCATCTCTAGTGTCATCAGAGTTTATTTTACGGCCTGTATATCACTGTCATCGGCAAAAGAGGTTATGTCGTTTTTTATACCCTAGTTTGTCGTATACGTAAACTGTGAACGACAAGGGGCCCATTACTGAACCCTGAAGAACACCACTGGTCAAGGGTCCCCATTCTGATTTTCCCCCATTTTTGTGGACTGTTGTTTGCCATTATTAAGCTTCGAACCAGGAGATAATTTCATCTATCAATGTGTATTTCTACTTTCTTTAACAGTCTTTATGAAGAACTTTCTCAAACACTTTACTGAAATCCACCTACACAATCTATTATTCTTTATTTTGGTCTACCATGTCAATTAAAAAGTCAGCAGATCTGTAATACATGAACAGTTCCTAAAGCAAATAATAATCAGTAACATCTAATTAGGCTACATTACCATTATTCTCACTCCCTATCTCCGGATACTATCCTATACATTAAAATTCAGTGATATCCACAAATTCTCTAATTAAACAACGTGCTACTCCCACGTCAATGGTTAGTACTGCTATGTGGAATATTTTATTAATTAAGGATTTTACCTTACCCTCCGTCGAAGTATGAGTGCAGACCAGCTGCACACAAGACCCTTCGAGAACGTCTTCTGTGTAATTACAGTAAACCAATTTCGATTCATGTTATAACTGGTAAGTATATTTCTTATCAGAGTCCGACAGTATAGTTACAATAATTAAAAACAACATGGGTTGTCCTCCTTGCCAGAGAACCTGTGATTATCGAAGTTTCAATGACGTATTTATCTCGTTACTAGATAGTTCTTGAGTGACCTAAATGTGTCAGTAATGGTTTTGTGTGGCAAGCGCTAGCCAAGCTGCAGACCCTCACCTACACCCAAGATAATAATAAGTTTGGCAAAGGTTATAGCAATGGTGATGCTTGGGCGAATAAGGAAGCTGTGGGTGGGTTTGACTTCAGGGAAAAAAAGCTACATTTAATATTGAATTCATTTAAGAATATAACTAACAGTGAACATAAGTGTGATATTACATGGTGAGTATGGTCATGGTAGTCATCCCCCCCACCATCCCAACATTCATGGTGGTCATTCCTTCACCATCCCAACATACATGGTGGTCATCCCTGTTCTTTCAAAGGTGCCACACACACTGTCAGCTGACAAGGAATGTGTGTTGTCAAACATGCTGTCAGCTGACGAGAAATGTGTGATGAACATACTGTCAGCTGACGAGGAATGTGTGTTGTCAAACATGCTGTCAGCTGACGAGGACCCAGTAATCGCGTCTTGGTAAATTATGATTACGATAGTGTATTGCTTCACCCATCACAGGGCACCCAGCCACCCATCACAGGGAACTAAGCCACCCTGTGATGGGTGGCTGGGTGCCCTGTGATGGGTGGCTGGGTGCCCTGTGATGGGTGGCTGGGTGCCCTGTGATGGGTGGCTGGGTGCCCTGTGATGGGTGGCTGGGTGCCCTGTGATGGGTGGCTGGGTGCCTCATGAAGGGTGGCTGGGTGCCCCATGAAGGGTGGCTGGGTGCCCCATGAAGGGTGGCTGGGTGCCCCATGAAGGGTGGCTGTGCCCCATGATGGGTGGCTGTGCCCCATGATGGGTGGCTGGGTGCCCTGTGATGGGTGGCTGGGTGCCCCATGATGGGTACATGGGTGCCCTGTGATGGGTGGATGGGTGTCCTGTGATGGGTGGCTGGGTGCCCAATGAAAGGTGGCTGGGAGGCTCATGAAGGGTGGCTGGGAGCCCCATGAAGGGTGGCTGGGTGCCCCATGATGGGTAGCTGGGTGCCCCGTGATGGGTGGCTGGGTGCCCCGTGATGGGTGGCTGGGTACCCTGTGATGGGTGGCTGGGTGATAGGTGGCTGGGTGCCCCATGATGGGTAGCTGGGTGCCCCGTGATGGGTGGCTGGGTGCCCCGTGATGGGTGGCTGGGTACCCTGTGATGGGTGGCTGGGTGATAGGTGGCTGGGTACCCCGTGATGGGTGGCTGGGTGCCCCGTGATGGGTGGCTGGGTACCTCATGAAGGGTGGCTGGGTGCCCCATGATGGGTGGCTGGGTGCCTCATGAAGGGTGGCTGGGTGCCCCATGATGGGTGGCTGGGTGCCTCATGAAGGGTGGCTGGGTGTCCCATGATGGGTGGCTGGGTGCCCCATGATGGGTGGCTGGGTGCCCCGCAATGGGTGGCTAGGTGCCCCGTGATGGGTGGCTGGGTGCCCCGTGATGGGTGGCTGGGTGCCCCGCGATGGGTGGCTGGGTGCCCCGCGATGGGTGGCTGGGTGCCCCGCGATGGGTGGCTGGGTGCCCCGCGATGGGTGGCTGGGTGCCCCATGATGGGTGGCTGGGTGCCCCATGATGGGTGGCTGGGTGCCCCGTGATGGGTGGCTGGGTGCCCCGTGATGGGTGGCTGGGTGCCCCGCGATGGGTGGCTGGGTGCCCCGCGATGGGTGGCTGGGTGCCCCGCGATGGGTGGCTGGGTGCCCCGCGATGGGTGGCTGGGTGCCCCACGATGGGTGGCTGGGTGCCCCACGATGGGTGGCTGGGTGCCCCGTGATGGGTGGCTGGGTGCCCTGTGATGGGTGGCTGGGTGCCCCATGATGGGTGGCTGGGTGCCCCGTAATGGGTGGCTGGGTGCCCCGTGATGGGTGGCTGGGTGCCCCGTGATGGGTGGCTGGGTGCCCTGTGACGGGTGGCTGGGTGCCCTGTGACGGGTGGCTGGGTGCCCTGTGATGGGTGGCTGGGTGCCCTGTGACGGGTGGCTGGGTGCCCTGTGATGGGTGGCTGGGTGCCCTGTGACGGGTGGCTGGGTGCCCTGTCACCCATCAATAATTAAAGTAATAATAATAATAGTATTAAAAACAATAAGAGGGGCTTCAATTATGCATGGAAAAATGATTTGTAATAGGCAATAATTGTTTTAAGAAAGAATAAATATGCTGATGAGCTATGATGCGACTCGTAATGACAGAGGTTTACTAGACAATGTATCAGAAGATAAAAGTTGATGGTAGTCTTCTGGTTGCGGGTGTTGCTTGATAGGGAGAGAGACATGTCAGATTATTTGGTGATAGCTACAATAAGAGAGAGATGTAGATGGAGTACAAAGAGAATGTCGTCAGTATGCAAGAGAGAAGTGTAAGTGAATGAATTAATGGAGGTAGTTAGGCCAAGAGGCAAGCAACTACTGGGAGAAAGGTGGGTCAGAGAGTGCAGTTATTTGAGGACAGGGTCGAAGAGATATGGGGTAGATTTAGGAATGCAGTGTTTGTGGCTATGGAAGGGCGAGTGCTGGTGGTAATACTAGCGAATGGTGGAATGGCGAGGTAAAAGAGGGTGGTAGGGGAGATAAAATTAGCTCATGAGAGGCTATTACGATGTTGAAATGATACATGAAGAGCAAAAAATATGCAGAAAAACAGGAGTTAAGTGTGGTGGCGGGGTGAAGGAGGAGAGCCAGTGAGAAAATATATAAATCTTATTCTAAAAATTTTGCTGAGAATGAGAAAAAAGTTTTGGAGTGATATAAATAAGAAAAACCAAATCTTGGGAACCAATGGACTTTTCTGTTAAAAACAAGGGAAGTGCAAGTGCGGGGAAGATTGAGATATTTTGATGAGAGACGGTGTTCTCGTGAACTGGGCAGGGAGGTATAACATCTGATAGGAGTAAAGAGCCAAGTTTGAGTGCGGGATAAATGTGAGGGAGGGGGGGAGGGGGAAGTGAATGAGTAGAATGAAACGGAGTATAACAGCCTGACAAATGAGAACAAGACGATTGTCATATGTAGGTGGGGGGACAGTTTTGGAGCGGTTAGAGTATTTCATGAAAAACCCTCACTTAGGAGAGGAACTTTTTGATGACGTTTTGGTCCATCCTGGACCATTGTCAAGTCACAACTGAACGAGAAATATGCATAGAAGGGCAGAAGACAAAACGTGAGGAGGGAGAAAAACGGAGAAAAAATAATAACAGTAGTAATGCAATGGTTATAGTAATGAGGAAGTAGAAACAGCAGCAATAAAAAGTGTATTATAGGAAGAGTAAAATAATAGTAAAATTGTAATAATATTAGTGGTATTACATAAGAACAAGGGAATATAGGAGTTTTGTAGGAGAGTCGACACAGGCGCAGGACAAATTCCCAGCCAGAAAGAAATCCGAGTGGGACAAAACCCCTCTTGGACAGAACCCACTAAAGCAGAAGGGAGGGAAGAGAAGGACAAGATAAAGTAGTAGTAGTAGTAGTAGTGCAACAGTATTAAAGTAGAGTAGAAGTGGTAGTAATGTAGCAAAATTAATAATGCAGCAGTAGTAGTAGTAGTAGTGGTAAGGACATTACTACTGGTAGAAATGAAGCTGGTTCTTAGACGTCTGGAAGCAGCGCCACAGCTCGTTCTCTCACCCTGGCTGCCCTCCTGATGTCATAAACCCTGACTACTCTCGTTCTCTCACCCTGGCTGCCCTCCTGATATCATAAACCCTGACTACTCTCGTTCTCTCACCCTGGCTGCCCTCCTGATATCATAAACCTTGACTACTCTCGTTCTCTCACCCTGGCTGCCCTCCTGATGTCATAAACCCTGACTACTCTCGTTCTCTCACCCTGGCTGCCCTCCTGATATCATAAACCCTGACTACTCTCGTTCTCTCACCCTGGCTGCCCTCCTGATGTCATAAACCCTGACTACTCTCGTTCTCTCACCCTGGCTGCCCTCCTGATATCATAAACCCTGACTACTCTCGTTCTCTCACCCTGGCTGCCCTCCTGATGTCATAAACCCTGACTACTCTCGTTCTCTCACCCTGGCTGCCCTCCTGATATCATAAACCCTGACTACTCTCGTTCTCTCACCCTGGCTGCCCTCCTGATGTCATAAACCCTGACTACTCTCGTTCTCTCACCCTGGCTGCCCTCCTGATATCATAAACCCTGACTACTCTCGTTTTCTCACCCTGGCTGCCCTCCTGATATCATAAACCTTGACTACTCTCGTTCTCTCACCCTGGCTGCCCTCCTGATATCATAAACCCTGACTACTCTCGTTCTCTCACCCTGGCTGCCCTCCTGATGTCATAAACCCTGACTACTCTCGTTCTCTCACCCTGGCTGCCCTCCTGATATCATAAACCTGACTACTCTCGTTCTCTCACCCTGGCTGCCCTCATGATGTCATAAACCCTGACTACTCTCGTTCTCTCACCCTGGCTGCCCTCCTGATGTCATAAACCCTGACTACTCTCGTTCTCTCACTCTGGCTGCCCTCCTGATGTCATAAATTCTGACTACTCTCGTTCTCTCACCCTGGCTGCCCTCCTGATGTCATAAATTCTGACTACTCTCGTTCTCTCACCCTGGCTGCCCTCCTGATGTCATAAATTCTGACTACTCTCGTTCTCTCACCCTGGCTGCCCTCCTGATGTCATAAATTCTGACTACTCTCGTTCTCTCACCCTGGCTGCCCTCCTGATGTCATAAATTCTGACTACTCTCGTTCTCTCACCCTGGCTGCCCTCCTGATGTCATAAATTCTGACTACTCTCGTTCTCTCACCCTGGCTGCCCTCCTGATGTCATAAATTCTGACTACTCTCGTTCTCTCACCCTGGCTGCCCTCCTGATGTCATAAATTCTGACTACTCTCGTTCTCTCACCCTGGCTGCCCTCCTGATGTCATAAATTCTGACTACTCTCGTTCTCTCACCCTGGCTGCCCTCCTGATGTCATAAATTCTGACTACTCTCGTTCTCTCACCCTGGCTGCCCTCCTGATGTCATAAATTCTGACTACTCTCGTTCTCTCACCCTGGCTGCCCTCCTGATGTCATAAATTCTGACTACTCTCGTTCTCTCACCCTGGCTGCCCTCCTGATGTCATAAATTCTGACTACTCTCGTTCTCTCACCCTGGCTGCCCTCCTGATGTCATAAACCCTGACTACTCTCGTTCTCTCACGCTGGCTGCCCTCCTGATATCATAATTCTGACTACTCTCGTTCTCTCACCCTGGCTGCCCTCCTGACATCATAATTCTGACTACTCTCGTTCTCTCACCCTGGCTGCCCTCCTGACATCATAATTCTGACTACTCTCGTTCTCTCACCCTGGCTGCCCTCCTGATGTCATAAACCCTGACTACTCTCGTTCTCTCACCCTGGCTGCCCTCCTGATATCATAATTCTGACTACTCTCGTTCTCTCACCCTGGCTGCCCTCCTGACATCATAATTCTGACTACTCTCGTTCTCTCACCCTGGCTGCCCTCCTGATGTCATAAACCCTGACTACTCTCGTTCTCTCACCCTGGCTGCCCTCCTGACATCATAATTCTGACTACTCTCGTTCTCTCACCCTGGCTGCCCTCCTGACATCATAATTCTGACTACTCTCGTTCTCTCACCCTGGTTGCCCTCCTGACATCATAATTCTGACTACTCTCGTTCTCTCACCCTGGCTGCCCTCCTGACATCATAATTCTGACTACTCTCGTTCTCTCACCCTGGCTGCCCTCCTGACATCATAATTCTGACTACTCTCGTTCTCTCACCCTGGCTGCCCTCCTGACATCATAATTCTGACTACTCTCGTTCTCTCACCCTGGCTGCCCTCCTGACATCATAATTCTGACTACTCTCGTTCTCTCACCCTGGCTGCCCTCCTGATGTCATAAACCCTGACTACTCTCGTTCTCTCACCCTGGCTGCCCTCCTGATGTCATAAACCCTGACTACTCTCGTTCTCTCACCCTGGCTGCCCTCCTGATATCATAAACCCTGACTACTCTCGTTCTCTCACCCTGGCTGCCCTCCTGATATCATAAACCCTGACTACTCTCGTTCTCTCACCCTGGCTGCCCTCCTGATATCATAAACCCTGACTACTCTCGTTCTCTCACCCTGGCTGCCCTCCTGATATCATAAACCCTGACTACTCTCGTTCTCTCACCCTGGCTGCCCTCCTGATGTCATAAACCCTGACTACTCTCGTTCTCTCACCCTGGCTGCCCTCCTGATGTCATAAACCCTGACTACTCTCGTTCTCTCACCCTGGCTGCCCTCCTGATATCATAAACCCTGACTACTCTCGTTCTCTCACCCTGGCTGCCCTCCTGATGTCATAAACCCTGACTACTCTCGTTCTCTCACGCTGGCTGCCCTCCTGATGTCATAAACCCTGACTACTCTCGTTCTCTCACCCTGGCTGCCCTCCTGATATCATAAACCCTGACTACTCTCGTTCTCTCACCCTGGCTGCCCTCCTGATATCATAAACCCTGACTACTCTCGTTCTCTCACCCTGGCTGCCCTCCTGATATCATAAACCCTGACTACTCTCGTTCTCTCACCCTGGCTGCCCTCCTGATGTCATAAACCCTGACTACTCTCGTTCTCTCACCCTGGCTGCCCTCCTGATATCATAAACCCTGACTACTCTCGTTCTCTCACCCTGGCTGCCCTCCTGATATCATAAACCCTGACTACTCTCGTTCTCTCACCCTGGCTGCCCTCCTGATATCATAAACCCTGACTACTCTCGTTCTCTCACCCTGGCTGCCCTCCTGATGTCATAAACCCTGACTACTCTCGTTCTCTCACCCTGGCTGCCCTCCTGATATCATAAACCCTGACTACTCTCGTTCTCTCACCCTGGCTGCCCTCCTGATGTCATAAACCCTGACTACTCTCGTTCTCTCACCCTGGCTGCCCTCCTGATATCATAAACCCTGACTACTCTCGTTCTCTCACCCTGGCTGCCCTCCTGATATCATAAACCCTGACTACTCTCGTTCTCTCACCCTGGCTGCCCTCCTGATATCATAAACCCTGACTACTCTCGTTCTCTCACCCTGGCTGCCCTCCTGATATCATAAACCCTGACTACTCTCGTTCTCTCACCCTGGCTGCCCTCCTGATGTCATAATTCTGACTACTCTCGTTCTCTCACCCTGGCTGCCCTCCTGATGTCATAATTCTGACTACTCTCGTGCTAAACAGACTTTCTTCTCCCAAAATCACTTTATGAAATCTTTACCTTCACCTTCCCTACATTTCCACTCTTCAAAATTTTAATATCCTCCGTCCTCTAGATATCAAACCTTCATTTTATCAAACCGATACACTTCACATTATGATAATAAAGTTAAGCATTAGACCCTTAAACGTCATAGAGTATAGAGAGACCCTTCGCAGCACTCGTGTTCATCCTCATCCTCCTGTCACTGATGTTCTTCCTGTCATCTCCAATACTTTTGTGAAACTGTCCACTCTCCGACAGAGTTAAAGACAAAAGAAGTATTCGCCTTGCCAACACTAACAGTGGTCTTTTCTGTCATGTCAGACATCACAGCCATTCTGTTAATTGGTCCTTATGTAAAACTATCTATCCTTCTTTTAGCCTTCAAAGACGCAGTCTTACTGAATTAGCTCTGTGGCATGTTAAGAGTACATTTTATTCGGCGCATGTCACACACCTATATAGGCATGCCCTTCAGACCAGCGAACCAGATGCTTAGGACGTGAGTGAGGCCCCTTAGTTATGCTAGCATCTTGGTTCAATCAATCGCAAGGAAGCCCGCCAAAGTTGTGAAGCGATGCTGGACACTCGTGAATCAACCTTGGCAGACTTGCCTCCGAATCTGGTGCAAGACGGTTCTTATCGTCTCTCTTGCTTGCAAAATTGCCTTTCTGTACATATCCTCTTAAATATTTTGCATATTATTGCTTGCTGTTTGGTGAAGGAAATACATATTTACTCTCCGTTGCCTTTGCTCGTTCCTCGTTTCTACCTTGGTTATGGTGCTACAACCAGGTGTTCAGGCCACAAGACAACACCTCCATTCTCCAGGTCTTGTCTTCTGGCCTACCCTGGTTATCGTGCTACAACCAGGTGTTCAAAATACATATATGAAAGAATGAATCGCGCACAGGAATTTGCAGAACATGCACATTTCCTTTGCATATGGAAGAAGGGGAAAAATAATCAATATTATAAGGAAATAAGGCTGAGTATACTTGGTAAAGTGTTTGGTAGAATTTATGTTTAAATAGTTAAGGGTTACTCAGAGTTGGACTGCAGATGAACGAGAAGGATTTAATAAGGGCAGAGGATGCGTAGACCAAGTGTTTACATGGAAGCATACAAGTGAATAGTATTTAGATAAAGGTAAGGAAGTTTTTGTTTTAGTTATGGATTTAGAAAAGGCATGTAATAGAGTGAATCAGGAAGCAATGTGGCAAATGTTGCGAGTGCATGATATAGGTAACAGAGTACTAAGTGAATTAAAAAAAATATTGTGCGGATATTGAGGCTCAGGTGAAGGTGTGCAGAATATAGATGGGTTATTTTTCAGTGAAAGTAGAGCTTAGACAGGGATGTGTGATGGTACCATGGTTGTGATGGTACCATGGTTGTGATGGTACCATGGTTGTCTAACATATTTATAGAAGAGGTTGTAAAAGAAATTAATGCTAGGGCGTTGGGGAGAGATGTGGGATCGAAAAGATAACGAATTTTATTAAAATTAGAAGTTGTTACAGTTGCTCTTTCCCGATGACGCGGTTATTTTGAGAGATTCTGCTAAGGATGGTGGATGAATTTGGGAGAGTACACAAAAGGAAGCTTAAAGTGAACAGAGAAAAGAGCAAGGTGATAAGAGTAACAAAACCCTAGGCAATGAAATATTGAATATCAGAGTGAAGGGAGAATGGAGGACGTAACTACACTGAAATAGTTAAGAATGGACTTGTCGGCAAATGGGTCTGCGAAAGACGAGGTGAACAGTAGACGAGAGAGAAAATAGATGGCTGGTGTATTTGAGGCATCCGTGGAGACATTTTCATTCATTGAGGCAAAATTGCAGAATGCACCAGAGTACAGTGGTATTAGCATTGTTAAAGCATGTATTGTGAAGCATGGGCTTCAAACATTGCAGAGGCGGCGGCTGAAGGCTGTGGAGATGTCGTTTGAAAAAAATGCGTGGTGTGGTGTGAATATTATGCAGAGAATTAGGAGTGAGGACATTAGAAGACGATGTAGGGTTACCAGAAGTATAATTCAGAGGGCTGAGAATAGGCTGTTGAGGGGATTTGGGCACTCAGAAAGGATGGACAGAATAGAATTTGGAGGTTATTTTTTTAAACCCTATCTATAAACATATTAAACAACCAGGTGACATCACACATCCCTGTCTAAGCCTTGCTTTTATTGGAAAATATTCCTCCTCCCCCATTTTCCTTCACACCCAAATTTGAACCTCACTATCTACTTAAAAACACTTTAGTGGTTTTAGTAACCTGTTATTTACTTCATATATCAGCAACATCTACCACGTTACTTTATTATCCACACAAACATATGCCTTTTCTTATTTTTATCCGTGTGTTGCCTCCAAAATAAAAAATAGCCTGTCATCGTGTTCTAATTGTAAGCTGGTGATATTTGTATGAGAGAAGCTGGAATCTCCTCTCTTGCCAAAGTAAATGTTAGAGTACAGTCATGTGCATAGGAAATAGACTTAGGGATGAGATGAAGTGGATAACTGAAGTAGACATTTCATAACAAGGAATCAAGCACACTT
>NC_091328.1:20436508-20464008 GCF_038502225.1 Cherax quadricarinatus
TCCCACTTCCTAGGTGAAGCCTGATTACCTCTCGCTCTCCTACGAAATTATCGCTTCCTCATGTTTCTAATAATCATAGAACATCGATGGGAGAGGGGCAGTCGCCCAGCCACTGCCTGGAGTGGGGGGGAGCAGTCTCCCAGCCACTGCCTGGAGTGGGGGGGGCAGTCTCCCAGCCACTGCCTGGAATGGGGGGGGGCAGTCTCCCAGCCACTGCCTGGAGTGGGGGGGCAGTCTCCCAGCCACTGCCTGGAATGGGGGGGGGCAGTCTCCCAGCCACTGCCTGGAATGGGGGGGGGCAGTCTCCCAGCCACTGCCTGGAGTGGGGGGCAGTCTCCCAGCCACTGCCTGGAGTGGGGGGCAGTCTCCCAGCCACTGCCTGGAGTGGGGGGGAGCAGTCTCCCAGCCACTGCCTGGAGTGGGGGGGGGCAGTCTCCCAGCCACTGCCTGGAATGGGGGGGCAGTCTCCCAGCCACTGCCTGGAGTGGGGGGCAGTCTCCCAGCCACTGCCTGGAGTGGGGGGGCAGTCTCCCAGCCACTGCCTGGAATGGGGGGGGGGGGCAGTCTCCCAGCCACTGCCTGGAGTGGGGGGCAGTCTCCCAGCCACTGCCTGGAGTGGGGGGCAGTCTCCCAGCCACTGCCTGGAGTGGGGGGCAGTCTCCCAGCCACTGCCTGGAGTGGGGGGCAGTCTCCCAGCCACTGCCTGGAGTGGGGGGCAGTCTCCCAGCCACTGCCTGGAGTGGGGGGGCAGTCTCCCAGCCACTGCCTGGAGTGGGGGGCAGTCTCCCAGCCACTGCCTGGAGTGGGGGGCAGTCTCCCAGCCACTGCCTGGAGTGGGGGGCAGTCTCCCAGCCACTGCCTGGAGTGGGGGGCAGTCTCCCAGCCACTGCCTGGAGTGGGGGGCAGTCTCCCAGCCAGCCTGGAGTGGGGGCAGTCTCCCAGCCACTGCCTGGAGTGGGGGGCAGTCTCCCAGCCACTGCCTGGAGTGGGGGGCAGTCTCCCAGCCACTGCCTGGAGTGGGGGGCAGTCTCCCAGCCACTGCCTGGAGTGGGGGGCAGTCTCCCAGCCACTGCCTGGAGTGGGGGGCAGTCTCCCAGCCACTGCCTGGAGTGGGGGGCAGTCTCCCAGCCACTGCCTGGAGTGGGGGGCAGTCTCCCAGCCACTGCCTGGAGTGGGGGGCAGTCTCCCAGCCACTGCCTGGAGTGGGGGGCAGTCTCCCAGCCACTGCCTGGAGTGGGGGGCAGTCTCCCAGCCACTGCCTGGAGTGGGGGGCAGTCTCCCAGCCACTGCCTGGAGTGGGGGGCAGTCTCCCAGCCACTGCCTGGAGTGGGGGGCAGTCTCCCAGCCACTGCCTGGAATGTGGGGGGTAGTCTCCCAGCCACTGCCTGGAATGTGGGGGGCAGTCTCCCAGCCACTGCCTGGAGTGGGGGGCAGTCTCCCAGCCACTGCCTGGAGTGGGGGGCAGTCTCCCAGCCACTGCCTGGAGTGGGGGGCAGTCTCCCAGCCACTGCCTGGAGTGGGGGCAGTCTCCCAGCCACTGCCTGGAGTGGGGGGCAGTCTCCCAGCCACTGCCTGGAGTGGGGGGCAGTCTCCCAGCCACTGCCTGGAGTGGGGGGCAGTCTCCCAGCCACTGCCTGGAGTGGGGGCAGTCTCCCAGCCACTGCCTGGAGTGGGGGGCAGTCTCCCAGCCACTGCCTGGAGTGGGGGGCAGTCTCCCAGCCGCTGCCTGGAGTGGGGGGCAGTCTCCCAGCCACTGCCTGGAGTGGGGGGCAGTCTCCCAGCCACTGCCTGGAGTGGGGGGCAGTCTCCCAGTGTTCCATATATATGGGGAGGCTCTAAATCCGTAAGAGCAATACTGTACCTGGGGTGGGGGGGGAACTCGTGCTTTAGTCAAGGTAAGGCAGCTCTAGTTCCTTGAATTAAAAGCCCCTACTCAACACCAAGGTCCCTCTCACACAATTGTCACTATATACGTAGTATCGACGCTGCAGAAACAAGGGAGAGGACGTCACAGGAAATAAAATTCACAATACGTGTCCGAGGTCCGCCGCTCCTGGACCATCAGCTGTTTTTACCAACAAAAACACGGCCAGCAGCCAAAACACACACACACACACACACACACACACACACACAGTCACCTAACGTACGTGTATATGAGTGTGTGTGTGTGTGTGTGTGTGTGTGTGTGTGTGTGTGTGTGTGTGTGTGTGTGTGTGTGTGTGTGTGTGTACACACTTGCTTTGATCTTCCCCGGTATAGTGTACAAGTGCTCCCTGAAGTCACTGTGCCAGTATCAGAAACCTTAAAGTCTGTGTCGGTCACAGTAACCTGGTATTACGACTTCTTTCACTTGGTGGGTTTTATGTTACTCTATATATTTAGTTTCTCAGTGTTTTACTCTCTTATAGGGCTAAGTACCCGTGAGTCCGTCCTCCTTAACACCTGTGTTCGGTGCTAGTAGTTCGGGGGATTATATTCCCTGTGTTTTATGCTAGAAGTTCTTTACCCCTGTATTATGTGCTAGTGGTTCTGGGGATCATCTTCCCCACGGCACGGTCTCTGACCATGCCTCACGGCACGGTCTCTGACCATGCTTCCTAGGAAAAATACATAACGCATTAAAAACATTTATAAAGTACCAGGACAGTACAGGTATGTGTAAACCAAATGTAAGTGGATTTTGCAAGACTCGCTTGTCATCTTGCATGTTCGTGAAATAAACAAAAGATCAGGACTTACCCCAAAATGAAAAAAAGGGGAGGTACTGTCCTATATAAGGAAAAAACACTACATAAACAGTGTTGAAGACGACACTCTGACAGCTCTGGCTTGTAACTACAAGATCAATTATATACACTGAGAGGCAAGTTTACTGCTGTTTAACGAGTTTAAAGAATAACTAAGACACTTCAGACATTTAATTTGTATTAAATTAAGGTAATTAATTGACTAGGTTTTGGCTAGATGCCCCTCAGGAGGGGTCTTGGTGCTGAAGGGCTCTGGATACAAGGAACTGAAGTTAACCTCCCTTCAGATGAAACATGATTATTCCCATATTCCTTAGGCGCTGTATAATCCCTACGGGTTGAGTGTTTCCCCATGAATATTATTAATCTGACTACCGATAGTGAATGTACGTTAATAGTTGGTAGGAGTTACCACATCCAGTTCAAGTGTTGTAGCAAATGAAACAATACACAATGTACGGTAATAAAATTTTACGAATTCATTGACTCATCACGATGTATAAATTCTTGGGTAATTGGAACAACTTCATTATCTTCCTCAGTGCTGGAGGTAATGATGTTGGGAAACACAAGAAACAGAAGTTCCTGGCCAAGTACAAGGCAGCTACTGATCAGCGGAAATCTCCAAAAACTGGATCTAGTTCAAAACGCTGCCAGGCGATCTGTGGAGCTTTTGTTCCTTATCTTCGCCTTCATGGTGAAACAGCGCTCGTGAGCCGAAACACAGGAAGAGTTTCTGATCAAACGCATCCACACCAATCCAAGGTGAATTCTGTCATCAAATCTACGAATGAACCCGCTAGATCTGCCTCCCAGCCACAACCTTAGCTGAAAATGATCCTACATAAACTCTCCTCCCACTTACATGGAACTACATTGTCCCGAATGCAGTAACTCGCACGAATAACCCGAGAATATAAATTAAAACTATATTGGAAAATAGAAAAACCCAGAAAAATTATCACTACGAAGCTTTATTTAATACTGCTGACCTAACTTCCAGGAATTTCCAAATATTTACTACAATTTATCAGAGATCGGGAGAGGAGGGGAAGTCTTCAATGAATGTTGCATGTCAACAAACTTCTGCACTGGTTATATTTTTGCAACCATGAAAATAATCTTGGTATTCAATGTAAATGCGAGGGAAACGGGGAAAAAAGGGAGAAAAGCAGTTCCTGACCAGCCGGTCTGTGGTTCGTACGTCGGTTTACGTGCAGCCAGCAGTAACAATCTGGTTGATCAGGCCCTGATCCACCACGAGGCTTGGTCATGGACCGGGTCGCGGGGGCGTTCACCCCCGAAGCAAACTCCAGGTATACTCCAGGTAAGGGATGGAGGCAGGAGAGCAATATAAATACACACATTCTCCTCTCATAGTATTCACCAAATACTTATGGAACTTTAAATAATTAATTTTGCTCACGTTATGTTGAACTAAACCCTATATATGTGACATTTATATGTCACAGCTGTCTAACAACTAACATTCCTAGACTAGACGCCGGATCACTTCGCATACACCAGCCTCACATCTGACATTTTCACCTTATGCTTGTGGCACCTAGAACTCTCAGCATCAAAAGTCCTGGCACTGCACTATAGATTTACAGCACATACCTGGCACTCTGTAGACTGCACATCCTGCTAGTAATATCTATTCACTCAAGACACCTCACAAATATAACTGGCCCCCCTCATAGCTTGATACAAATATCTCTGGCCTTAGCAATTGATTCTTCATTGCGTGATCTCCATATTCTATAGTGACTAATTTACTGTTGCTAGTTTAACTCTTTGTAGCTCCCTTTCCGCTAAATACCTAACCCTTCGTCCCCCTCCAACACTCCCATACAACCACAACTACATCCAGCCAAAATAATTTTTTCCAATATGACAGTATTGAGGTGTAAATAAGACACGACTTCGCAACGACACAAACATGAGACGACGACAAAAGAATAATAGATCTGAAGGTTATCATTTGCATAAGTTATATGTGAAGAATTAACAAGAACATTCCACGGGGCCATCCTTGGGAAAGTAGGTTGTGAACGGAAAGCAAGGAAGAAAACACCGGTGAAATACAGCTTCACAGTCTCCAAGCAACGTAAGTGCTGCTGCTACTGAGGAAACTGCCTACGACAGCTGTGGGAACTAGAACTATCACAAAGCGTATCGAGAAAAGCAGAGAGAAACTGAATCACATGTCAGTATCGCTGATACAAACACTGTCAAAAGTGTTGGAAAATTAACTGAAGAAGGAACTGGTGGAACAGTACTTCTATTATGTTTTCTGATGTTTTTGTTACTCCAAAATAAACTCCTTCTGGAGACTGACACACATACTTGCTGTCTATGGTTTGTAAGCAATGCAGCATTGCTAAGACCTTTTAAAAAAAAAAAGACACAGACGAGGAGGGTAAAAGCTAGGCATTGAACCAAAAGAAAGACCTGGGATCTTTCATCTCCGTGACCATCTGACTGGAGACACAATCAGCAGTATAACATCTGCAGATACACCAGGCTGACCAAACTAAATTTCCTTCAGGTCCCCAAAAGTGTCATTTAGGACTCTGATTGCAGTGTATGCATCTTGAGACTAGAGGGGGATAAATGCATTATGAGGAAATATTAGAAGAACTGAGTCCAGCGTCCTTAGGCTAGTAAATAAGTGGGGCAGACATAATCCAGACATACAGAACATAAGGGTGGGATGTACAGGCTGAATAGGGACAGGTTATTTGATATGCCAGAAGCACAGGTGGACACTAAACACATGAGCAACAGAGGCATTAGGAAACGTTTCTTCAGTCACAAGGCAGCAAGACAGGATATGACTTGGATAAGAAAGTATTGTAAAGCAATTCTGTGCACAGTTTGAGGAATGGATGAGTGTCCCCAAGAGGATAAGAAGCAAAAACTCCATTCAATTTCCCCAGAGTATCAATATGTCGCGATATAAACCTCCACACCCATCCGAACACCCACCCACCCGAACACCCACCCGCCCGAACACCCACCCACCACTCACATCTTACAAAGACTACAATCTTTACAACTTCCGCATGTACACCTGCATCTCAAGGCTCTCATGTGCGTACGTACATGCGGATTGTATGTACAAAGACAGGGGGGGAGAGGGGAAGAGAAGAGAGAGGGGAAGAGAAGAGAGAGGGGAAGAGAAGAGAGAGGGGAAGAGAAGAGAGAGGGGAAGAGAAGAGAGAGGGGAGAGGAGAGGGAGAAGAGGGAGGGAGGGAGGGAGGGAGGGACAGGGGGAGGAGAGGGGAGAGAGGGGAATAGAGGGAAAAAAAGGGGAGAGGGAAAGAGAGGAAAGAGGAAGAGGGAGAGAGAGGGGAAAGAGGAAGAGGGAGAGAGAGGGGAAAGAGGAAGAGGGAGAGGGGAAAGAGGAAGAGGGAGAGAGAGGGGAAAGAGGAGAGAGGGGAGGAGAGAGGGGGAAAAGGAAAGAGGAGGAAAAGGAGAGAGGGGAGGAGAGAGGGGCGAGAGGCCCACGTGCACAAGCACGCACACAAACACGCGCGCGAGCGCACACACACACAAGCGCACGCACACACCAGTAAACAGGTCACCAGGATGCTGACCCAGAAATTAATGGCAGTGTGACTCCTGGGAGAAGTTTGTAAAGACTTGAACGAGGAAGAAAAAGAGATTCAGAGAGAAAGAGCTGTGAGGACAAGGACAGGCAGAGCTGACACAAGAACAGGCCTCTGAATCGTCGCGATGACAGTGCAAGCTAAGATGTCTTAAAAAATATCCATAAATTGTTCAGCTTGTTTAGAAATCAATTAATATCATATTCATGGCAATCACCAGACTCGTGAAGGGGAGGAGAGGGAAGGAGAGAGGAGGAGGAGAGAAGTAGAGAGAAGGAGAGGGAAGGAGAAAGAAGAAGAGGGAGGGAGAACGAAGGAGAGGGAAGGAGAACGAAGGAGAGGGAAGGAGAAAGAAGGAGAGGGAAGGAGAAAGAAGGAGAGGGAAGGAGAATGAAGGAGAGGGAAGGAGAATGAAGGAGAGGGAAGGAGAATGAAGGAGAGGGAAGGAGAATGAAGGAGAGGGAAGGAGAATGAAGGAGAGGGAAGGAGAATGAAGGAGAGGGAAGGAGAATGAAGGAGAGGGAAGGAGAATGAAGGAGAGGGAAGGAGAATGAAGGAGAGGGAAGGAGAAAGAAGGAGAGGGAAGGAGAAAGAAGGAGAGGGAAGGAGAAAGAAGGAGAGGGAAGGAGAAAGAAGGAGAGGGAAGGAGAAAGAAGGAGAGGGAAGGAGAAAGAAGGAGAGGGAAGGAGAAAGAAGGAGAGGGAAGGAGAAAGAAGGAGAGGGAAGGAGAAAGAAGGAGAGGGAAGGAGAAAGAAGGAGAGGGAAGGAGAATGAAGGAGAGGGAAGGAGAATGAAGGAGAGGGAAGGAGAATGAAGGAGAGGGAAGGAGAATGAAGGAGAGGGAAGGAGAATGAAGGAGAGGGAAGGAGAATGAAGGAGAGGGAAGGAGAATGAAGGAGAGGGAAGGAGAAAGAAGGAGAGGGAAGGAGAAAGAAGGAGAGGGAAGGAGAAAGAAGGAGAGGGAAGGAGAAAGAAGGAGAGGGAAGGAGAAAGAAGGAGAGGGAAGGAGAAAGAAGGAGAGGGAAGGAGAAAGAAGGAGAGGGAAGGAGAAAGAAGGAGAGGGAAGGAGAAAGAAGGAGAGGGAAGGAGAAAGAAGGAGAGGGAAGGAGAAAGAAAGGGAAAGATTTACTAAGTAAAAATTTTTGAAAGAAAGCTGAAAATTAAGAATGTAATGGTATCTACGAGAAAATGGATCAGTGATGTAGAAAAGCGAAATTTGAATTCAATGAGAAAAATAAATTCAGATAAGCGTTATGCAGTCTACCAGATGTATTGAAGCTGGAGAAAAACTGTAGATGAAATACATATTGTTTTCATTTATCACTTTTTTTGTTTCTTCCCGAAGATCACAATACTAGACGACACCAGTAACCAAGAACATGGTAACTAAGATCCAGGAAATTATATCCTCCAGAGACTGAACATCCTCGCATGGATTTTGTCGGCAGCAGCTACCAGTCATGAAGGACCCCCCCCCCACAAGATGGAGCAGGCTATGACTTCATACCCACCTTGTACCTCTTCGAATAAATTGTTTTTGGCCCGACTGGAGAGAATGACTATTTTAGACTTCTCCTTTGAGTAGTGACTCAGGAGTGGTTCAAACAGATGGCATACTACGGTGAGTGTGCTGGCCGACAGATGAACTCAAGATGGAAGCACCGGTAACGCAAGTTTTTGTTCAACACTGTGTTAGTAGCAGAGTGAAACTAAATCAATAACCCTTTAGAGAATACTTCAGCAAAAATCTTGAAAATAAGACTTTTTATACTAAGAGATGTGTAATACAGCTTGCCAGATGCAAGATGTTCCTACCCATAACACGGGATCAGTGTAGTGCTTAGTTACGTCAACTAATCACTTGCTTACTTAAGAACCAGGTGGTGATGGCGTCATGCTAAGAACCAGGTGGTGATGGCGTCAAGCTAAGAACCTGGTGGTGATGGCGTCAAGCTAAGAACCTGGTGGTGATGGCGTCAAGCTAAGAACCAGGTGGTGATGGCGTCAAGCGAAGAACCAAGTGGTGATGGCGCTAAGCTAAGGTGAGGACCAGGTAGTGATGGCGTCAAGCAAAGAACCAGGCGGTGATGGCGTCAAGATAAGAACCAGGTAGTGATGGCGCTAAGCTGAGAACCAGGTAGTGATGGCGCTAAGCTGAGAACCAGGTAGTGATGGCGTCAAGCAAAGAACTAGGTAGTGATGGCGTCAAGCTAAGAACCAGGTAGTGATGGCGTCAAGCTAAGAACCAGGTGGTGATGGCGTCAAGCTAAGAACCAGGTGGTGATGGTGTCAAGCTAAGAACCAGGTGGTGATGGCGTCAAGCTAAGAACCAGGTGGTGATGGCGTCAAGCTAAGAACCAGGTGGTGATGGTGTCAAGCTGAGAACCAGGTGGTGATAGCGTCAAGCCAAGAACTAGATGGTGATGGCGTCAAAAACATAAGAACCAGGTGGTGATGGCATCAAGCTAAGAGCCAGGTGGTGATGGCATCAAGCTAAGAGCCAGGTGGTGATAGCGTCAAGCTAAGATCTAATGGCTGACATCGCTTTAAGCTAAGAGTCGATAGTCGACCTTGCCAAGCTAGAAAGTCAAGGGTCGACCTCGCCAAGCTAGAAGAGCCAGGGAGAGACCTCGCCAAGCTAGAAAGAGTCAAGGGTCGACCTCGCCAAGCTAGAAAGAGCCAGGGGGTAGACCTCGCCAAGCTAGAAGAGCCAGGGGGTAGACCTCGCCAAGCTAGTAAGAGTCAAGGGTTGACCTCGCCAAGCTAGAAGAGTCAATGGTCGACCTCGTCTAACAACAGACTTCTAAAGTTGGTAATGTCCACAAAAATTAAACAAATAAAGGATGAAGCAAGCAGAGCAAGGAAGGCAGGGTCACGCACCTCTACCTAAACTTGGCACTGAAGGCTCCACTAATAGAAAACGGGACATGCACCTCCCTGGTTACGTTAAGACTGGGACAATTGTATATATTAAAAATAACAGTTTAGAAGCAAAGTGTGAAACTGTCTGGACAGAACTATGAAACATACGCGAGAGAGAGAGAGAGAGAGAGAGAGAGAGAGAGAGAGAGAGAGAGAGAGAGAGAGAGAGAGAGAGAGAGAGAGAGAGAGAGAGAGAGAGAGAGAGAGAACGAACTTTATATTTCGGCCAAGAAGACCGTCTTCAGCTGAGGCTGAAGTACGCAGATCACTCTTCCGTTTTATTTCAGTGTTTTATCACTTTGTATCAGTGTTTACGGCGTCCACGCACGCGCGCACGCGCACACACGCACACACTTATACTGAAAGGTAGAAAATGATAAAGATGCCCGCAACGGATGATAGGAAGAAAAGGAGAGAGAATCACGAATAAGGCCATTAAAAGAGACAATGAAAGGCTGAAGCGACATTAAGAAAAAATGAAGCTGCAGACATTTCTTCTTTGCAAACAAACCTGTGCAACGATAGAATAATAATATAAGAAAGGAGGAGCACTACTGCAGGCCTGCTGGTCTATCCTAGGCCCTCCCAGCTCTCTCCCAACCACACTTCTCATTTGCTTGTCTAACCTATTTTTAAAGCTCAATGACACTACTCGGGAGTTTGATCTACTTATCCACAACTCTTACCAAACCTCTGTTTTTCCAAATTGAACCCATTGCTTCAAGTCCTGTCTTGGTTAAATATTTTTAACTTTATTTATATCCTTTTTATTTATTGTCTTTCATTTATTCACCTCAATCATATTATTCTTAAGTCTACACCTTTCTAGTGTGTGTAGATTCAGTGCTCTCAGTATCTTTATAGGAGAGATTTCTGATACATGGGATCAACTTTATCATCCTTCTTTATGTTTTTTCTGCACATGTATGTCCGTTCTGTAATATGGTGACCAAAACTGCGTAGCAAAGTCTAAATGAGGCCTAATCAACTATATATACAGTTGAAGTATAACCTGAGGACTCCTGTTATTTATACTTCTTGATATGTAGCCAAGAATTCTATTCGCTGTTTTGCAAACACTTATGCACTATTGTCTTGGCTTTAGATTATTGATAACCGGAACTCAAATCTTTTTCACATTCAGATTGAGGCCTACATTAAGTTTACAAGTGCCATGGTTATTCTCTTTTTCCAGGCTTAGACCTTGGCATTTGTCTATATTAAACTGCATCTGCCACTTCTTCGACCACTGCATCAACCTATCCAGATGGTCTTGTAGCTCTCTAGTGTCATGAGAATTAACCCGAAGGCTTCTTTTAGTATCATCGGCAAACTTGCTTATGTTGCTATTTATTCCCTCATCTATGTCGTTTATGTATACTGTGAACAATAGGGACCCAACATTGAGCCCTGCAGAACATCGCTTGTGACGCATCCCAACTCTGATCCTTATTTATAAAAACTCTGTTGCCTATCTGTCAACCACGCCTCAATCCAGGAGAAACTTTCTCCTGTTCCACGTGCCTCTAGTTTCAACAATCTCCGATGTGGAACTCTATCAAAAGCCTTACTGAAGTTCACATATATTATCATATTCATTACCATGTTCTACCTCCTCAAATACCTTAGTGAAAAAAGTAAATTGATTAAGCAGTAACGCCCTTTTGTAAAACCGTGCTGAGATTCATTATCAATATATGTCTTTGAAGGTGGCTTCGAAAGGTTCGGCAATTCCTGATTCCATGAATTTTCCCCAGAATGAAAGTTAGGGTAACCCGTCTAAAATTCGAAGCTAGGACCTGTCTCTTGCTTTGTAGACAGGTATCACATTTGCCGTTTTCCACTTATCCGGCACTATGACAGTTTGTAGTGATATGTTGAGAAGACTAGTTAATGGTTTGCTAAGTTTCTCCATACATTTCTTAATAACCCGTGACAACAGTTTATCAGGGCTCGGAATTTCTTTATCTTCCTGCGTTCAAACTGAGAGGAAACCAAGTGTCGAAGATTGTACACATTTTTTTTGTCACTGTCATTAAGCTGACCTGAGAAACCCTTAAGCGGGCCTATCTTGTCCCTAATCTTAACCCTATATACCCGAAAGAAATATTTAGGGTTATTCCAAGAATTCTTTACGACTTTAATTTCATAATCTCTTCTGACTTTATTCCTTTTTTTTATTTCTCATTTTAATTGAAAACATAGATTTCTTAAGTTTCCCTCTCCTCTTCTGATTCTCCTATAAATGCTTCTCTTCTGATCTATGAGATGTTTTAATCAAGTGTTTATCCATTAGGGGTCATTCTTGTTAGATCTAATTTCCCTGTTGGGAAGGAATTTTAAATTAATGTAGTGGTAACACGCATTTGCAAATATGTAATTACACATACACTGGTTTAGGAACAGGTATAACGGCCCACGAAGGTACAAGAGAGCAAACCTAGCAAGCAGCAAGTTAAGAGGCAGGACCAGAAGTCAAGACTCGACACACAGCCACAAAAAGGGCTAGTACATATGTACGTGAGTACATACGTAAGCGCGCACGCGTGCGTATGCCCACACAGGGCCCCCCCCCCCCTCTCCCTAATTTTCACCCAGGAACATTAATTTTTATATTTCCCTGAACTAATTAGGTAGGTAAATTCTTGAGCGTTTCATTGTTATTGCAAGATGCACAGAGATCACTCGTCTTTAGGGTCAAATATGATCATTGTCGACCTGTATTAACACTTAATAAAAGTAAAAGTGAAGAAAGTGAATAAACATTCACAAAAAATCTACGGACCTGACGCGCCAGGTTTCACTAACTCCATTTTCTCTCATAGTGTGTAAAGAAAACTCGTCTGACCCGTTCAACAGTCGAAGCCACTAAATATTTATGTCCAGTATTTCTTTTTTTCAGAAAAAAAAAATCACGAAACTAAACGTATTACTTTTTATTCCTTAAACGTGGTTAAGATTTTTATATGAAAATATTACACTAAGTGAGGGCATTTTGATTCAAAGATTTGATTGGTTACGCTCTGAATCCATACGAGATCAGAGCTCTCCCATTAATAATAATAATAATAATAATAATAATAATAATAATATGTACTTACAAGCGAGTGCTTGATGAAGAGTAGTAAAGACATGTACCCTGGACCCCGCTCTGGACACGGGGTCCAGGAGGGAGATTACTCCATTGTTACGTCACCTGGAAGAACAATAAAATGGAATTAGTTCTTCATCCACTCAGAGAAAATTACTGATATACTCATTGTTGTTACATTACATTCATTGCGAGAGCCTGGTCGTGGACCGGACCGTGGGGACGTTGGCCCTCGGAACCTCCCTCCAGGGACTAATCAAAGAACCTCCCTCCAGGGACTAATCAAAGAACCTCCCTCCAGGGACTAATCAAAGAACCTCCCTCCAGGGACTAATCAAGGAACCTCCCTCCAGGGACTAATCAAGGAACCTCCCTCCAGGGACTAATCAAGGAGCCTTCTTGAGGTAAATTACTTCTAATATACGACTCAGCTGCATCTCTTCCTTTGATGATAATATCCTCTGACACGTATAAATTTATTATTATAGGTTGGATATCTAGGTTATATTTGGCAAATGTCATCAGTATTTTATTACTGTCAAACACCATTATTTATATTAAAGATGAACGTTGTAGAAGTGTTAACATTCACATTATAACAGGAACGGTTAATCGTAGTGATACTGAACGAAAATTCGCCGTGTCAAAAATTTCCCAAAGTAAATGGAGATACAAACTCCTGCAAGACACTTGACTATTGGCAACCTTTCTCGTCTGTGTTATTTTTTCTTCTTACGAACAGATACGCAAAAAAAATGTGGGCAAGCGCGTACTGACACATGCACTCTGACACACGCGTACACGTACACACACGTGTACACACACACGTACACACACACGTACATGCACACGTACACACACGTACACACACACACTAACACACACACACACACACACACACACACTAACACACACGTACACACACACGTACATGCACACGTACACACACACGTACACACACAAACACACACAACGTGTACACACACAACGTGTACACACACACACAAACACACACACACACTAACACACACACTAACACACAAACACACACAAACACACAAACACACACAAACACACAAACACACACTAACACACACACTAACACACACAACGTGTACACACACACACACACACAACGTGTACACACACACACACACACACAAACACTAACAGACACACACCAACACAAACACACACACACTAACACACACACACACACACTAACACACACACTAACACACACACACAAACACACACAAACACACACACACACACACTAACACACACACACTAACACACACACTAACACACACACTAACACACACACTAACACACACACACACTAACACACACACACACACACTAACACACACACTAACACACACACACACTAACACACACACACACACACTAACACACACACACTAACACACACACACTAACACACACACACTAACACACACACACTAACACACACACACACTAACACACACACACTAACACACACACACTAACACACACACACTAACACACACACACTAACACACACACACTAACACACACACACTAACACACACACACTAACACACACACACACTAACACACACACACTAACACACACACACTAACACACACACACTAACACACACACACTAACACACACACACTAACACACACACACTAACACACACACACTAACACACACACTAACACACACACACTAACACACACACAGACTTACGTCACCCGCGTCAATACGTGTATACAAGAGCTAATAATAAGAACTTGAGCCGGTTCCTATTTCCGGCTCCTCCATTTAAGGATCTCCAAGTTCTTGTTTATGTAACATTTATTTGACAAAATTATGGTCTCCTATTCAGAACTTCAGAGGAAGAACAATTAAGATGATAATCTCGATTTATGAAGTTGCAAATCTAACCACGCAAGTCTATATATTCGTGAATTTTAGCTATATTCCTGAAGAAAAATTAACGGCTGGTAGACAGCTTGAGGAAGGTGTGAATGACTTACAGATAAACAAAGTTTAAAATAAAAGGAGACGTGGGAAAATAATAATGGAAAAACATTTATTGTAGTTATTCTTGGTACGCTGATTCGATAAATTTGTAATCAAGAAGCATTGGAACCCATCTGTTGTTTGTGTCAACAGATGGGTTGATATATTCTAAATATTATTGTAAGCATTATTAATTTCACTGAGATTTTATGTTATGCCGGGGCTAGTATATTACAGTGATGCCGGGGCTAGTATATTACAGTGATGCCGGGGATAGTATATAACAGTGATGCTGGGGCTAGTATACAACTGATGCTGGGGCTAGTATACAACTGATGCAGGGGCTAGTAACACAGTGATGTCTGGGCTAGTATATAACAGTGATGCCGGGGCCAGTATATGTCAGTGATGCCGGGACTAGTAAATAGCAGTGATGCCGGGGCTAGTATATAATAATGCCGGGGCTAGTACATAATAATGCCGGGGCTAGTATATAACAGTGATGCCGAGGCTAGTATATGACAGTGATGCCGGGGCTAGTGTATAACAGTGATGCCGGGGCTAGTGTATAACAGTGATGCCGGGGCTAGTGTATAACAGTGATGCCGGGGCTAATATGCAACACCTGACTGAGACAGTCAAGTTACTCAGCCTGTGTCATCACTGCCACAGCAAAGACAGCAGTTTCCTTCCTCACACAAACACTGCTGATGAGTGCGTCAGGTGCTCGCAGAAATGATTACTATTTTTTTATTACATTGACTAATGTCCCCTTTTTCTTATTTTCTCACAATTACATGTAAGTACACGTGAGCATGCGCGCGTCCTGAAAATTCGTAATAAACGAATGCGATAATTCAAATGCAATGCCATGAGTTTACCCGTTATTTGGTGGCCCTAACATTACAACTCTTTACGAGTGCAGTTATATCAGATACCTGCAGAAATGGACCTCAGCGGAAAGTCGAATTATAATAATAATAATAAATATATATATATATATATATATATATATATATATATATATATATATATATATATATATATATATATTTTACAAACACATATATATACATATATACATACATATATACATACACACATATATACATATATACATACATATATACATACACACATATATACATACACATATATACATACACACATATACATATATATATACATACACACATATATACATACATACATACACACATATATACATACATACATACACACACACACACACACACACACACACACTGAATATACAAAAATGAAAAGGGACTCGAACCACAGTCCAACGTTATATCCTTGAGCCACGAAACTTCGAATAAGATTTTACATATACTTGGTTGTATCAGCAGTACTCACTCTCTCTCTTACCACAGCTCCAGCTTTTATGGTATGTCTATTCTCATATCCATCAAGGCGACAGAGTCGGTTAACTCAGTGTAATTTGTAATTAACAAATGTCCGTTAAAACACGCAAGAATATATGTGGAGTGGAACCATGGTGCTGGCAGGTAGTAGGCCCAGTTCTAACCTGTTTTTCTGAACCTCTTTCATAATTGTTACCTTGCGTACACACTAGTGGCACGTCAAGTCATATCAGCCGCTTGCCTTCCCTAAATTCTATTTAATGTGCTCACACAGTCATTTTAAATGTCCAAGCCCTCAGCATTCACAATCTCCTAAATTTCCCCCTCCCTCACACCCTTTCCCTTAGACACTTTTTTCAACGACAACTAATCCCTCCTCTCCACCTTCAGTCTATACGCCCTCAATCATTCTATTTTCCTTCTACTCATCTAAATGTCCAAACCTCATCAACAACCTTTTCATATCAACACAAAATGTGTATCTGTCAATTTCCTTTCATTAGTAAGAATAATGGAAGTGTAATATAGAACACGTGACTAAAGGAAATTCGATCATAGTCATTCAGGGTGTGGTTTTTATCCATCCTGTTCGGAATATTCGATTTCCCGAGTTACGTTACGGCACAGGCTGTATGTAGGTTTGGGAAAGTTTTCATGTACCTCTTACTGTCATTATTAAGCTCGTTCTTCACTGTTAGGATGTAGAAGCTAAACAGCTCTGGTAGAAGACCTGGTGGCTGCTGCTCACTTGTACTTCCCGTAAGTTGTTAAATATTTTACCACTTCTGAAGTCCATAAATGTTCGCACGTTCCTTTTTTCCAGGTTAGCAGAAACATTACTTATTTACCACAGTTAAAATTAAAGTACCTAAGTTCTCTCTTCTATTAGCAATTCGCGGCAAGAAAAATCAGGCGATTTGCTTTCAAATGCGCCAGGCAAGTCCACTTTGTTGAGGAATGCCTTGTGTTCCCACCAGCTGAAAGATAGCATGTTCACTGCCTTGCGAACTTTATTTAAGCACCTTAAGAGAGCAGTCATGTCTGTCAGGAACACCAGGGAGCGAAAGAACTTGTCATGTTGCAGCTGCTCTAGAGTGGTGCGCCTTGCCAATATCCTCATTCTGGTGGAAGTAGGGAATTTTGTCCAAGAGAAATGTTAAAGACACTTTCCTGTACTCAACCAACCGATACCAGAGTGCGCTGGGAGATTATTTAATTCTATATTCAACTCATGCAAGTAATATAAGAATTTATTATATCTGTGGGATTTATTGTCGCGTTTTCTGATTTCTCATGACTGCCCATGACATAACTCGTCTTTAAACACTTCATAAATTAGCACTTTTTGGTGTATGATATAATAAAACCACATCAATTATCCTCTTTTAACCTGTCCAACTACGCCAGTTATTGCTTTTGCCTCTTTATGATACAGAAACACTTAAAACCTAGAGGTAAGTGTTATACTAAGCTATTTTTAATGGTTTGTACCCGTCTTTATATGTCGTACTTTGTTTTATTCTTGAACGGAAGGTTTAAGTTTTTCCAGTGATAGTTTAAAATTTCCTTGAATTGTCTCGTACACAAACGCATGCACAATGGAGATTACACTCCTCTCAGAATCCTAGTGTAAACATTCTGAAGCCCTTCAAAATGTCTGCAGAAGATTCTCCTGTCTATTGTTTTACACTTTGGGATGTGAATTCGGTCGTGATATATTACTTTTTTATTTTTTTTGTAGCCAAGACTAACACTCAAGACTAGGGTTCAGTCAAATAAAAATTCCGGTATTCTATCATCTTGCATTTCTGGTCTGCTTTTTTTAACCAAAGCAAAAAAGCGAGAGAGATGATGTTGCACCAAGCCAGGTCTTGGTAGCATAGGAATATAGCACATACTGCAGATTATACTTTGATTATGTTACACTAGTAGCCATTTATCCCCTGCATACTAACAACCAACTTCTGCACACTACCATCACCTGTGCACAACCATCACCAGCTCACTAACAATCATCATCTACACACTGGTCGGCTGGTAATTTGACTTTGAAGACAATCGACTACACGAAGGTTATTAAATGCATATAATCTGTTCACAATCAGTCAAATATACTTCAACATTCGAAATATGAATGAAAGTAACCTCTCAGTATATATACACAGATACACATCTCTGAGTATATATCCTTCCTGTTCACACACTAAGCCCAGATATTTTGTATGAAGTTTAAAAGCAAACAGTACTTATTAAAGTGAGGGACATGTTACTTAAAAAAATATTAGATACATTATCTGGATTTTACTTAAAATTTAAATACTAAAAAAGAGAGACTTAGTAGAAAATAATAACTAGGAATAGTTAAGTTTTATTTGCAATAGTATGCATACCAACACATGCAACTAAACAGTTTAAGGTCATAATGGAGGTGTTGGTCACCAGGATTCGAAGTTTAAATTGAACTTGAATTTAGTCAACACTAATATAAGGTTCAGTTTGACATACAAATTCACCACTCAAACACGATGTATCACAAAAAAAAACAGAAGAGTTTCGCCATAACAAAACGGCCCCGGAAGCAGCACTGCGCTGGGTGGGTCCAAAGTAAACATAGCCACAACAATGTAGTTTAAATTGTTTCTTTTCACGCTCTGTCGAGGGACACACTTAAATTGTTTTTATTTGGCTCTAATTAGTCTTGTTTATCTATGTCCAGCAAATTTGTATAATCTTATGTTATTTCCTTAAACTAATTATTAAGCAGTCAGATTTAATTTAAAGCTGTGTTGATATCATTAGACACACAAGTGTGAGCTCACTTAGTTGAACGCTCCTAGTTACGGTTGGGAACTTCGAATCTAGATTTCCCACCTTTTTTGCCTTTCCTCTTCAATCCTCTTAGTTACATGCTACTGGTTCCATGCTTCTAAATAAGTCTAGTGTCTATCTTTAAAACTATGTCGAGTGTACCACCTCTCGTTCCTCAAGTAGGTCACTTCATTTTGTGACCATTATATGACTTACGTCTTGACGGTTTTTAATCTGTCTCTGCCTGTCTTCTCAACTCCTGAATATCTTGAACGTTTATAATCCCTGCTCTTTCAGTCCTATGAAATGGTCAGGCTCAGTTCTCTCCGTCAGTCCTTGCCAGACTGCCGTCTCAGAGCCTGGACCAGACTTGTTACAAACTCACTCACTGTGTGTGTGTGTGTGTGTGTGTGTGTGTGTGTGTGTGTGTGTGTGTGTGTGTGTGTGTGTGTGTACTCACCTATTTGTACTCACCTATTTGTGGTTGCAGGGTCAGTCTTAGCTCCTGGCCCCGCCTCTTCACCAGGTTGCTACTGGGCCCTCTCTCCCTGCTCCATGAGCTTTATCAAACCTCGTCTTAAAACTGTGTATGGTTCCTGCCTCCACTACGTCATTTTCTAGGCTATTCCACTGCCTTACAACTCTATGACTGAAGAAATACTTCCTAATATATCTCTGACTCATTTGTGTCTTCAACTTCCAATTGTGGCCTCTTGTTTCTGTGTCCCCTCCCTGGAACATCCTGTCTTTGTCCACCTTGTCTATTCCACGCAGTATTTTATATGTCGTTATCATGTCTCCCCTGACCCTCCTGTCCTCCAGTGTCGTCAGGCCGATTTCCCTTAATCTTTCTTCATAGGACATTCCCCTTAGCTCTGGAACTAACCTTGTCGCAAACCTTTGTACTTTCTCTAGTTTCTTGACGTGCTTTATCAAGTGCGGGTTCCAAACAGGTGCTGCATACTCCAGTATGGGCCTGACATACACGGTGTACAGTGTCTTGAACGACTCCTTACTAAGGTATCGGAATGCTGTTCTCAGGTTTGCCAGGCGCCCATATGCTGCAGCAGTTATCTGGTTGATGTGTGCTTCCGGAGACATGCTCGGTGTTATAATCACCCCAAGATCTTTCTCCTTGAGTGAGGTTTGCAGTCTTTGGCCACCTAGCCTATACTCGGTCTGTGGTCTTCTGTGCCCTTCCCCTATCTTCATGACTTTGCATTTGGCAGGATTAAATTCGAGAAGCCATTTGCTGGACCAGGTGTCCAGTCTGTCCAGGTCTCTTTGAAGTCCTGCCTGGTCCTCATCAGATTTAATTCTCCTCATTAACTTCACATCATCTGCAAACAGGGACACTTCTGAGTCTAACCCTTCCGTCATGTCGTTCACATATACCAAAAATAGCACTGGTCCTAGGACCGACCCCTGTGGGACTCCGCTCGTCACAGGTGTGGGTGTGTGTGTGTGTGTGTGTGTGTGTGTGTGTGTGTGTGTGTGTGTGTGTGTGTGTGTGTGTGTGTGTGTGTGTGTGTGTGTGTACGCATGCGCACGAACTCGCATGCGTGCGTGCAGGGTCTAGTCACAGCTCCTGGGTCTTCTTCTGAACTTATCACTCGCCAGATTCACGCTTTTCTAGGCTCATGGGCTCTATCATACCTATACTTAAAATTATATTTGGAGCTTGCCTCCACCACCACCACTTCGTCATTCCTCGCTCTAACCAGCCTGGGACTGAAGAAATTTTTCCTGACATCTCCGTGGCTCATCTGTGTAACTTCCAGCTGTGCCCTTGAGTACCTGTTCTTCGCCTCTCAAACAGCCTGTCATTGTCCATCCTATTAATTCCGCTTGGTTACAGAGGTTATTCGGTTTATGTAAACCTCTGGCAATATACCAGGAACTATGTTCACGACCTAAATCTTTATGTTATGATCTAGGTCTGCATCCTCTGTCCCCAAGTATATACTCCGTGATCGGTCTTCCTCCTCTTTCCTAAATCTTCATAACCTTGTATTTTCTGGGGTTGAATTCAAGCAACCACTTATCTGACCAATCTTGTAGTTCGTCCAGATCCATTCGTACATTTCCCTATCTTCATCTGTTTTTATTAGTTTTTTTATTATCAGTAAACAGGGATACAGTCACTCGTCGTTTCCTTTCGCTGAAGTACTCTGTGATCCACCAGATTACGTTCCCTCTTATTTCTGTCTACATTTTAAGTGTTTTCTCCACATTCTTGTGGGGTACAGTATCAAGTGCTTTCTTGCAGTATAAGAAAATGCATTCTCCCTTTCCCCTCCCTCTTTCCTTCCTTCCTGCCTCCCTCCCTCCTTTCCCCCTTCTCCCTCCCTCTCTCTCTCCTCCCTCCCTCCCTCTCTCTCTCCTCCCTCCCTCCCTCCCTCTCTCCTCCTCTCCTCCTCCTCCTCCCTCCCTCCCTCCCTCCCTCCCTCTCTCTCTCTCCTCCTCCCTCCCTCCCTCCCTCCCTCCCCTCCCCTCTCTCTCTCTCCTCCTCCCCTCCCCTCCCCTCTCCCTCCCCTCCCTCTCCCTCTCTCCTCCTCCCTCCCTCCTCCCTCCTCTCCCTCCTCCCTCCTCTCCTCTCCCTCTCTCTCTCTCTCTCTCTCCTCTCTCCTCCTCCCTCTCTCTCTCTCTCTCTCTCTCTCTCTCTCCTCTCCCTCTCTCTCTCCTCTCCCTCTCTCTCTCTCTCTCTCTCTCTCTCTCTCTCTCTCTCTCTCTCTCTCCTCTCTCTCTCTCTCTCCTCCTCCCTCTCTCTCTCTCTCTCTCTCTCTCTCTCTCTCTCTCTCTCTCTCCTCTCTCCTCCCTCTCCTCTCTCCCTCTCTCTCTCTCTCTCTCTCTCTCTCCTCTCTCTCTCCTCTCTCTCTCCCTCTCTCTCTCTCTCTCCTCTCCTCCTCTCTCTCTCTCTCTCTCCCTCCTCCTCTCTCTCTCTCCCGCTCCTCTCTCTCTCCTCTCCTCTCTCCTCCTCCCTCCCTCTCTCTCTCTCTCTCCTCCTCCCTCTCCTCCCTCCCCTCTCTCTCCTCCCTCCCTCTCTCTCTCTCTCCCTCTCTCCTCCCTCCTCTCTCTCTCTCTCCTCCTCCTCTCTCTCTCTCCTCCCTACCTCCCTCTCTCTCCTCCCTCTCTCTCTCCTCCCTCCCCCCTCTCTCCTCCCTCCCTCTCCTCCTCCCTCCCTCTCTCTCTCTCTCCTCTCCTCCTCTCTCTCCTCCTCCCTCCCTCTCTCTCCTCCCTCTCTCCTCCCTCCTCTCCTCCCTCCTCTCTCTCTCTCCTCCCCCTCCTCTCTCTCTCTCCTCTCCTCCTCTCCCCTCTCCTCTCTCTCCTCCTCCCTCCTCCCTCTCTCTCCCTCCTCCTCCTCCTCCTCCTCCCTCCTCCCTCCTCTCTCTCCCTCCCTCCTCCTCCTCCTCTCTCCTCTCCTCCTCCCTCCCTCTCTCTCCCTCCCTCCCTCCCTCCTCTCTCCCTCTCCTCCTCCTCCTCCCTCCTCCTCCCTCCTCCTCCCCTCCCTCCTCCTCCCTCCCTCCTCTCCTCTCTCTCTCCCTCCCTCCCTCTCCTCCTCCCTCTCCCTCCCTCCTCTCTCCTCCCTCCTCTCCTCCCTCCTCCCTCCTCTCTCCCTCCCCTCCTCTCCCTCCTCCTCCCTCCCTCTCTCTCCTCCCTCCCTCCCTCCCTCCCTCCCTCCTCCTCCTCTCTCCCTCCTCCCTCCTCCTCCCTCCCTCTCCCTCCCTCCTCCCTCCTCCTCTCCCTCCTCCCCTCCCCTCTCTCCCTCCCTCCTCTCTCTCTCCTCCTCCCTCCTCCTCCTCCTCCTCCCTCCTCCCTCCTCTCTCCTCCCTCCCTCCCTCCCTCCCTCTCCTCCCTCCTCCTCCTCTCTCCTCCCTCCCTCTCCTCCTCTCTCTCCTCCCTCTCTCTCCTCCCTCCCCTCTCTCCTCCCCTCCCTCTCTCCTCCCTCCTCTCTCCTCCCTCCCTCTCTCCTCCCTCCTCCTCCCTCCCTCCCTCCCTCCTCTCCTCCCTCCCTCCCTCTCCTCCTCCCTCCCTCTCCTCTCCTCCCTCCTCTCTCTCCTCCCTCCTCCTCCCTCCCTCCTCCTCCCTCCCTCCCCTCCTCTCTCCTCCTCCCTCCTCCCTCCCTCCCTCCTCCCTCCCTCTCCTCCCTCCTCTCCCTCTCCTCCTCCCTCCCTCCCTCCTCCCTCCCTCCCTCCCTCTCTCCTCCTCCCTCCTCCTCCCTCCTCCTCCTCCCTCCTCCTCTCTCTCCTCCCTCCTCCTCCCTCCTCCCTCCTCTCTCCTCCTCCTCTCTCTCCTCCCTCCCTCCCTCCTCCCTCCCTCCCTCTCTCCTCCTCCTCCCTCCCTCTCCTCTCCTCCTCCCCTCCTCCTCCTCCCTCCTCCCCTCCTCCTCCCTCTCCTCCTCCTCCCTCCCTCTCCTCCCTCCTCCCTCCCTCCTCTCCCTCCCTCCTCCCTCCCTCCTCCCTCCTCCTCCTCCTCCCTCCCTCCCTCCCTCCCTCCCTCCTCCTCTCTCCTCCCTCCCTCCTCCCTCCCTCCTTCTCTCTCTCCTCCCTCCCTCCCTCTCTCCTCCCTCCCTCCTCCTCCTCCTCCCTCCTCCCTCCTCCCTCTCCTCCTCCCTCCCTCCTCCTCCTCCCTCCTCTCCTCCCTCTCTCCTCCCTCCCCTCCCTCCTCCTCCCTCCCTCCCTCCCCCTCTCTCCCTCCCTCCCTCTCTCCTCCCTCCCTCTCTCCTCCTCCCTCCTCCCTCCTCCCTCTCCCTCCCTCCTTCCTCCTCCTCCTCTCTCCTCCTCCCTCCTCCCTCCCTCTCCTCTCCTCCTCCCTCCTCCCTCTCTCCTCCCTCCCTCCTCTCCTCCTCCCTCTCCCTCTCTCTCCCTCCCTCCCCTCTCCTCCCCTCCCTCTCTCTCCTCCCTCCTCTCTCTCCTCCTCCCTCTCTCCCTCCCCTCTCTCCTCCCTCCTCCCTCCTCTCTCTCCCTCCTCCTCTCCTCCTCCCTCCCTCTCCTCCCTCCCTCTCTCCTCCCTCCTCTCTCTCCTCCTCCCTCCCTCTCCTCCTCCTCTCCCTCCCTCCTCCCTCTCTCTCCCTCCTCCTCTCCTCTCTCTCCTCCTCCCTCTCTCTCCTCCCTCCCTCCTCCTCCTCCTCCCTCTCTCCCTCCTCCTCTCTCTCTCCTCCTCCTCTCTCTCCTCCCTCCCTCCTCTCTCTCTCTCTCCTCTCTCCTCCTCTCTCTCTCCTCCTCTCCCTCCCTCCCTCTCTCTCCTCCTCCCTCTCTCTCTCTCTCCTCCCTCCCTCTCTCTCTCTCTCCCTCCCTCTCTCTCCTCCTCCTCCCTCTCTCTCTCCCTCTCTCTCTCTCCTCCCTCTCCCTCTCCCTCCTCCCTCTCTCTCTCCCTCCCTCCCTCCTCTCCTCTCTCCCTCTCTCTCCCTCCCTCCCTCTCTCTCTCTCCCTCCTCCCTCCCTCCCTCTCTCCCTCTCTCTCCTCCCTCCCTCCCTCTCTCTCTCCTCCCTCCCCTCTCTCTCCTCCCTCCTCTCCTCCTCCCTCTCTCTCTCTCTCCTCTCCCTCCTCCTCCCTCCTCCTCCCTCCCTCTCTCTCTCCCCTCCTCCTCCCTCTCCTCTCCCTCCTCCCTCCCTCTCTCTCTCCTCCCCTCCTCCTCTCCTCTCCTCTCCTCCTCCCTCTCTCTCTCTCCTCTCCCTCTCTCACTCCCTCTCTCCTCTCTCTCCTCCCCTCCTCCCTCCTCTCTCTCCCTCTCCCTCCCCTCCTCTCCCTCTCTCTCTCTCCTCCCTCTCTCTCCTCTCCTCTCTCTCTCCTCCTCCTCCCTCTCTCTCTCTCTCTCCCCTCTCCTCTCTCTCTCTCTCTCTCCTCCTCTCTCTCTCTCTCTCCCTCCTCCCTCTCTCTCCTCCTCCCTCCCTCTCCTCTCCTCCTCCTCCTCCTCCTCCCTCTCCTCCCTCTCCTCCCTCCCTCTCTCCTCCTCCCTCCTCTCCTCCCCTCCCTCCCTCTCTCTCTCCTCCCTCCCTCTCTCTCTCTCCTCCCTCCCTCCCTCTCTCATCCCTCCTCTCTCTCTCCTCCCTCCCTCCCTCTCTCTCCTCCCTCCTCTCCTCCCTCCTCTCCTCCCTCCTCCTCCCTCTCCTCCCTCCCTCTCCCCTCCTCCCTCCTCTCTCTCCTCCTCCCTCTCTCCTCCTCCCTCCTCCTCCTCCCTCCCTCCTCTCTCTCCTTCTCCCTCTCTCCCTCCTCCTCCTCTCTCTCCTCCTCCGTCTCTCTCCTCCCTCCCTCTCTCCCTCCCTCCTCCCTCTCCTCCTCCCTCTCTCTCTCCTCCCTCCTCCTCCTCCTCCCTCCCTCCCTCTCTCCCTCCCCTCCTCCCTCTCCTCCCCCCTCTCTCTCCTCCCTCCCTCTCTCTCCTCCCTCCCTCACTCTCCTCCCTCCCTCTCTCTCCTCCCTCCCTCTCTCTCCTCCCTCCCTCTCTCTCCTCCCTCCCTCTCTCTCCTCCCTCTCTCCTCCCTCCCCCTTTAATTACTTCTGGTACCTTGCCGGACAAATCACGCAGGTTTCGCGAGATGTTAGGCTGAACATGTTACATTTGTAATGATTTTTATCTGGTAATATAAAGGGTCATGTTATGTTTCACGAAATCGTATTAAGATATACCTAGCTGGATGAACCTTATTGTAGCCAGTTGACTGAGTGGCTTACGCACTGGTCTGCAGTTTTAAAACTCACTTGCCTTGGATTAAATCCTTGCCGTTCCTTTTTTTTTAAGGGTCATAAGTTGAAAGTGTTGGAATGTAATTGGAATATCACTGATCTTGAATTCAGTCAACTACTGTTGCACAGTATTAGCGAAGGTCGTATGAAAGGATTGGTATTGCGACGCCTGACGCCAGAATAGACTCAAGAATCCTTATGAAACTTCATCTTTACTCCAATATTAAACTCGGTTACGAAGACAGTCACTGCATTTAAAAATTATATCAAGTCTTGGGCAAACAGAGTTGCATGAAGTTACATCCGAGAGCAATGACTGACATGCATGAAGCAAAAACTTGGATGCAAAACGTAAGTCTGTTACTTTATCAGTTGAAGTAACTTGTGTCAACCCCTTATACACACAAAAAAAAACACGCGTACACACGCACACACGTACACACACACGTACACACACGTACACACACGTACACGTACACACACACACGTACACACACGTACACGTACACACACACACACGTACACACACACACACACACAAACACGTACACACAGAAAAGTGAAAACCCGGATCCTAACATTCAGTAGTTATCAAAAGCCTGATATGCTAGCTAGCTAGCTAAGCGGGTGGCTGGGGGTGGAATGGTGAAGCTGGTACTCCACCTTACTATTTACACATTTAGAGCGACTAGGACATGTTCAACCGATAAAAAAGCAGGGAGAGAATCTGTGGTAAACGGACGAAGGAGAATATAGATGAGAAAGTGAATATGGAGATGTGAAGGCAAAAGACGACAGAAACAGAATTAGGAATATAGGGTTGTGAAGGAAGTTATGATGGCGCGTCATATACAGCGAGGCCAAAGTCTCGTTAGTGCCAAGATGTACAGTGCCAGAGAACCTGGGTGATGGGGTAGGTATGTTCGGAGGGAAGGTGGAGACAGGAAATGGAACAGGTGAATAGGAGGGGTAACTGAGCAGTACATGGGGAAGGGGGGGGGCAAAAGGGAAGAGAAGAAATGGAAAGCAAGGGGACGAAGGAGAGGAAAAGAGAATGAGGGATGGTAACACGCAAGAGCGAAACTCACTAGCGCAAAACAAATGAAAAATCACAGCAACACACCTACGTCTGCGAAAAGTCATATTATTAGACGCAAAATTAAATTTTCTACTGCCCACAGATAAACATGGTAACACCTGCTATCGCACCGCGTCTCGAGAGACCTCGGCAAGGTTGAGCGAGTCGTATGGTGGCTCCAGCTGTCATATGATTACCACCACCTGACTGCCACCTGGCACCACCTGTGCCCCCACCAGTGGTGATATGCAGGGTGAACATACAAGGGCACCTGGGACTATAATTAAATTTAATTTTCTAAAAAAAAAAGTGGGTACATTACGCATGACCTGAGAGACACAAAAGAACGTTCAAATAATGGAAAGCCGCTAAACAAGAATATTTTTTTATATATTGTCATAGGCTTACATTCACTGGACTAGTGCACACATTTTCTAATCATGAAGAAATTGTTGCATGCCTCATTCTAAATCTAAACCAATAACTGCTGCACGGGAATGTGTGCTTAACGCGTTGATTACTGTATATCATTAAATACTTATTTTTTGTTTTAAGATTATGTATCATATGTAATATTTATAGAGTGGGATATTTTTGGTATTTTTTGTTGATCACTGTTAGAAGATTTGACTTGGGTCTCCATGAAGACTAAAAAGGTACAATATCGTAAATGGAATGATGCACAAATAACCCGCACATAGGAGAATGAAACTTAGTGACGTTTTGGTCCAACTTGGAAAACCAGGTTGGACCAAAACTTATTAAATTTCAATAACCAGTTAATGGTCCAAGTCGGGCCAAAACGTCATTAAGTTTGATTCTCATATGTGCGGGTTATTTGTGTAGTCTGGGTCTCCATCTTAGATACAAGTCTCTTGATATCCGATTGATATGGTATGAGGGTAGCACGAAAAAACTGTCAGGTGTTTAGTGAGAGGTGCAAGAGGATTGCATTTGACATTTCAGTGCAGAGAAAACTGATTACCAGAAAACTATACCAAAGATTCAAGCAGCGCACACTGGCCTTTTTAAGGTGAGGATACTTCGCTCCTGGCATTGGCTTCCAGAACTCTGATGTATATACCAATTCGGTGGTTCCAAAAGCTATGCTTCTACTGTAGTGAAGCAGCTGTCGTGACCAGGGCTGTCGTA
>NC_091328.1:20469008-20710334 GCF_038502225.1 Cherax quadricarinatus
CCCCTGTGGGACCCCGCTGGTCACAGGTGCCCACTCTGAAACCTCGCCACGTACCATTACTCGCTGCTGTCTTCCTGACAAGTATTCCCTGATCCATTGCAGTGCCTTCCCTGTTATCCCTGCTTGGTCCTCCAGTTTTTGCACTAATCTCTTGTGTGGTACTGCGTCAAACGCCTTCTTGCAGTCCAAGAAAATGCAATCCACCCACCCCTCTCTCTCTCGTCTTACTGTTGTCACCATGTCATAGAACTCCAGTAGGTTTGTGACACAGGATTTCCCGTCTCTGAAACCATGTTGGCTGCTGGTGATGAGATCATTCCTTTCTAGATGTTCCACCATTCTTCTCCTGACAATCTTTTCCATGATTTTGCATGCTATACATGTCAGTGACACTGGTCTGTAGTTTAGTGCTTCATGTCTGTCTCCTTTTTTAAAGATTGGGACCACATTTTCTGTCTTCCATGCCTCAGGCAATCTCCCTGTTTCGATAGATGTATTGAATATTGTTGTTAGGGGTACACATAGCGCCTCTGCTCCCTCTCCCAGGACCCATGGAGAGATGTTATCTGGCCCCATTGCCTTTGAGGTATCTAGCTCACTCAGAAGCCTCTTCACTTCTTCCTCGGTTGTGTGCACTGTGTCCAGCACTTGGTGGTGTGCCCCACCTCTCCGTCTTTCTGGAGCCCCTTCTGTCTCCTCTGTGAACACTTCTTTGAATCTCTTGTCGAGTTCCTCACATACTTCATGGTCATTTCTTGTTGTCTCTCCTCCTTCTTTCCTTAGCCTGATTACCTGGTCCGTGACGGTTGTTTTCTTCCTGATGTGGCTGTATAACAGCTTTGGGTCAGATTTGGCTTTTGCTACTCTGTCGTTTTCATATTGACGTTGGGCCTCCCTTATCTGTACATATTCGTTTCTGGCTCTACGACTGCTCTCCTTATTCTCCTGGATCCTTTGCCTTCTATATTTCTTCCATTCCCTAGCACACTTGGTTTTTGCCTCCTTGCATCTTTGGGTGAACCATGGGCACATCCTGGCTTTTCCATTATTCCTGTTACCCTTGGGTACAAACCTCTCCTCAGCCTCCTTGCACATTGTTGCTACATATTCCATCATCTCATTAACTGGCTTCCCTGCCAGTTCTCTGTCCCACTGAACCTCATTCAGGAAGTTCCTCATTCCTGTGTAGTCTCCTTTCCTGTAGTTTGGTTTCATTTGTCCTGGCCTTCCTGCTTCCCCCTCCACTTGTAGCTCTACTGTGTATTAGAAGCTCAAAACCACATGATCGCTGGCCCCAAGGGGTCTTTCATATGTGATGTCCTCAATATCTGCACTACTCAAGGTGAATACTAAGTCCAGTCTTGCTGGTTCATCCTCTCCTCTCTCTCTTGTAGTGTCCCTTACGTGTTAGTACATTAAGTTTTCCAGTACCACCTCCATCATCTTAGCCCTCCATGTATCTTGGCCCCCATGTGGCTCCAAGTTCTCCCATTCGATCTCCTTGTGGTTAAAGTCGCCCATGATCAGGAGCTTTGCCCTGTATGCATGAGCTCTTCTGGCCACTGCAGCCAGTGTGTCAACCATCGCTCTATTGCTCTCGTCATACTCTTGCCTTGGCCTCCTGCTGTTCTGTGGTGGGTTATACATCACTGTAATTATCACCTTGGGACCACCAGAGTGAAGCGTTCCCGCTATGTAATCACTTTCTTCTCCGCTGTCTCCTCTCTCCAGCTCATCAAAATTCCTCCAACCCCCCTGTTCCTTCTGTCTTTTTTCAGGATCTGGTATCCCGCTGGAAAGATGGCATCTGTTATCGTACCTATAAGCTTGGTTTCTGTGATCGCTATGATGTCTGGTGATGCCTCTTTGACTCTTTCGTGCCACTCCTCCCACTTGTTTGTTATTCCATCAGCGTTTGTGTACCATACCTTCAGTTTCCTTTCCAACACTGTGGTTTGGGGGGGCCTGTGGGGGTGGGAGACCTGGTAGCATACTGTGGGATTCTATGGTTGGGGGTTGGGTGGAAGCTGTGGGTATGGATTGTATTGTGTGTTGGGATGGTGTGATAGGTTGTGGGGTTCTGAGGATAGTTGTGTGTGTGCTTGCCCTTGCTGCTCTGTTCTGCTCTGACTGACCTCTGCTGGTTCCATCCTTGTCTCGTTTCCTAGCTCCTTTCGCTTTTTTGTCCTCTCCCTCAGCTGCTGTCTCTCTGTGTTCTGTCTCTGTCTAGGAACACCTTGTACTCTTCCGAGCTTTTCAACCGTGGTTTCTCTTGGAGGATCCTGTTCTGCACTGTTTCTGTCCTGAGAATCAGCTTGATCGGTCTGTTTCTCCCTGTTTCTCCCCTTCACGTACCCCCCTATTCTCTGAAAATTTACAATCTCATTCATGTCTTCTCCCCCTATTTCCGTGATGATTTTCTCAATCTCCTTTCTTTCTTCCTGCCGTCTTTCAGTGTGTGTCCTTTCCTCTCTCTCCCGAAGCCCATGGATAATCACTGATTTTGCCCTTTCCTTCTCCCATTGCCTCTCCCTCTGTGACTCTGGTTCCTGTCTGTATGTGATCATTTTCTCCCTTGATTTTTCCAGTGGCTCTTGGTAGCATGGTTGTGCCTCAGCATTCGACCTATCTCCCTCTCCATCTGCACCCATCTGCTCTTTCCTTCCACTCCCTGGCCCTTCTTTGCAGGCTGATATGACCTTAGCATAATTCATATCTCCTTCCTTCCTGTTCAGCCTCTCATCTTCGTATGGTGTGTCTTCTCTGGTCACTGCCCCTGAGACTTGCTTCAGCCTGTTTACCTCAAATTCTAGGACCTTTACCCTGGCTACTGCAGTTTCGACTTGTGCCTCCCAATTCTTCGTCTCCTTCTCCAACCTCTTTTCCCATTTCACTGAGAGCTCTTTCTCCATTTTTTCAGAAAGCTCTTAATTTTCTCTCCCATTCTTGCTCTATCCTTTTCCACTGTTCCTCCATCCATTCCTCCCTACCAGTACCATTGTCATCTGATCCCTGATTCCTGCGAGTCCTAACCATTTTTTTTTTAGTGAGAGAGAAAGAAAAAGGGGGAGAGAGTGAGAGATAGGGAGAGAGAGAGAAGGGGAGCCTAGAAGGAGGGGAAAAGAAGGGAAAAAGGGGGAGAAAGTGAGAGGGAAAATGTAAGAGAGAGGGGGAGTGACAAGGGAAGAGAGAGATAAAAGAAGAGGAAGAGAGAGGAAGAGAGGGAGAGAGGAAGAAAGAGTGAGAGAGAGAGAGAAAGGGGGAGAGAAAGAAAGGGGGACAGAAAGAAAGGGGGAGAGAAAGAGAGAAAGGGGGAGAGAAAGAGAGAAAGGGGGAGAGAGAGGAGAGATGGGGGGGGGAAAGGAAGGGTTATAGGGTCCCTTCACAGGAAGGTGTAAAATCCTGTGTCTGTATGTGTGTGTGTGTGTGTGCATATGTGTGTGTGTGTGTGTGTGTGTGTGTGTGTGCACGCTACAGCTATTCAAGTGCCTAACAGCAGAGCTGCCCTCACCTAGTGTGTGTGCATATGTTTATGTAAACAGTCCTTATTTCCCACGTATGTACTACATATGTATTGTATATGTACCCGATCTCTTGGTTCACACTGTACTGTCTTATGCGTTTAAAATTACGTTAAAAAATAAATACACTAGGCTTCGCCTATATGCCGCTACCTCTAAATTCTATTAAATGCCAATAAATGCTGCTTATTCTAATTCTGATAGCTCGAGGAGAGTGACCCCCAATTCCAGCTAGAGACAGGTACTATTGACCCCATGCAACTCAAACTAGGTGAATATAACTTGCGGCTGGCAGTGGAGTAACGTTGAGGGTCTGTCCTGTCCCAGAAGTTGATGTTTGATGCTTCTCGGTAATTTTTCCACTAACTTCCTGTATGCACTATAGTCTCTAGCTCTTCTAATTTTTTCACTCACTCACTGTATTTACTGACACATCTATACATATCTCTTATCTCCCTGGTCTTGAGTCGCACTTATTCTTCAAAATACCCCACTGCGTTATTATGGCAACACTATTTAGGCCTGACAACCGTTCACCCTTCCAACGGCCCTCACTAAACACTCAGCCAATATTTCCTTTGTTTTCTTTTCTATGATCACTTATATTTCCTTTTTTCGGGGCTTAACTGATTATATGCACTCTTATGCGTGCACACGCCTACATCCCACACTCTATTCCTTATGGCACCGTCAGAAATTACCACCAAAACACGAGCTCAAACCGCGTGACTCCTCCACGAGTGTGTATATGTGTGTGTGTGTGTGTGTGTGTGTGTATATGTGTGTGTATGTGTATATGTGTGTGTGTATATGTGTGTGTATATGGTGTGTATATGTGTGTGTGTGTATGTGTGTGTGTGTGTGTGTATGTGTGTGTGTATGTGTGTGTGTGTGTCTGTGTGTGTGTCTGTGTGTGTGTGTCTGTGTGTGTGTGTCTGTGTGTGTGTGTCTGTGTCTGTGTGTGTGCGTCTGTGTCTGTGTGTCTGTGTCTGTGTCTGTGTGTGTCTGTGTGTGTCTGTGTGTGTGTCTGTGTGTCTGTCTCTCGTGTCCAACAGGTAAAACTTGCGATTTTAGCTTAAATAGCTACGCTATTTAAACTAAAATAAGACATGCGAAAATTTGTGTATGCAATAATTTCGCGAAAGTCATTCTGAATCTAACAATTTTTTTGTTTTGTGTTTATTAAATTATTGTAAACTTATCTAAAATATATTTAGCTGGATTAGGCTAAATTAAATTGCGCTTGTTATAAGGTTAGGTAAGTTTCCCAAGGTTCTTTTGGTAAAAAATAATTCTTACATTAACATAAATGAAAAAAATACATCTTAAAACGTACAAGACAAAATTTTACGAAGGACTTAATATTAAAAGAGTTCTTGCTTATAACAGAAGAACATTTCAAAGGAAATTATGAATCTCCATCAGTCCCTCAGACGCTGGACGAAAGCAGTGTAGTCGGACATTATCCCTGTGGATGGTCACACACAAGTTGGAACAGGAAGGGGGCATTAGATCTCTAGTGGTGTCCAAGAGCCTGTAACCCAGTTCTATGAAGACTCTTGCATGTTTTCCTCATAGTCCAAGGGTCTCCTTTCCTACTAAAACAAACTGGTATCGATGGCCCCAAGTCTGCATATTTGAGGAGTTTGTATTCTTTCTAGTGATCAGCTCGCATGAGCGCGCGCACACGGCCGCGCACGCGCGCACACGCACACGCACACACACACACACACACACACACACACACACACACACACACACACACACACACACACACACAGAAGAATGACTGAAGTATTTCTTCAGTCATAGAGTGGTCAGGCCGTGGAATGGCCTAGAAAGTGAAGTAGTGGAGGCGGGAACCATACATAGTTTTAAGGCGAGGTATGATAAAGCTCATGGGGCAGGAAGAGAGAGGACCTAGTAGCAATCAGTGAAGAGGCGGGGCCAGGAGCTATGAATCGACCCCTGCAACCACAAATAAGTGAGTACAAATAGGTGAGTACACACACACGACGTAGTGGAGGCAGGATCCATACATAGCTTTAAGCAGAGGTACGATAAAGCTCACGGTTCAGGGAGTGACTTAGTAGCGACCAGTGAAGAGGCGGGGCCAGGAGCTTAGACTCGACCCCTGCAACCTTAACTAGGTGAGTACACACATTTTTTTTTTTAGACATATTTTGCTCAATACGCTCATGCATGTGCACATTTTTTCTGCTGTTAAAGAGTTTTCGTCGGGTTTATCAATCTCTGAAGCTGATGTGCGCTCTTCAACGAAACTTTACTGAAAATAGTATCATTATATACCCGGGAACGTCATTCAAACTTTCATGACGTTAAGGCTTGTTTAATACCAAACACTTGTGTACAAGAGAAAGCAGTGGTAGGCACAAATCAGGTTTTTTCAGAATTAACAAGGATTTCCACCATCACAGTTTTGGAACTCTCAACAAGCTTGTAGCGGCGAAGCAGCTGGCAATGTTTACGCAGCTGCTGGGTACATCTGTCTTGAGGACTTAGCACTCTTGCTCACAACCCAGAGGACCGGTGTTTGAATGGATGTTTGTCGAGGCGAAGCGAACAGTCAAGCATCCTTACTACTGCTACCCCCGTCACCTATTAATAGTAAATAAATTAAGTACTAGTCGGCCACAGTGCCCGGCTTTCCTGAGTTATCCAGAGTTATTTACTACAGACTGGTGAAGGTGACCCAGCCATGCGATATATTCATATTTTGAGTAATGTGCTGCGTGGAGGCGAACTTTTAACTATTTTTTTCTAGCAATTTTGGAAAAAATCTCACTATCTTTTAAGGTTTAACGTGTCTTAAAATGTTCTACTTATGGGCCTTGTTAAAAATATCGCAAATAATTCGTTTTCTCTAATAAAATTATACAGAAAATAGAGAGAACTCCATGGTAGACTGATAATTTGCACGTTCTTGCTATTGAATGCTTATGTTTAAAATAATAATAATAATAATAATAATAATAATAATAATAATAATAATAATAATAATAATATCTTTATTTACTACATGTACAAGGTATACAGACCTAGCTGACATCAGTGACATACTACTATGTAGAAAGCCGCTTTCTATATAGTAGTATTCGGGCAAATTAGGTCACTTTTGTCCCAGGATGCGACCCACACCAGTCGACTAACACCCAGGTACCCATTTTACTGATGGGTGAACATAGACACCCGGTGTAAGGAAACCACGCCCAATGTTTCCACCCTTGCCGGGAATCGATCCCAGATCGCTGCCTACAGTCTCTGAAGGCTACAGAACCGCATATGCAGACAAGCGCAGTACACACACAAGGCGAGTACACACACAAGGCTATTGAAGCGGGGAAAAGTGGACCTAGTAGCGACCAACGAAGGCGGGGCCAGGAGCTGTGATTAGGCCCCTGCACACAGAAATCACTCCTATGAAAGTAAAAGACTGGGCAGGCGATGCAAAATGCCCCCAATAAAAAGTAGGGGCGCCATTGGTACGCTAAGGGAAAACACCATAAGTGTCCGGGGCCCAAGACTGCTCAACAGCCTCCCATCAAGCATTAGGGGAATTGCCAATAAATCCCTGGCTGCCTTCAAGAGAGAGCTGAACAGATACCTAAAGTCAGTGCCGGATCAGCCGGGCTGTGGCTCGTACGTTGGACTGCGTGCGGCCAGCAGTAACAGCCTAATTGATCAGGCCCTGATCCATCGGGAGGCCTGGTCATGGACCGGGCCGCGGGGGCGTTGATCCCCGGAATAACCTCCAGGTAACCATACACAGGTGAGTATATATAGGCGAGTGTACACACACACACACACACACGTACGTGCACATACAACGTGTACACACACCCCAGTGGTAACACCGATGCTCTTTACACCCTCCCCATTCCGTTAGAATTAATAATATGAATCTTTATATCTACAAGTACATGTACAATGTATACAGGTCTAGCTGACATCAGTGACATACTACTATACAGAAAGCCGCTTGTTATGCAGGTCAATTTTGTCACATTCATATCAACGTAAGATCACTTTTCCAAAATTGGCAGAGATTAGGATTCTAGCTAACAGAACTAGGGCGGCAGTTATATCCATCTCTGAATCCTGGTTGGATGATACTGTGACTGGCAACGAGGTCAAAATAGAAGGTTACAATAAAAACGCCTACATAAGAAATGACAGCCTACAACCCAAGACCTGATTTAAATTACAATAAACTGGAGATTCTATGGTCTGAGGTGTTGCGACCCAACCCATCGTAGTAGGAACAGTTCTTAGAAGACTTTTCGAGAGAGTTGTCCCGACTTGAGAACAATTGCGAGACAGTAATATTGGAAGACTTCAATATCTGTTTTCAACAGCAAAATAACGGGCTATGTAAAAGGTATAAGAAAATTCTAAGTTTATATAGTTGGACTTAACTAATTAATAAACCAACCCGGATCACACAGTTCTCAGCCACCCTAAATGACCACAATGTAACCGCTCTGAGAACATTAGTCAGTCAGGCGTCATTACCACAGATCTTAGTGATCATTTCATCATTTACTGCACCAGGAAAATCACTAGGGAACGGATAGGCCTACACAGGACAATAAAAACGAGGTCTTCTAGGCACTACAGCAAAGAAATACTGGTAAATAAGCTACGCAATTGTGACTGGACAGTGATAACAAGTTGCACAGACGTAAATGATGCCTGGGAAAAATTGAAAACAATGTTCACTACCATCCTTGATAATACTGCACCAGTTAAAGAGGTTAGGTACTATTGCTCAAAAATCGAAGAGTACAGGAATAACTAGAAAGTTCTAGCAACAACTAAAACAGTTAGGGTATAACCATAGACCCGTAGATAGATCTAACATAGTAATAATATCGATAACGAGGTATGCCACGAAACAACTAAAGTGGCAAATTGTTTTAATTCCTACTACACATCTGTCGCATCAACACTAGTAAGTAAACTACCAGCTGCATCAAATACCTTTAACACAGACACTGATAAGTTTAAAACATATTATACCAATAAAAGGGTAACTTCAAACAGTTGTCAGCTAGTAAGTGTATCTCATGACTTCGTGCAAAAAGATCTAAGCAGGTTAAACCCAACTAAGAGCACAGGCCCTGATAAAATCCCGTCTAAGTTCCTAAAAGATGGTGCTTCTGAATTGCCAATCCCCATTGCTCACATAATAAATTTGTCCATCAGCACTAACACCGCACCAGAGGGGTTCAAGGAGGCCAGAGTTATTCCTCTCAAGAAAAATAATAGGTCTGATGTCAGCAACTATAGGCCTGTTAATACACTTAGTGTGTAATATCCAAAAGTCTATAGAGGACGGTGTACTGTCAGGTCGTTAAGTATCTTAATGACAACATTGTACCCCTACAAGAGGGACCAAAAACTTGAGATTAAGGCGGGAATAAGAGTCAACATTCTCCGGTGGTTCAGAGTATTTTAGGGAAAGGAATCAAAGAGTGGCTATCAGAGATGTTAGAATGGGGAAGAATAACTAGCGGGGTTCTTCAAGGCTCAGTACTGTTTCTGATTTATGTGAATGACACCAAATGGGACTGATTGAGATATATTTCTGTTTCCTGTTCATTTAAAACTAACGAGGAAAACAAAAACTGACGAGGACAAGGTAAGGCTCCAACGGGATCTGGACAAATTGTAAGTGTGATCAGATTAGTGATTGCTTGAATTCAGCCCCTTTAAATGCAAGGCTATAAAGACTGCGGAAAAAAACGTATGAAGGCCGGAAACAGACTAGGGGGACAGAGGCTGCAGACCTCACTTAAACATTAAGACCTAAGGGTGAGCATAGTGGCCAGTATCTAGCCAAAGGTTCATATCAAGTGAATCAACTCTGCAGCCAAAGCTTGTCTGGCAAATCTAAGAGTAGCCTTCTGGAATTTCGATAAAGTCATTCTGAGCTCTATACAACCTAAGTTAAGCCTATCTTGTAGTATCCCTCACCAGGAAAAAAAAAATAATGGGAGAAATGGAGATGTAACAAGGCTTGTTCCTGAGCTAAGGGGCACGAGCTTCGAGGAGAAGCTAACGGAATTAAACCTAACGACATTGGAGGATAGAAGAACCAGGGGATGACATGATAACGTACAAAATTCTGAGGGTAGTTGATAAGGTAGACAAGGATAGGAAGTTTGAAAGGAGAGAAACAAACTCGGGGACATAGCTGGAAGTTAGTCACAGTCGAGCCACAGGAATTTTAGGAAGTATTTCTTCAGTTTCAGAGTGGTCGGGAAGTGGAATGATCCTGGGAAGGAAATGGTGGAGGCAGTCTCCATATATAGTTTTAAGAGCAGGTGCGATAAGACCCCACGAGACTAAGGAGGAGTGAATCTTAAAAATTGGCAAGCTAAGAAGCGGGGCTAGGATCTGAGAATCGACTCTTGGAACCACAAAGAGGCGAGTACAATGATTAGAAGTGTTGAAAATATTGCTAGAGCTCTGGGCCTAGCTTCTCCACGACCTGCTAATGAGACCTTGAAAGTCTGAATACCTGCCGCACCTGCCTTGGCACTGACACCCTTGGTAAAGATTGGGAAGGGGAGGGGAGGGGAGGGGCGAGGATGGGGGTACAAGGATGTTACTTGATGCTGCCAGGTTATATACACCAAGAGGTCACTCATAACGAGCAGTGAGCCGCCTCTGATGGTCACTCACAAATATAGACCGCCATTTTTGTTTCTCTTCTTGTAATTATGGCTTCTTATTTTCCTTGGCATTTCCATCATTTTCAACCCTTAATAAGAAAAATGAAACCCATTTTTAACAACGTCTACATTTTTTAAAATTTTCTGCACATTTCTCACATACGGACCCAGTACCATCAAAGATTTTAATTTTGATTAATGTATTGCGCGAATAGTTAATTTGAGCATATTTACATTCACATTTGAAGGCTATGTTGAAGTAAGTCATTGTGGCAAAGGAGTTCCATATTTTTATTTAAGAAATCTTATTGACAATATTTTGTCTATAATAATCTCTAGAGTCCTCTGTCAGTTGCCTTCAAGTGGTATATTTATTCTTTCTCCCATTGCACTCCATAGCATTTGACACTGAATTTCATAATTCTAATGATCCATTTAGTTAAGTTAGTCTAATTCTCATGTAGGGATTTAAAGACATTTTTATTAAATACTAAGCAAATATTTTTTTCATCATCTGTGAAGTGCTGTATTGTTTATTTCTTCTGATGCTAGGCAGAAAAAAAAGCCTTTCCCCAACCCGTGACATTAATAATCGCCTCAAGATAACTATATCGGTATGGAAGAATCCTAGTTATAGTTCCATCTCAGTGTTGGTAGATAAAACTGGCATCTGGAGCAAAATCCGATGCTCCATTCTCAAGACCCGAGACTAAAATTCTCCCACTGACACAGATCCACTACTAAATCGATAAGATAGAAATGTCGCTACCAACAGTTAAGAAAGACTGACCCACTTAAAGGCTATTTTGCTGCCAAAAGTAAACTCCCAGACCCATATAAATAATCTTCCTGACTAGTAGCAAAAACTGAGAGATAAAAGATAGAAGAGGTACATCTCATCCTTAGATTCGTAGACACAGAAAAGGTCGTCTGACCCTACAACATTAGCTTAAGATTGTTTTTTATATAGTGATCAGTCAGCAGCGACTCTCATCTCATCTACCAACTCTGCCTAACTCATTCTTTCCCGTTCTGATATCTCATCCCTTACTATTACTTTCTGCCATATATAATTTAGGTACTCCTTTACCCACTGAAGCACCCTGTCTATTAACCCTAATTATTCTTCTAATATCGTGGGATAATCTCTGGCGAGGTACCTTATCAAATGCTTTTCAACGGACCAAGAAAATGCAATCCACCTGACCAGATCTTTGTTTCATTCTTGACTGTCGTAGATTTCAGGCAAGTTCATAATAAAGGATTTTCTATTCCTAAATCCGTGTTGGTTTTCTGTAAAGAATCTACTAAGTGTCCCTGTATCCACATTTTCACTATCTTCTCCAGATCTTCTGACAGTATGTATGAGATACTGGCCTGTAACGTAGGGCTTCTCGCCCGTTTCTTTGTTTACCTATGAATGATCTCATTTATCTTTCCCCAGTCTTCATGCAGCTGTGATGATTGGAGAGATTTGAATACATTTGCTACTGGGGAACACAGTTGTCTTGCTCTTCCTCTCAGTTCCCATGGAAATATTTCTTATGGTCCTATGGCGTTTCACAGATAACCCGCACATATCAGACAGAAGCTTATGACGACGTTTCGATCCGACTTCGACCATTGACTAGTGACCAGTCAACGAAAACGTCGTCATAAATGTCTCTTACGTGCGGGTTATTTGTGTATTGTTCAAGTCACTGTATTGTGCCTTTTTGTTCTCTATTGCTTTTATTACACCTAATTCATGTAGTGTTATCACTTCATTTGTTGTGTTGATGCTCTCAGGTATCAGCTGATGTCTTCTGCCTACACTACCTTCCTGTAATTCTCCACTTTCTTCAATCTTTTCCTAAACACTTCCGTTATTGTCCCTTCTTCAGTCTCATCATCTGATTGTTCACAGTCGTATTTTTTATGTGGCTGTGCAGCAACTTTGGTTCTGTCATGCTGGATCATTTCAAACTGTCTTTCAGCTCTTCTTATTCTTGCGTACCTACTTGCGTTCGCGCACGTGCGTATGTGAGTGCGTGCACGTGTGTAAATACAAGACTGTGCTATGCTTCGTTTAGCAGTTATTGACATGAAGCCTTTTCCAGCAGATAACACAGAGGAAGTCAGATAATTATTAATGCATTACCATTCCTTCTTCGCCCCCATATCCACGCCTTCTTGAGCCCCACATCCACGCCATCTTGATCCCCACATCCACGCCTTCTTGACCCCCACATACATGCCTCCTTGGCCCTACACACCCACGTCTTGCTGACCTTCATTGCCAAACCTTCTTGACCCCATTACTTTACTGAGCATTCTTGAATTGTTAAATCTAGTGTTAGCAATGTTGTCTTCTGACCCATCTCAAAACAAGATAATCCTTTCCAACAGTTCTAGCATAACACGAGCACTGAACCTGCAACACAGAATAAAGAATTTAAGAGTTGTTATAAGAAAGAATGGTAGGAAAGCAGTAAGTCACCCAGCAACTGGCAGGTTGTGGGCTCAGACATCTGTTCTGACACTCTGCTCAGTGGCATGTGAAACACTGCTGTCGTTAGCAGTCTTCTTGGCTTCCTCTGAAGCAGTATTTTCGTTTCACAGTTTCCGTTGTACCACGCGCGCCATCTTACCGTCAAATTGGACTCCTCGCACAAGTGAAGGAGACTAAGTAGAGTATTCTTCTAGACCGGCTGTGTATCAAACTAGCCTACACACACACACACACACACACACACACACACAAAGGAGCTTTGAATCGACCCCGTCAATCACAAATAGGTGAGTACACCCCACACTAAACCTAGAAGCCGAGATAAGCTAACCTTAACCGTGGCCTAACTCCGCTAATCTCAGCAGCGCCATCTAGGCTCAGATGAACCTACGAAAGCGTGAAACAAAATGTAAATAGAGATCAGCTGACTGTATCGTAATCAAAGGTCAGTCGACTTCTGTTGTTGTGAGCTAAAAGAGGCTGAGAGATTAAGGATAATCCTTCTGAACTACGGCAGCTGCGACTTCCAACATCAACGCTGATTCGCTAATCATGACTACCTGCACGAATGGCTCTTGATCAAAGCATGTGGAGCTACCTTCCCAATCCTTGGATCAAACCTGATTACCTCCCATTTTCCCGGCGCTCTCTTGACTTTGAGGTTTAGCAATTTCAACAATATATTATGACATGCTGATGCTTGTCACTAGCATATTAACAATAATAATAATAATCATAAACCATGGAAGGCACAAGACTAAATCACACGGTTCTACCTCTACGACGATTATGAGATCCTAGTTTTATGACTCATAAAACCATGTGATCCTAGCTTTATGACTCGTAAAACCATGTGATCCTAGCTTTATGACTCATAAAACCATGCGACCCTAGCTTTATGACTCATAAAACCATGCGACCCTAGCTTTATGACTCATAAAACCATGTGACCCTAGCTTTATGACTCATAAAACCATGTGATCCTAGCTTTATGACTCATAAAACCATGTGATTCTAGCTTTATGACTCATAAAACCATGTGACCCTAGCTTCATGACTCATAAAACCATGTGACCCTAGCTTTATGACTCATAAAACCATGTGATCCTAGCTTTATGACTCATAAAACCATGTGATCCTAGCTTTATGACTCATAAAACCATGCGACCCTAGCTTTATGACTCATAAAACCATGTGATCCTAGCTTTATGACTCATAAAACCATGTGATCCTAGCTTTATGTGCCATAAAACCATGTGATCCTAGCTTTATGTGCCATAAAACCATGTGATCCTAGCTTTGTGCCATAAAACCATGTGATCCTAGCTTTATGTGCCGTAAAACCATGTGATCCTAGCTTTATGTGCCATAAAACCATGTGATCCTAGCTTTATGTGCCATAAAACCATGTGATCCTAGCTTGTCGAGCGATCAGTCAGGTGATGCTAGCCACATAGTTAACAAACTGTGGTAATCCCAGGAAGCTGCAGCCTAGACATTAAAGTGAATGTAAGCTGACGTTTAGCAGGAATATCAGAGCATCAACACCAGCTGGGGAATCCAGCTGTCATATGTTCACTTAAATCACAGGTGTACATTTGAGGCAGCTGTTTCATGTGTGTGTGGTGCTGGTGTGGGGTGGTGGTGTGTGGTGCTGGTGTGTGGTGGTAGTGGGTGGTGTATGGTGCTGGTGTGTGGGTGGTGTATGGTGCTGGTGTGTGGTGGTGGTGGGTGGTGTATGGTGCTGGTGTGTGGTGGTGGTGGGTGGTGTATGGTGCTGGTGTGTGGTGGTGGTGGTGGGTGGTGTATGGTGCTGGTTGGTGTGGTGGTAGTGGGTGGTGTGTGGTGGTTGGTGTGGTGGTGGTGTGTGGTGGTTGGTGTGGTGGTAGTGGGTGGTGTATGGTGCTGGTGTGTGGTGGTGGGTGGTGTATGGTGCTGGTGTGTGGTGGTGGGTGGTGTATGGTGCTGGTTGGTGTGGTGGTAGTGGGTGGTGTGTGGTGGTTGGTGTGGTGGTGGTGTGTGGTGGTTGGTGTGGTGGTAGTGGGTGGTGTGTGGTGGTTGGTGTGTGGTGGTAGTGGGTGGTGTGTGGTGGTTGGTGTGTGGTGTGTGGTGGTTGGTGTGTGGTGGTTGGTGTGTGGTGTGTGGTGGTTGGTGTTTGGTGGTTGGTGTGTGGTGTGTGGTGGTTGGTGTTTGGTGGTTGGTGTGTGGTGTGTGGTGGTTGGTGTTTGGTGGTTGGTGTGTGGTGTGTGGTGGTTGGTGTGTGGTGGTAGTGGTTGGTGTGGTGGTGGTAGTGGGTGGTGGTGGTGATCGTGTGTGGAGAAAATTTTCTCCAGAAAGGGGGGGTATCAGCCCCTTCACCCTCTCAGAAGAAGCAAATTGCGTTACTTCCGTATGATCAGTAATTGGAAGCAGATGCAGTACCAGCGTGTGTAATAGTCATGCCACTTTCCTTGCAAGAGACCGTGTTGCAACCATAGTGTGGATTAATGAGAGCAATTACTCTTACCGTGGCAGGAAAATTTGCAAGAAAACCTGCATCACTATTCATGATGTGGGACAATAATGAACTCTCGGAGATCGATAGATATCAAGATATCTACTATCTTGTATCACATTCTGTTGCAGTGTTTAGCAAGGAAGAGTAATAATGCTGAATTCAGCAAATCCTACTCACACCCTACTCACTTTTAGTCAATATGAAAAACAAATTAGAATGGCTGATGCACTAGGCTGTGTGTGTTCAAAAATTTAACAGTGTTGCACCATGTCTAACAACCTAAAGATAATGAATGACACGTTATCCAGGTGTGTGTGTGTATCACACACACACACACACACACACACACACACACACACACACACACACACACACACACACACACACACACACACACACAAAGGGTGGACGAGGAGCTCGAACTGCGGTCCATAAATTGCGAGTCCGACTCTACCGTCTCAACTACTCGGGCTTCCAACAGGAAGAAGGATCCGGAACTTTTACTTACGGTAATATACTCCGTCATAGGTACCAACTGTATCCCAACTGAATTCCTTCCCTCGGCCCAGGAGCTTTAACAACGTCTATGAACTTAAACTGTAATAAACTGTTAATGAATAAACAGAAGGATGGGCTAGGGGCTCGAACCGCGGTCGATAAATTGACAAATACCAGCACATAGGTAAATGAAGCTCATGAAAAAAAAAAATTTGGTCTGGCTTGGACTATATAGTTAATAGTCCAAGTTAAGTTATTTGTGTATTGTTCCAGTCCCGATATTGTCACATTTTATTCTTTATCAAGAGATACATCCTGTAAGAAACGCACATCAACACTGAGAATTTAAAGCCAACCAGAAGTTGTATTTTTAAGTTAGTGTACACAGCCTAGACCAGTCAAACTTTCCATCCATTTCTTAAGATGCGTCAGCCATTGAAGACTGATGACGTTCACAACGGCTATATTTTAATCACTGGAAAGCTCTAAACCCGTAGGGGGTCACATAGCGCCTGTGAAATAAGAGGCAATCAATTCTATCGAAGCAACAACAAAATAAGTCAAGTTTCCTGGATCAGGAGCCCCTCACCAGCACCAAGACAAATATAATACAATAAGGTAAAATAATACTACATTTTGAGAATAAAACTGACAATGTCAACATCACCCCATAAAACATGTCAATCTCCTAGGTAGGATACACCACAGCCGAAATTTTTACATAAGAACATAAGAACATAAGAAAGGAGGAACACTGCAGGAGGCCTGCTGGCCCATACTAGGCAGGTCCTTTACAATTCATCCCACTAACAAAACATTTGCCCTACCCAATTTTCAATGCCACCCAAGAAATAAGCTCTGATGTGCAAGTCCCACTCAAATCCAACCCATCCCACTCATGTACTTATCCAACCTAGATTTGAAACTACCCAAAGTCCCAGCCTCAATAACCCAACTAGGTAGACTGTTCCACTCATCAACTACCCTATTTCCAAACCAATACTTTCCGATGTCCTTTCTAAATCTAAACTTATCTAATTTAAATCCATTACTGCGCGTTCTCTCTTGGAGAGACATTCTCAAGACCTTATTAATATCCCCTTTATTAATACCTATCTTCCACTTATACACTTCGATCAGGTCTCCTCTCATTCTTCGTCTAACAAGTGAATGTAACTTAAGAGTCTTCAATCTTTCTTCATAAGGAAGATTTCTGATGCTATGTATTAATTTAGTCATCCTACGCTGAATGTTTTCTAACGAATTTATGTCCATTTTGTAATACGGAGACCAGAACTGAGCTGCATAATCAAGGTGAGGCCTTACTAATGATGTATAAAGCTGCAGTATGACCTCTGGACTTCTGTTGCTTACACTTCTTGATATAAATCCCAGTAATCTATTTGCCTTATTACGTACGCTTAGGCATTGCTGTCTTGGTTTAAGGTTGCTGCTCACCATAACCCCCAAGTCCTTTTCGTAATCTGTATGGCTAAGTTCTACATCATTTAATTTATAAGTACTAGGGTTATGGGCACTCCCAAGCTTCAGAACCTTGCATTTATCTACATTGAACTGCATCTGCCACTTTTCTGACCAAGAATAGAGTTTGTTTAAATCCTCCTGAAGTTCCCTAACATCTACGTTTGAATCAATTATCCTACCTATCTTTGTGTCATCGGCGAATTTGCTCATATCACTAGTAATTCCCTCATCAAGATCATTGATATATATTATAAATAACAACGGGCCCAAGACTGATCCCTGTGGAACGCCACTTGTTACAGATCCCCACTCGGATTTAACCCCATTTATGGACACTCTCTGCTTCCTGTCAGTGAGCCATGACTCGATCCACGAGAGCACTTTTCCCCCAATGCCATGAGCTGCCACTTTCTTTAACAGTCTATGGTGCGGAACTCTATCAAAAGCCTTACTAAAATCTAGGTAAATAATATCAAATTCTTTATTGTGGTCAACAGCCTCAAAAGCTTTACTGAAGAAAGTTAATAAATTAGTTAGACAAGACCGGCCTCTTGTGAATCCATGCTGAGTATCATTAATCAAGCTATGCTTATCGAGATGGCTTCTTATAATCTCAGCTATAATTGACTCTAGTAATTTGCCTACAATTGAGGTCAGGCTTATTGGGCGGTAATTTGACGGTAACGACTTGTCCCCTGTTTTAAAAATAGGAGTTACATTAGCCATCTTCCACATATCAGACACTACACCTGTTTGAAGAGATAAATTAAAAATATTAGTTAATGGTTCACAGAGTTCCATTTTGCATTCCTTAAGAACCCTTGAAAAAACCTCATCAGGACCCGGCGACTTATTTTGCTTCAGTCTGTCTATCTGCCTCACAACCATCTCACTAGTGACTGTGATGTTACATAATTTATCTTCTTCTAGCCCACTGTAAAAATTAATTACTGGAATATTGTTAGTGTCTTCCTGTGTAAAAACTGAGAGAAAATAATTATTTAAAATCAAGCACATTTCATTCTCATTGTCAGTAAGGTGCCCATAGTTATTTTTAAGGGGACCTATCTTATCTCTAACTTTTGTTCTATAGACCTGGAAAAAACTTTTTGGGTTAGTTTTAGAATCCCTAGCAACTTTAATTTCATAGTCCCTTTTAGCTTTTCTTATCCCCTTTTTAATGTCCCTCTTAATGTCAATATACTGATTCATAAGATGACCCTCACCTCTTTTGATACGCCTATAAATTCCTTTCTTATGCCCTAGTAGATATTTGAGCCTATTATTCATCCATTTTGGGTCATTTCTATTTGATCTAATTTCTTTATATGGGATAAACGCTCTTTGAGCAGCATGTATAGTGTTCAGAAAACTGTCATATTGATAGCTCTCTTCGTTACCCCAGTCAACAGATGATAAGTGTTCTCTAAGCCCATCGTAATCTGCTAAGCGAAAATCTGGGACTGTTACTGAGTTATCGCTACTATCGTACTTCCATTCAATGCTAAATGTAATTGACTTGTGGTCGCTAGCACCCAGTTCCTCTGAAATTTCTAAATTATTAACAAGGGATTCATTGTTTGCCATAACTAAGTCAAGCAGGTTATTTCCCCTTGTAGGTTCTGTCACAAACTGCTTCAAAAAACAATCCTGAAATACTTCTAAGAAGTCGTACGATTCTAAATTCCCAGTCAAGAAATTCCAATCAAGATGACTAAAGTTAAAGTCTCCTAGAATTACTACATTATCGTGCCTTGTGGCCTTAACAATTTCCTCCCATAGTAGTTTCCCTTGGTCCCTATCTAAGTTAGGGGGACGGTATATCACTCCTAAAATCAGTTTTTCATGCCCCTCTGAAAATTCTATCCAAACAGACTCTGTATGTGTTACTTCAGACTTAATACCCGTTTTTATGCAACAGTTCAAGCGATCTCGGACATACAATGCCACCCCACCCCACCCCACTACCGTGTGGTAGGTGGAGCCTGGCTCCACCTACCACACGGAAACAAAATTAACCTTTGTAGCATTGTACATAGTCCATCCACGCATTCAAATAGTTGTATGTATATTGTCGAAGATACATTGCACAAGCTTTGAAAGTTTGAATCCGGTCTAACAAAACGTTCTCGAGTAATTGAAAATTTGAGACAGCAAACGTGAAATCTTAAAACAAACAAAAGAGCGGATTTTTATTTTTTTTCTAGTTTCCTTTATTTACGTCGTATTAAAAATTCTCCACAATCCTTCAAGAATTTGTTTATTTTCATTTGGTTTATTTAAAAAAAAATCTAACGATAAAATTGGCAAATAAATTGGCAAGTTGGCAGCCACACAGCCCAATATTAACACAAAAATACTTCCCGTTAAGATGCTTCAGTCAGCATTTAAGGTTTCAAGCTGACCAGAAGAGGCATTCACGAGTTATTACATGGGAAACAATTTGCTTAATAAAATTAGCAAATTGAAATTTACACAGATCAAAGTGAAAAGTTGCGCTTTAATAAAACCCACCAATGGAAAAAAGTTTGAAGCCGATCATGTTATCTAGAAATGTTGCCATCATTCTAAACTCAACATCTAGAAACATTATCATTCTATATCTTATCATTTAATTGTTCGTCAAATAGCTTCCTCGCCGCCTTAAACTTTCTACTCGGCTATTGACAAACTTCTTTTTATGTATAAATTAACTTTTCCGCTTTTATCTCACGTGTTTTACCCAGCGATGTTTCGCCCTCCGAAAATCGTCATATACTCAGACATGTTTGGCTGTTAATGTACTGATGATTCTTTTCGTTATGACAATGTTCTCGCCATTTCAAATTTTCATTTACACTGTTTTTCCATTCATTTATAAATGAGAGCTGTGCAAAACTATCTTGAGGAAACGTTTCGCCAGCCAGTGGTTTCATCAGTCTGTATTAATGTTGGTAGAATTACCGACAATATGTTAGGTAAAAGGACACAAGTGCAACTAATGTGAAATTTTATTGTGGCAACGTTTCGCTCTCCAGGAGCTTTCTCAAGCCGACGATCGGTGAAAATTCTTCTCTGTATTGATGCAGCCGCTGGCTAGGGAAACGTTTCTCCAAAGATAGCCAAGTGTTGCACAATTGTTGCATTCATATTATATATATATATATATATATATATATATATATATATATATATATAATATATATAATATATATATATATATATATATATATATATATATATATATATATATATATATATATATGATATATATATGTATATATATATATATGTCGTGCCGAATATGTAAAACTGGTCAATTAGCAAGAACTCGTTTAAAATTAAGTCCTTTCTGAAATTTTCTCTTATACGTTTAAAGATATATTTTTTCATTAATGTTAATGTAAAAATTTTTAATATTGCACCAAAAGAATCTTAGAAAACTTACCTAACCTTATTATAACAAGCGCAATTTATTTTAGCCTAACCCAACTAAATATATTTTAGATTTGTTTACAATAATTTAATATTAAACAAACAGTGAAATATATTTTTTTCGTTAGGTTCAGAATGATTTTGGCGAAATTATTGCATACACAAATTTTCACTTGTCCTATATGGCAAGATGAGCGTTGCTATTTAAACCAAGATCGCAAGTTCTGCCTATTCGGCACGACATTTTATATATTATATATATATATATATATATATATATATATATATATATATATATATATATATATAATATAAATATATATATATATATATATATATATATATATATATACAGATATATATATATATATATATATATATATATATATTATATACATATTTTTTTTTATTTCATTTATAGGCAAGCTAGGTCGCCTTTACGGTCAGAATTTCACCTATACACAATGCAAACTTATCTGGCTTTTTTTCAGTATGCCGCTGAAGTTTTCCGTTCCTCCTGATTTTGTTGGCGGAAATACCAGACAATACTGGCGAATACTGAGTCTGCATTAATGGCGCCAAGTAACGTTCTACCAACAGTAGAACATTTTACATACACAGTTGTATCTCATAATACAGCAGAAGATGCATTTCCCAATTTTTAATCTATGAGGAACACTCAAATAATATAAATCTAAATGACAGTGCAGGAGAGCACAAATTGTCGAGACAACACTGAGGGTGCCATACTTGGCACTGTGTGAGAGATATGCCATCCCACGAGAGCCACAGGGGTCCAAGGTGCCACAGGCGGAGGAGTTTCGTTATTATGGAGCCTCATCACAAGGGCGAGCACTAGACGGATCAGCAAGGAGGGAAATGCTGTACACAGGTTCCTCTTGGCTGCAGTTGGCAGTGATCGGGGCCACCGACCGCCTAGACTTGGGCAGCGGTGGGATGCAGGGGGTAGGTAGCTTGCAAGGGGGGTACGTAGCTTGCAAGGAGGAGAGGTAGTTTCCCCGGGGGGTAGATAACTTGCAGGGGGGTAGGTATCTTGCAGGGGGGTAGGTAGCTTGCAGGGGGTAGGTAGTTTGCAGGATAAGTAGCTTGCAAGAGGGTAGGTAGCTTGCAGGATAGGTAGCTTGCAGGGGGTAGGTAGCTTGCAGGGGGGTAGGTAGCTTGCAGGGGGGTAGGTAGCTTGCAGGGGGGGTAGGTAGCTTGCAGGGGGGGTAGGTAGCTTGCAGGATAGGTAGCTTGCAGGGGGGTAGATAGCTTGCAGAGGGGTAGGTAGCTTGCAGAGGGGTAGGTAGCTTGCAAGGGGTTAGGTATTTTGCTGGGGGTAGGTAGCTCGAGTAAGAGATTCAGGGGATGGGGAAGGAAAGTGGTAGAGGGAGGATTCCAGGGATAGGGCTGCAAGGGTGGCTGTAGGGGATGCTGGTGGGAAAGGGTGTTGTAGGTGAAGTAGGGACAAGGGAATGCAGAGGGTGGATGACATGCTAAAAAATTAACGTTATAGTGGATTGTTTAGGTGGAGAGTTGCTACGGTCGTCTTATGAATAGGTGTGAATGTGTGCATACAGATAATGGCCTGTGTGTTTCGAGACTTGAACTTCAACACACGCATCCCGCTTAGCTTCTTTCTTTCACATCCAGCAGTTTAAAATCACCTCTCAGGTGGGTTGTATGCATAAAGAATATGGCAAGGGGAAGGGGGTATGTAGGAGAGTTTCATAAGGATTGATGAGCCCTGGAATACAGTGGTTATTGAAAACTCAATAATAAAAACTTATTAGGGCTACACAATCCTTCCTACATACACACGCAAAATGAAAACTTAAAATGTCATATGCATAGCTTAACAACGATAGCATTAAGCTGCACGGTGACTACTGAGAACTTGCTTGGAAGATGGGAACAATGGGAGCCCACTATGATGAATGCAACATAGTTCCTCCTCCCACCCTATGTTCTACGTTCCATTAGCAATGGAAAGGGACTCGTAATGCTCCAAGAAGTTGATGGAAGCAATCAACAAAGAGTGGTACTTAGGGGTCACAATCCACTGCTGTCAAAGATCAATCTCCAGAAGGGAAAAAAAAATCCGACTTTCCTGACGGCACACCTCTAGGCTACGGTGTTGATAAGTATTTTACATCCAAACCTGGAAGGGCGAGAGAAGACTCATCCGACTGGTCAGTATATTCTCCCCACTCTTTATTGAAAAAAAAGAAATATTAGCATAAGCTGGGTCTCTATTACATACTTCAAACCTGACAGGCATCGATGGTGCCGCCGGCTATCATCATTATAGATCAAGATGGAGTTAGCCAGAATCAACATAGAAATATTGAATATTGGGATCGATCCACTGCAAAGTCCGATCTCCAGGTGATGGGCAGAAAAGTAATGGGAAGAAAAGAAGGGGAATGGTGAATATGAATGAGCGAGCAGCTCAGTAGAGAAACTGAAAAATTAAAAAAAAAAATTAATGTACAATTCTTATAGATTTCATAATAATATCTTTATTATGTAAATGTATAAGGTATACAGACCATAGCTGACATCAATGACATACTACTATATAGAAAGCCGCTTTTTATGCACAGCATTCGGGCAAATTAGGTCAGTTTTGTCCCAAGATGCAACCCACACCAGTCGACTAATACCCAGGTACCCATTTTACTGGTGGGTGAACAGACAACCGGTGTAAGGAAACACGTCTTAGTATTAAACATTACTAAATAGTTATAACTAACCATAATTTTTAAAAAGGTGGACCGGTAAGCCAGAAGAAGGCCTCGGTCAGATGACCAAAAGCTTCAACGGTGGGTCATCATCAAAGACCCGAGTTAGAAAAGACTTGTCCTCTTTCCTGACGAACCTTACCTAACCGAAACACGGCCACTGTTTCATCCCCTCGCTGGGAATCGAACCCAGACCCTCGCCGTGTGAAGCGAAAACTATAGCCACCAGGCCACCTGTCAGAATTGAATTACTCCTGCATGATAACGTTGATATATATCTGTAGATATATATTCAGACGTACTTCTCGTAACTATTTTTGTGGCTATTTTTTAGGCCTTTTGTACACGCATACGCTCTTGCGCTGCCCACCACAGGATGACACGGAACGCACAGTAAACTGATCACTTCGGCGAAAAAAAATTCAATTAACTAAAAATTACTGAAGAACTGATCCCTGTCTCTGAGAAGAATCGAAAATATAAACTTTAAACTAAAGAAAAATGTGATAAATGGTTTAGTATTGGACTGATGAAGACACTGTGTGGCGAAACGTTTCCTTATTGAAGATTCCCATATGTTGCACAAGTGTCTCAGTCTTCAACTTGAACAAAAATAACTAAGAGTAGCCACCATCAGGTGGTGACTTCTGGGGTATTTTGGGTGACTAGGTAGATAAGAGACAGGGACCTAAGACTGTTCAACTGCCTTCCAACATACATAAAGGGGATTACCAATAGACCCCCGGCTGTCTTCACGAAGGCGCTGGACAGGCACCTGAAGTCAGTACATGACTACCTTGGCTGCGGCCAGCAATAACAGCCTGGTTGATCAGGGCCTGTTCCATCGCGAGGCCCGGGGGCGTCGACTCAAACCCTCTCCAGGTATACTCCAGGTATACTCCAGGTATAATCTATCATATGCAACAATTTCGCCTACACAACAGGTTTCTTCAGCCTACTGTGTAGGCGAAACGTTTCAAAATAAAGATACCTAACTGTTGGATATATGTCTTGCCTAACAACCTGTCGGTATTTTATACCATTTTATTACTCTTAATCAATCATGTAAAATAGCCGAGAGCTGTTCAGTGTATATATTTTTTGTGAACACTAATTAAGATCAATTCTCATTGAATCCCATTATACAGGCATCATCACCCTTAATTAACTGTTTAACGTTTTCCCATGACATAAAAGGTGGAAACAGAATCAAGGTCTTTGAGAATGTGAGAAATTACGAATGCGTTTGCAAGTTTTTTTTTTCCACAATAGTTGTTTTGCATATTGTGATATTACATGTTTACTGTGATCTAATTGCATATATGTATCGTGCCGAATAAGTATAACTTGCGATTTTGGCTTAAATAGCAACGCTCTTCTTGCCGAATATGGCAGCGAAAATTTGTGTATGCAATAATTTCGCAAAAATCATTCTCATCCTAACAAAAATAAATATATTTCATTGTGTTTGTTTATTAAATTATTGTAAACTTTTCTAAAATATATTTAGTTGGATTAGGCCAAATTAAATTGCGCTTGTTATAATAAGGCTAGGTAAGTTTTCTAAGATTTAGTAAAAATTATTAATTTTTACATTAACATAATTTAAAAAAAAATATATATATCTTCAAACATACAAGAGAAAAATTTAGAAAGGACTTAATTTTAAACGAGTTCTTGGTAATTGATCAGTTTTAACTATTCGGTGATGTGTAGAATATTGGGAAAGAAATGAGCTCGCACAAGACTACAGTAAAGTTTTTGAACTGCATCCTTGGGGATAAAAGGCGCAGTTATATAGATTTTTCAGTTGTTTAGACAGTTTTTGCTGTCACTGTTCAATATCATACAATGTTGACGTCATTAACTAACACAGTTCTACTTATGCCCCAATCTAGTTTCTTTCTTGTATCAAGTTTATTAAGTTCTAGTGTTGTTCACCTTTTCATTTCCATTGCAAGTTTAGGAAACATTTCTGAGGGTTATTAACGTGCCCTAATTAATTAAATATACAACAAAGGCAATATGACATCGTATACTGTATCATACTATCAGTACGGAGCTCACTTTCAAAACGGAGGATGTAAATGAATATTCACAAGTGTTGCTGAGTTCAGCCACCGCACGAGGCGCTGTATAAATGGTGCTGGTTTCAATGTGCCGTGTGACGTTATTTAGGGTGCCGCTATTTTGACAGTTTACTGTAAATAGTCACTACCCAAGCAATACAGTGATTTAGAATACATCAGAGCGTGTTCTACAGGTGATGTAGAATTGTCTGTAGTACTATGTTCAATCTGTCTACTGGGATTGAACGGTACAGAGAAAATCAGCCGAGTCTCCTACCGCTTTGCGCTCTGAACCTTTTGTAGAAGCTCGGAAAGTGAGAACATAATTTCCCATTAGGAAAAAAAAATCCTCTCTTGACTGCTCATTTTCAGTTTGTGTGGTTGACGTCACGGGTCTTCCCACCGGCTTCTTACACCGACAACGCGTTGCCAGTTCAAATTTCAACTGCGCACATCTTAGGAAAATCGAGAAGTAAATGTTTTTAGATTTTTAACTCTACACACGCACGATAAATACTGTCATTTAGAGAGACAGTGCTACTGGACGTCCTGGGAAACTGTGAAGAGAGATGTTAATGAGACTCGCTTATCTGTGTGATATAGTGACTGAAAATTTTAACTTCAACTGAAGTGCTGTAAATGTCTGACATTATCAACTAAATTGGATGCAGATGAAAGAAGGAGCTTCATCTCGATTTAAAAGTTGATGATTAACGTCTTTGGCGAGCTGGGCTTAGCAAACATCAAGGGAGGTTCACAGCTTCAGTAAAAAAAACGTTAAACGCTTGTTAAATGTCCGGTGTTCAATCATGCAATGCATATTCTACTTGTGTATGTCAGGCGTGCACCGAGGCATAGAAATTCTGTTTGTTTATGCACTAACTGTAATGAATATTTCCCCAAATGGATCCTGTCACATCAGACAAATCTTAACTTAACAGGGGCTACGACGGTAAGATGTTAATTCTTTGAGTAAATTCCATGTCAAACTGAGCTTTCACATTAGTGAACGCAATATATTTTATAGAAGAATATATGAGGTTAGCTAGGTGAAATTCTCGTATATATGTACCTGCTGATCATCCTACTATCGTTATGCAGGGATACAGATGTGTTCCATCGTGGTACAAAGATACAGGCATGGAAATGCCACCTGGTTGACCTGTGATCAAGTCCACATGACACCTTGTATACACGAATTCCTTGTTTTAACTAAACATTTTTTTCACTTCGTGGTATTTCTTTTTCTCTGTCAAATAACTTCGCGAGCGTCCTTCACTGATCTTAGCTAAGCAGAATATTTACGGAGGTGTACTTGCCCCACCACCAAAACTTCAGATTTTTTTTCCTTCCCTTATTCTCTTTCCTTGTTTTTCCCTATTTTTTGAATCCACACATTCCCACACATTCATCCAATCTATGCCTACAGCTAACCGAGGAATTAGCTTCAATGATCCGTGTTAGTGAATGAGTAAGACATTTTGATCTTTCCTCCTCCACCTGCAACAGAAGGACCCGGGATAAAATTATTCAGCGTCGTATTTATCCCTATTAGTTCTCCAGCTATCGAGGTTCGCCGAGATTTGGCGAGTTTCGGCGAGATCTAGCGAGGTCTGCGTTAATCCTTAGCACATAAACAAAGCAGCAGTGTCTGGTAGACACACGAGAGATAGCACAAGAGAGGGAGATTACTTTAATGATGTAACTGTCTAATAAATCGTCCAGTTTGTTGACATTTTGGGTCACAGATTCGTGTGTAGATAGAAAATATTTAAGTCTGAGAAAGCTGGCTCTCTTGTTTGCAGAAGTCTCGGTAATAATTGTTAAATATTTATTAATTATAAGACACGTGTATGTGCAGGACAACCACTGAAAAAAAAAAAACTAAGGTAACCTAACCTCAAGCGCTTTCGTGATTTACCATTGCCAATACCTACAATGTTGATGCAAACGTTGAGCTTAACGAGAATTTTACACTCGGAAGTTTGGTAAGGCAATGGGAAATCCTCTCTCATCTGTCCTTAGCAATTTGTACATGAAATATTTTAAAACAAGACTGCTTAACGATGTCCTTCCCAATAGAGCTAAATGGTACAGATATGTTGCTATTTTATGTCTAATGCCTAAGAATAAATCGTCTAGCTCATTCCATATATTTTACTGTTGAGTTTTAACAAAACACTCATTGCCTTTTCTAGACGTATTAATTATTTGGAAACATGATTTTAAATTCAAAATATATAGAAAACCAACAATTAACTGTTCTTATATGCACTTTTAATTTCCACGTCATAACAGCTAAACTTTCTGTATTCTCATCCACGTTTTTGAGAACTTTGTGTATTTGCAGCCCAGAGTTCATATTTGAAGACATCTTAAAGATTTATGAAATAGCTAATGATCTAAAATACCCAAAAAACTTAATTGGATTTTAACCATTTAATTGATTTTCAAAAGGCAAATAAAGTGGTATCAAGCAGGTCCATGGTAAAGAAGTATAACATAATCAAGCTTCATATAAATTAGTTTTGAATTTAATATGAACATTGGTTAATGAATATATAAATTAGATTCATTTATAATTAATAAATGTGGGAAGAATTTAAGCTATATTTGACAGGTCCTTGACTATCTCAGCCGCAACATCATAAAGGGAAGAGCGAGGTGTCGTACGTTGACCGCGAGGTCAACATACGACAGCCTTCTGCCGTTCTATTATTTTTACAGTTTCTTGGTGATGTGAGAAAACACGAAAGCACTTAGAGTTCACTATTTTTTCACAGTGGTTGTTCTGCATATTGTGATGTCACCTGTTTACTGTGATTTTATTGCATATATATATTTGTAAAAATAGGAAATAAAACTTGAGCGCTTTCATGTGCTTACACACACAACTTCAGAGGAATAGGAAGAAGAGACAAGAAAATGCATGTATATCAGCAATAACGGATTGTTTAGTCCAGTGGTTAAGAGCATCGTGAATTTTGACTTGCTTACCACGAAGCGGGCTAAAACAACACGGGTTCGATCCCCGGCTAGCCGCAATGTATTACTGTATAAATATCACTTGTTCATGGTTCCATTAATATGTATGTATGAAGCCTTTATATCCAAGGCTTCTCAGCCTTGGTTATGGCTTCATTCTGACGGTTGCGTAGGGCAGCTGAGGTGAACCGTGATTTTGAAAAGTTAGTTTCATTAAACCTAACTGAGGACTTTGAGGCTAACACAGCTGATGATCTTCAAGTATATCGAAGATAAAACGTACTCGTCAGTTAGTCGATATACCTGAGACGTTTAAGAATCTCTGTCTCTCCCTCAGCCAAGTCACCAGCAGTTGAAACCTGAATGTACCTTTGCCTACCTTGCTTGAGCAGGCACAGGTTGCTGCAGTGCCTGTTATTAGGCTACCTTTGCCTGTTCAGGTTCAGCAGGAAGTTGAACCTAAATCTAAAAATGAAAGATAAAAACCACGCTTTTAACAAGGTCCCCTGTGATTATTGTACCAAGCCTGAGCATGTTCGCCAGCAATGTTTTCAACTAGAGATATCTGGTCACAAATACACAACCACTCTTAAATACTCTCTTGACATATGTTAAAACCACTCATGTGACAAGAACCACTGGGACCTGAGCATGATACTGATACTGTCGGTAATCCTTGGTTCTGGCAACCTGGTTATGCACTGTCGACCAATATGCTATTATTTTATGGCACTGCAAATTATTATAATCAAAAAGAAGCGCTAAGCCACAAGGGCTATACAGCGCTGCAGGGCAGGAAGGAAGCGAGGGCATCAGGTGGCAAAAGGGAGGTGGATGAGTAATAGGTTACGGATAACAGCGGAGCAGTGGATGGTGAAAGGGTAAAGGGCAGCAAGAGACTGAGCTAGAAAGGGCTGAGGGGAGTGCATAAGGTATCATCATCAGAGTTTGTGGAGTAAATCAGTCGTTGTCAAGAAGTCAATGAGAGAGTCAGGATTAAAGGAGGATCCATCAGCAAGAAGGGAAGGTAAAGAGAGAGTAGTAGAACGAAGATGGAGTTGGAGGTAAATTCTGCGTGCTCGTTGATAGAGAAGGCAGTCTAACAGAATGTGGCTAATCGATACTGGAACTTGACACTGCTCACAGAGAGGTACAGGGTGCCTCTCCATGAGATACCCGTGAGTAAGACGAGTGTGGTCAATGCGAAGACGGGAGAGTGGTCTCCCAACCACGGCACTGATGACAAGAAGACGGCTAGTAACCTATGCTCGGTTTAATAGAATGAAGTGTGTTACTAAGCAGAGTTGACCAACGTTGTTGCCAACGGGCGCAAAGGTGGGCAGCTATTGTAGCAAAATAGTCCAGAAATGGAACACCTCTATAGGAAATTGGTAGGTCATGTACTGCTGACCGCGCAGCAGTGTCTGCCTGTTCATTGCCCTGTACGTCAACATGACCAGGGACCCAACAAAAAATAATATCTTTATGCTTCGTAGAGATATGGCGTAGCCAAAGTTGGATACGGAGAACTAGGGGATGAGATGTATCAAATTTTCGTATAGCCTGTAGAGCACTAAGGGAGTCTGAGACTACTACAAATGATGACACAGGCATAGATGCGATATGAATAAGTGCTGCAAGAATGGCATACAGTTCAGCAGTAAAAATGCTAGCTGAAGATAGTAAATGCCCCCGCACGACGCTGTCCGGAAACACTGCTGCGAATCCGACGCCGTCTGAAGACTTAGAGCCATCTGTGTACACAGCAGTGGCATTAGAATGGGAGTGGAAATGATCAAGAAAAAGAGAGCGGGAAGCCACCGTAGGCAGTTGAGCTTTCGAGCCAGGGAGTGAGAAAGAACAGACCCGAACAGCTGGAACTTCCCAGGGGGGTAGGGAAAAGTGAGATGCTACATGAACATATAAAGGTGGTAACTGAAGGGAAGATAAGAGTGAATGTAGGCGAAGAGAAAAGGGACGGAGCAAACAGGGGCGGCAAACGAATAAAGGATTGTGTAGATCGTGAGAGCGTACATAGTAGCGAAGGCAATGGGCATCACGGCGATCAGACAAGGATGGAACATTCGCTTCTGTATAGAGGCTCTCAACAGGGGAAGAGCGAAAAGCACCAAGGCACAAACGTAAGCCTTGGTGATGGATAGAGTTAAGGCTAGAGAGAGTAGCAGGAGAGGCCGCGGAATAAATCTGGTCACCATAATCGAGTTTCGATAAAACGAGGGCTGAATGTATGCGAAGCAGAGTTCGACGATCAGCTCCCCAGGAAAGATGAGCAAGGGTTTTAAGAAGGTTTAGCCGGCTGTGACAAGTTGCCTTCAGAGAGGTAATGTGAGGTTTCCAGGATAACCTACGGTCAAAGAGAAGGCCTAGAAACCTGACTATCACGTTCGGGGATACGGGAGCCATAGAGATACAAAGGATGATCGGAGATAACAGAGCGTCTAGTGAAAGTAATTTGGCGAGTTTTGGTACTTGAAAATTTAAACCCATGCGTGGTGGCCCAAGTGGAAACACAGTCGACCGCATGCTGGAGAGAAACTGCAATAAGATGACAGTCAGCGCCTGCACAAGCAATAGCGAAGTCATCAACATAGCGAGATGACCAAATATTGGGTGGAAGAACAGAGGCCAAATCATTTATAGCAAGGAGAAAAAGTGTTGTGCTTAGAACACATCCCTGAGGGACACCTTCAGCTTGGACGAAGTCCGGGGAAAGAACATTATTGACTCGAACACGGAAATGTCTGTCAGTTAAAAAGTTGTTAAGGAAGGATGGTAGATTGCCTCGGAGGCCTAAGGAATGGGCCTGGGCCAAAATATTATACCTCCAAGTTGTGTCATATGCCTTCTCAAGATCAAAAAATATGGCAATAACTGAATGATTATTCGCAAAGGCATTACGAACATACGTATCCAAGCGTAGTAAGGGATCTATGGTAGAACGACCCTTACGAAAGCCATATTGACTAGCGGAGAGACTGTTGTGCGTCTCTAAATACCACATTAAACGTCGATTTACGAGACGATCCATCACTTTGCAAACTGCACTAGTAAGAGCGATGGGACGATAGTGGGAGGCATCATGTCCTGTAGTACCCGGTTTGCGGAAAGGGAGAACAATGGCAGATTTCCACAGCTGGGGAAGAACTTGTGCCCAAATAAGATTGAAGAGGTGTAAGAGGACTACAAGGGCTGACCGATGTAAATGTTGTAACATACGAATATGAATGTCGTCAAGCCCAGCTGCCGATGATCGGCAAGCTGAGAGCATTGCCTCTAGTTCTTGAAGTGTAAAAGGCACATTATACTGTTCTTCTCTGAGAGAAGAAAAGTCCAAGGGTACCAACTCTCTGGCAGACTTTGAGGAAAGAAACGAGGGGCATAGATGGAGCCCTCGGGAAATACAGACCAGATGTGTGCCAAGTTCAATGGCAACGTCGAGAGGATTTGCTACATCAACACCAGCGACCCGTAGAACAGGAGCTGGGTCAGGAGAGTATTTACCACTCAATTTCCTCACTTTTTTCCAGACTGCACTCATAGAAGAAGCAGAGGTGATGGTGGAAACAGTCTCGCCAACAAGTGCGTTTAGCTTCACGGATGACACGGCGAGCGATCGCACGCTTCTGCTTAAAATCAAGAAGTCTCTCAGCGGTTCTATTGTAGCGGTACCTGCCCCATGCAGCGCGTTTCAAACGTACTGCACGAGCACAAGCAGGAGACCACCAAGGCACGCACTTCTGAGAATGCCTGCCTGAGGTTTGGGGTATAGAATGAGAAGCTGCGGTATAAACTGACGTCGAGAAGATGTGTAGGAGCTCATCTATGGAGGATGAAGAAGGAACTTCACTAAAAGCAGTGAGGTGTGAGTAAAGATCCCAATTTGCCCGATCAAACTGCCAGCGAGGGCTACGGAAAGGTGGTGAATATGAAGGAGAAGTAAGAATGATTGGAAAATGATCGCTGTCATGTAAGTCCGGTAGAACAGACCAGGTGAAGTCTAGTGCAGTGGAGGAAGAGCAGACTGATAGATTGATGCAAGAGAGAGTATGAGTACGAGGATCAAAATGGGTGGGAGTACCCGTATTTAAAACATGGAGGGGGTGAGAGGCGAGAAAAGCCTCCAACTGGATGCCACTTGAGTCACAATGAGACCCCCCTTCCCCGAGGAAATGGTGGGCATTAAAATCACCAAGTAACAGAAATGGTGGTGGTAAGGATGAAACAAGAAAGGCAAAGTCTGGGATAGAAAATGCTCGAGAAGGAGAGAGATATAAAGAACATATTGTAAACCACTTATTCAAGTGGATACGGGCTGCAGTGTAATGCAGCGAGGTATGGACAAATAGTTGACAGTACGGAATATCATTGCGTAGAAGAAGGGCACTTTCATTAAAGGTCCCATCTGAGAAAGGATCCGAAGAATACAATAAATTATAACCTGAGATAGGTTGGAAAACAGCCGAGTGTAATTTTGGTTCTTGTAAGCAAGCACCAACAGGGGAAAACCTGGAAAGCAACATCTGAAGCTCACCCCGATTACCCGAGGCCGCGGATATTCCACTGTAAATAGGCCATGATTGGCGATGAAGAAAATACCAGGAATCTGTAGGTAAAGGCACCTACGGACCAGAGGGGTTAGAAAAGTCAACGTGTGGTGGCATTGGAAGACATTCAAGCAGCGAAGGAACAGAGCGTTGTGAAGAATGGGGTTGTGAAGATGGAGGAGAGGGAAGAGAAGGAACAGGAAATGAATCAGTGTCCATTGAAGGTTTAGTCTCTGCAATATATTCTGAAATGGCTTCAAGTGTTTCTGAATTCAAAGATGTATGGGAGACCATACTGGAGATAGGAGGAGGGTGAGTAAAGATTGGGACAGTAATGGACTGTACCAAAGTAGAGGAGGAGGGAAGAGTGTAAGGGATGGAGATGAAGTGTTGGGGGGGACAGAAGAGGCAGAAACCTGGGAGGTGGCAGAAGAGGGAGAAACTTGGGAGGGGACAGGGGTGGAAGGCATAGTACGAGGAGGAGGGTGAATCTCCACACTTGTAATAGAGCCAGAGAGAGGGGAAGAACTAGGTCCAGAGACTGGAAAGGTAAAGTGTGGAGGTGGAAGAAGGGAAGGAAGGGGCAAAGAAGATTTGAGCAATGTGGATTTTTTGGACTTCTGAGAAGTAGAGGGGCGATTGGTATTAGGTGTTGTACGAGGTCTTGTCGATACTGGGGCTTGTGAGGAAGGACGCGAAGATGTAAGAACAGACCGAGTTGTAGTCGGGACGTCAGAGCCAAGGACAGCAAAAGGATTAGATGCTGGAGTGGCTATGGGAGGGGTAACAACAGAGGAGGCTGCAGAAGATTGGACCCCAGAAGTAGGGGGATGTTTGGAAACACGAGAATAAGAAACACGGGGTAGTCTTCCTTGGAGGCAGAGATGAGTAACTGCCATAGCATAAGGGAGACCTTCTGCCTCTTTGAGGCAACGGATTTCACGTTCATTTAAGTAGACCTGGCAACGGCGGGAGTACGAAGGGTGAGCTTCATTACAATTAAGGCAAGATGGAGGTTGACTGCAAGATGTATTAGAATGGTCGTCGGCACGACAGACTGGGCATTCGGCCATAGATCTGCAATATTTCGCTGGGTGGTCAAAACGCCAGCAATTTCTACATTGTTGCGGTGTAGGTATCACCTTTCGAACTTGTAACCGATGTCCCGCGACTTATACAGAGGACGGGAGTTCTCGGCTGTCAAAAGTTAAACGAGCCACATTGCAAGGGTAACGTCTCCGCCCCCGGGCAGGAAGGACATAAGTGTCTACTTTGAGGATTGGGAGATCCTGGAGTTGCAGCTGTTCAAGAATGTCATTGCCACATGACTGGAAATTCTGTTGGACTATGGTATGGGGCAGAATGACAGTACCACTACAAGAATTGAAAGAAAGATGTTTTTCAATAGTGATAGGAGTAGTATCGATATTCGAAAGGAGAGAAAGATCATGAGCTTGGGTAGCATTCTGGACAGTGACGATGCGTGTACCACTCTTGAGAGCATGAAATGAAATATCTCTACCAACATGACGCAGGAGCGCTTTGCCAATACTATGGTCAGAAAGGTAGGCAGAAGAAGAAGTTGGTCTTAAAGTAAAGAATCGAGTCCATTGTGTGGTCCGAAACTGAGCGTGGAGAGTGAGTGCTTGACGTGTCGGTCTTTTCCGAGTAGAATGAGAAGGTAACAAAGGAGCATCATCAGGAGATTGACGTTGGCGTTTAGGAGGACCGGAGTTGGTCTGGCGTGAAATGGGCGGGCGATTCGAAAATTGCCGTACCGTAGAGGGAGAAGCCGGAAGCATAGTCAAAGGAGAGCGGAGTTCAGACAAATCGAAGGAGTCAGTCGAAGCCCCGGTACCTGAAGCAGGTGAGGAAACAGCACCAGCAAGAGGTACAGGGGCATCAGGAGTGTCCGAAGAGTGGTCTAAACACAAGGCAGGGTCAGAATGGGGTGCGGTATCAAGAAGGGGCCCGGGGGTAGTGGGTTCATGGATTGGGTTCTCCATGGTTAGGTTACTCGTTTGCTTTTTGTTTTTAAGAAAAAAAAGAAAATAAAATAAAAATAAAAAAAAAGAATAAAAAAAGGGGGGAGCGGGGAGGAATAGTTCCCAGGAGGAATGAAAGGGCCGGAAATCTCCCTCCACGCCCAAGAGGACCTCAGCACCGCTAGTAGGGCAGATGCAGCATGGAACCCGTGCCATACCCTACCCTTCATGCCAGTAAACCAGCAATCCGGGATAGCAACCTCACATCTGCCGAGCTACCTCGGTGGACAAAAGAGAGGGCGGCCAGATATCCACCACAAAGCATACCTCCTTCGGCCACCACCCCCGGAATCCGAAAGGTGGCTTCCAGAGATACACCCATCGCCCGAAAGACACCCAAAGCTACTCCAGGACATCCCCAGGCGATCCAGATTCCACGGCAAACTACGCCACCGCCAAGAACCTCAGTGGAATGGGATGGACCCTGGTGTCCTTTCCCCTACCTAGGAACTAGCGTGCCTGTGGGAGAAATTCCAAAGGCCAAAAAGATGAAGGGCAAAAGGGAGGGGTGGGGAGGAGGAGGAGGAATGGAAAAAGGGGAGGATGGGGAGGATGGGATAGGGGAGGGGAGAATGGGGGGTAATTAGGTTCGGTCTGAGGAAGAAGACCGACAGGGCTAATTCCTCAGACCAAGAGCCTCTTCACCACGCCAAGGAGCCCCCCTTGAAGAGGATGGCACTGCAAAGGTATCACTCAGCCAGACAGCCCTGAAGTTATATCCATCAGGGACTTGGGCACGAACTCCTGTGTACTCTAGTCCTCAGTGTTAACTGCATCATATGCCATCTATGCTGGAGTTAACATTTTTCAGGAGTCATTTAGTGGAATTATTTCGAGTGTATTTGTGACCTCTTATTTTTTTTGTAGCGTATATTTCACTGGGTGTATGTGCACGGGTCATGCTGTTGTTGCCCAACTGTTGGTCGGCAATGATGTGTTCACATTGGGAATAAATTGTGAGGAACCAATAGCCCTTACAGAAAAAAAGTTCTGGATCGAGTAAAGCTCCTGTTACTAAACCTTTTTCAAATGGCTGCTGTGACACGGTCAATGCATCGTGTACAGGCACTGGGTCATGAAATTGAAAATGTTAGTCAAGACAGTGAACTAGGAATAGGCTGCCCTTTTGACGAGGAAATAGTGGAACAGTGGTCTTCTCATTACGGGTCCAGCCTGGAAGTCCCGCCCTAGGATGAACAAATTTATGTATTTTCTCAGTTCTCCAGAGCCTGAGGTTGACAGTTACAGAGCGATGACAGGATGATTCCCTTGCGTCTACTCGTGCACAGGTCGTCACAGAGTTAGAGGACATAGTTAAGAATCCCACTTCCTATAAATTTTGCTCCGGTGGGCTTTTGCGGAAAGTTACGCCACCTGGTATTAAGGGTAGTCAACAATGGAAGGTTAAACATGTATTGACCATGACAATAGCATATAATACCATGGGTGGCCTATTTAGGCGTGAAAAAAAACTTTATTTTTACTAGATATCTTGATGCAATACCTTTACTTCGGATTACAGCTCGGACCATATAAGAACTCCGAGTTTTTTTTTCTTTACACAAATAAGGGTGTCACGGGAGATCCAATGTCCAAAAATTCCTACATGTCTCTAACTTTGATAAAGAATAATTATCTTTGTTGCCATTTACTGGTATGTGTCTTATGAGGTTCATCCAGGTAATTTTTTAATTTTCCATACAGCATATTAGAAGATGAACCTCTGTTGGATTTACTGGATTTTCACGATGTGGATGTGGGCAGTCATATCAAGCTAACCGAGGTGAAACTGATATAATGCAGGCTGAGGTCTGTGTCTTACTTGAAAGCGATCTCAAAGAATTGATAGTCCACGGGATTCACCCTGTATTCTTGTCCCTAAGCCACATGGAACGAAATGCATACACAGATTACTTTAAGGTGAACGCCGCATCTAGGCCTGATGTATATTATTTACCCAAGATAGACGTTACTGGCCTAGTGGGTCATACAGGGTACGTTTCTAAGCTGGATCTGTTAAAGGGCTACTACCAAGTAACTGGGCAAGAGAGATCTCTTCCTTTACAATGGGTGGAGGGGAGACTTATTCTGTCAAAGTAAAGGCATTTGGAATGAAGTATGCACCTGTCACCTTTTAGTATCATATCTCCTAGCAAACATGCGATTTACAGGGCACTGACGCATGTCTAGATAATGCTAACATTTTCAATAGTGACTCAAGAAATCGTAATGACACGATTGCAAACAAACCATACCCCCGGCCGGGATTGAACCCGCGGTCATAGAATCTCAAAACTCCAGCCCGTCGCGTTAGCCACTATGACCGCGGGTTCAATCCCGGCCGGGGGTATGGTTTGATTTTCAATAGTTCCTGGGACCAGCATTTGAAATGGTCGAAGGCTTTAAATTCTGCCATATCGACTTGACTGTCAGGCTGGTAAAGAGTGAATTTGGACTATCCAAGGGAATTTTCCAGGACATGTCATTGGTCAATACGAAGTTTTACCTATTATGGCCAAAGTAGAGGTTATTACGAACACTGAAGCCCCTACTAATAGGAAAGCCCTATTGCATTTCCTTGGCATAGGTGGCTTTCACATTTTCTCCGAATTACTCGCATGTGATTCAGCCTTTAACTTTACTTACCAGTCTAAAGCAGAAGTTTATAAAGTTTTCCAGAAAGTTTTTAGTATTTGTAACATTTACCATGTCTTTGATGATGGAGTGCCCCGATTTCAATGAACTATTTATCGGTGGTGGATGCAAGTGAGGTGGTTATTGGTGAGGTGCTGCTTCAAAAAATCAGAGAAGCTGTTGTTGCCTCCTTTGTGATTTTACACTGAAAAAGCATCAGAAAAACTACGCATTCACACATGCCAACGTGCACACGCAAACACGCATTCACCCACCAGATGCACACACTAATATATATATATATATATATATATATATATAATTTCTTTCAACACACCGGCCGTATCCCACCGAGGCGGGGTGGCCCAAAAAGAAAAACAAGTTTCTCTTTTTAAATTTAGTAATTTATGCAGGAGAAGGGGTTACTAGCCCCTTGCTCCAGGCATTTTAGTCGCCTCTTAAGACACGCATGGCTTACGGAAGAATTCTGTTCCACTTCCCCATGGAGATAAGAGGAAATAAACAAGAACAAGAACTAGAAAGAAATTAGAAAAAAAAAACCCAGAGAGGTGTGTGTATATATGCTTGTACATGTATGTGTAGTGTGACCTAAGCGTAAGTAGAAGTAGCAAGACGTACCTGAAATCTTGCATGTTTATGAGACAGAAAAATGGACACCAGCAATCGTACCATCATGTAAAACAATTACAGGCTTTCGTTTTACACTCACTTGGCAAGTCAGTAGTACCTTCCTCGGCGGTTGCTGTCTTCCAACCTACTACCTAGGGGGTGTGTGTATAATATATATATATATATATATATATATATATATATATATATATATATATATATATATATATATATATATATTATATGTCGTGCCGAATATGTAAAACTGGTCAATTAGCAAGAACTCATTTAAAATTAAGTCCTTTCTGAAATTTTCTTTTATACGTTTAAACATATATTTTTTTTATCAATGTTAATGTAAAAATTTTTAATTTTGCACCAAAAGAATCTTAGAAAACTTACCTAACCTTATTATAACAAGAGCAATTTATTTTAGCCTAACCCAACTAAATATATTTTAGATTTGTTTACAGTAATTTAATACTAAACGCAGTGAAATATATTTTTTTCGTTAGGTTCAGAATGATTTTGGCGAAATTATTGCAGAAACAAATTTTCACTTGTCCTATACAGCAAGATGAGCGTTGCTATTTAAGCCAAGTTCGCAAGTTCTGCCTATTCGGCACGATATATATATATATATATATATATATATATATATATATATATATATATATATATATATATATATATATACCACAGAAATGAAAGAAATTACATCTGGATACGAAGAAAAAAAGTAGAACTATAAAGGGATGTCACTATGCGTTCAAAAATAATGTGCAGAAGAGTTTTGCTACAAGAGGATAAATGAGTAGGAAGATGGACGTACTTCTACTGGTGTTTCAAACAGGAGATAAGTAACACACTAAATTATAGGACAATTTTACTGAGAAGCTTAGTTCAAATATTGGCTGTGGGTTGACCGCAGGAATGTAGAAGACATGATAACCATGTATAAGGTTATAAAAGGACACGAAAGAAAAAATAGAGAAGACTTCTTAATACCTGCAACAGGAACAACGAAAAGCCACAGTTGTAAATCTAGGAGAAAAAAAAAGTGGAGCTGGAAGGATACATTTAAATGTTTCTTCACAGTGATAAACCAACGGAATGAATTGACAGAGAAAGTAGTAAGCGCAACAACCAATGGAAAGTGGAAATTTTAAAGCCCTATATTAAAGCCCTATATTAAAGCCCTATATTAAAGCCCTATATTATGAAAAAAGTTACTGAAGACGACACCATGAGGTGAGCTCCTCTCCTGCAACACCAGACAGCAGTTACGCATTCACTTCAGATATGTACTAGAGTCACGTAAGCGATCTTACGGTAAGAAGCAAAATCCAGGAAAAAAAACCACTGGGATTCTCTAGAAAAAAAAATATTGTTTTGTAGGATTTGAAAAACCTGAAAGCCATTTTGCTATTTAATGATTTTAACCTAAGTGTTTGCTGACATCTTTGTAAATTTTCTGACTATATTTACCGTTATCTTAATTTGTGATTAACAACAATTTGCTGCTTCTTTGATTTGTTACAATTATTCCCACTTTACTCTCATTATAGAAGTCATTACAAGAAGCCAAGAAAATATGGAGTCCAATATTTGCAATCAAATCAAATCCATAGTTCACCGTAATTCATACTGACAAGTTTTAAAGGGAATATATCCCCACAGTATATGTCAACGATGATACGGTGGCCTTTTAGCCAAGCATTCAATGGGCAGAACAACAACTGGTGGAGAGGTTCCCTTAACACCAACTTCGCAACCCCTACCACTGCATTAAAATTATTTTGGTTATTCAACAATACCGGTTATATAAGCATTATACTGATGTTACATAGTGGGAACAAGAGTTGTTTCACAGTCATATTACAAAAATTAACTAGTTGTTTATCCCACAATGTAACTTGTGATGTAAAATGACCCACTGTCTGGGGAGGGGGTTAAGTGGATGTAGTAGTCAGGTAGATTTGAGTAAACGTGAATCTGTAAGACGGGAAAAAGCCCGACTCATCGAGTTAGTATTTCGAGGAAAGTGGCACTTCATCTATTGCCGCCATTATAAGACTCTTCCAACCAGGTAATTATATTCGTTACACTCCGAAATTAGTTGGGACACCACTGAATTTAAATGTAAGTTTTCAAGGACAAATCTCACACCAGGACGACTGTAACGGGATCTAGTACAAGTCACTTCAAAGACTCTCAGTGATCAGCTACATTGTATTAACCGATCATCGTATTAATCGATCAGCATCGTGTTATTACGATTTCGCGAGACATGAATAAAAGTAATCAATATAAATTTTTTTCCGAGTTCAAAAAGTTAGAGTAATTGCTATCTTGCCGGCAATATTATACTTGGACTTCTTCGTAGCTACATTACACAATGCAGTTACACAAAAACTTAATCTTTTGATTAAATTTAACTTGTGTATTGTGTAAATTTAGCTTCAAAATATTGATCCTTTTTAGATAGCACCGTCTGAATTTTCCTTTGCCATATATACAGCATAGGCGAAAAACAATTTCATAAACTTCACACTTGCTCATTTACGTTTTTAGTTATCTTGGCAGCGAGAGAAGAAGGGGAAGGTGTAAAACAAGAGTGGTCGTCTCTCAAAGTGTCAACAAGCGTGACTCTTCCGTTCCTGGGAACCCAACTCCCTGCCACCCTCCTCTTCCTCTGTCATCCCTTACATGTTTATTGCCCCTGACGGCGTCAACCCACGCTCGCCTCCCCAAAGTGTGAAGTGTGTCGTCAGGTTTTGACACTATGCACCAACCAGCAAATAATTTTAGAATTGGAAAAGCAAGTTTTCCCTGTAGAGTCTGAGGGGGTTGTCCGAGTGATGATGAGGGGAACATTAAGAGGATTTTGTTTTTAAGGATTATTAAAAAAAATAATTGCCGATTGAGAAAAATCATGCGTGTTCTCAACAAGAAGATGCAATATTAGAGTTTGTTCTGACATAGAAAGTATGTGACCTACTGATCTTTTGTTTGTTGTATGATAATGTTAAATGTCGATAACTTTGGTAAATTAAGGTTTTAGAAGTCTCAAAGTGCATATCATAGTGCTTTTGTCTAACTTTTCCCAGGTTATTATATATATATTTTTTTTCAGTTTCCTCGATGAAGGATGAAGATCAGGCAGGACTACAGGGAGACCTGGACAGGCTGGAAACATGGTCCAGCAACTGGCTTCTCGAATTTAACCCTGCCAAATGTAAAGTCATGAAGATCGGGGAAGGGCAAAGAAGACCGCAGACAGAGTACAGGTTAGGTGGCCAAAGACTGCAAACCTCACTCAAGGAAAAGGATCTTGGGGTGAGTATAATACCGAGCACATCTCCTGAGGCGCACATCAACCAGATAACTGCTGCAGAATATGGGCGCCTGACAAACCTAAGAATAGCGTTCCGATACCTCAGCAAAGAATCGTTCAAAACCGTACACCGTTCACGCCAGGCCCATATTGGAGTATGCAGCACCAGTTTGGAACCTACACTTGGTCAAGCACCTCAAGAAATTAAAGAAAGTGAAAAGGTCTGCAATATGGTTAGTTCCAGAGCTAAGGGAAATGTCCTACGAAGAAAGGTTAAGGGAAATCGGCCTGACTAACCTGGAGGACAGGAGGGTTAGGGGAGACAACGACATACAAAATACTGCGAGGAATTGACAATGTGGACAGAGAAAGGATGTTCTAGAGAAGGGACAAAGAAACAAGGGGTCGCAATTGGAAGTTGAAGACTCAGATGAGTCAGGAGATGTTAGGAAGTATTTCTTTAGTCAGGATTGTCAGGAAGTGGAATAGTCTGGCAAGCGACGTAGTGGAGGCAGGAACCATACATAGTTTTAAGACGAGGTATGATAAAGCTCATGGAGCAGAAAGGACCTAGTAGCAAACAGTGAAGAGGCGGGGCCAGGAGCTATGTCTCGATCCCTGCAACCACAAATAGGCGAGTACACACACACACACACACACACACACACACACACACACACACACACAAATATTAACAGTTCATCCCCGCAAACTACATCTAGACATGTTAGGTGAAAGGACACAAGTGCAACTAGTGCGACATTTTGTGGCAACGTTTCGCTCTCCAGGAACATTAGCTACACTAGTGTCTTTTTACCTAACAATGTGGGTAATTATACAAACATTACCTCAAGACATTTCTTTTGGGTGGAAGTAATGGGTACAAGTTACCATTGCACTATCAATAAAGCGCCGCGAAAAAAACACTAACCTAAAAACAAATCGCTGAAATATTAAAACCGAAACATTAAAAAAAATGAATCAATAACAATAACCCTAAATTTGGATCCAATACCATCCACTGAAGACCCTTGAATCCATGCCATCCAAGATTTTTGAACTACTTATACCTACTAATTTTAACATTATGGATTAAATTCGATAATTAACTGTTAAAGACAACTCCCAACAAGTACACACTTAGAAATGTATCCCAGTGTACGAATGTGATGTGTAATAAGATTATTTTTAAATTGTACAACGAGACTTGTTTCCTTATTAATTGACAGAAGTTAAAAAAATAAGTTATTTTGATGAATATCTGGTTTGGGCGCCTAGCAGCGTGTTTGGGTTATGGAAGGAAAGATCGGAGATAGAGGGAGAAGTGTGGTCTGGGAAGGATCAGTCGCCGCTAGATGCTTCTCAGTTATGAGTGGCCAAGAATGAGGTAGGCTATGGGAATTTAATTTTCGTTGTCTTTATGCGCACACAGACGTATCAACAATGATAGAATAATTATATATATTGACCCACGTGACCTCGTGGTGTGCAGTATCGCTAGAGTCTTGTAGGTGATAGATGGGCAAGGATACCTAAGAATGATTAGTATGTTAATACTGAGTAGCAGAGTCGGCAATATGGAGTACTAATCTTACATGAAGAGAAAGAGCCAGCGTCACTCGGACAGCCTTCTACTATGGCTATGTTAGCACAAATACGGGTACACGCACTTTGGTATAATGCATATGCACAGAGTTGACTTTCCTCATCGGCGATTAAAGTATTATTTAATAAGACGCTGGTGAATTACAGTCCCTTACCTTCGCGAAGTCAATACTTTAAATCTTGCACATCACCAAGTTGTATTTTATTTACCTGAAGAATTATGAAACCGTCTGACGCGAACCTTGTCGTTTGATGACCCACTCAGTGAAGACTTTATTCAACAGAGGCCTTCAGCGGCCATTCCGGCCAACTAAGCAAAAATTAAAGATCACATTACAAGACGTAATAAGATATTTCACCACAAAAAAACTACTGATTAAGTCACTGTCCGAAGTTTTCGCACACCATCAAAGTTCTTTATACCCCAGCTAGCTACTGTTATCTTTGAACCATTGCCACATATTGAACGCTGTTTTGGAACTTGTATAGGCGACCTTAAACTAGCGAAACGGCTAAGCTGAACAATACATTTACACACTAATCATATAAAATTAAGATATATGTAAAATTCTGGGTCTTAAAGCATTATAACGGCTGATTTCTGATTAATGCTGATAATTTATTGTCAGTATTATCTTGATTTGAAGATTTTTTCATGAAACTTCTTAAAATAAAGACACCCAGGTGTTGCACGTGTGTAATACCTAGTTATTTCTGTATTTTATGCTATAGTAATGACAATTTATAGTTAACAGCGGGTACTATCATTTGTCAAGATTAATTTCAGAATTTAAAATAATAAAGCTAATGCCAGTATTAATATATTATTATTTTAAGAAATAAAATCTTCAGTGACCAAGTCATTAAGTTGACAACAAACGATCTTGTACACCGAATGTATCAAAAAATTATTTTTCGTTATATGAACACATCCTCAAAGAGGCAGCTAATTTTATGCGTTTCAGTTGGCCGGTGGAGACAATATAGCACTTAGAGCAGTGACGAACTTGACACCTGAACAAGGGCACTTTAAGACCCTAGCACAGCCACTTGCCCACACTGCTATATATAAACACTTCCCACCAGTTTCCCCAGGTCGCTGCTCGAAATACTTTCTAACACCTGTATTAACTGAGACTACCGAGTCAAAATACCTCCACACCTGAACTGATGAAATTATAATTCATTCGTATGAAGTTACTACTCAATGTGAGTCAAGTTAGGTTCAAAGTCTATAAATTATTATATGAAGTCATTAAGTCTGCATTTTGTCTTTATAACACAAGCAAAGAATACTATAATCTCTAAGAGGGAATCAAAGTTAACTCTTAGTGTATATACATATTTATGGAACAAATTGCTTTTTTGTAAATGCTTCAATACTGCTGCAAAGCTGAGGGATAAACACAGACGTAACAGTTTATGAATACAATACGATTAATTCCGATCTGACAATTCACTTGTATTAATATACACACTTTCAAGAGTTTCCACAATGAAGTATAATACATCAATTATTAATGACAATTTATTATGAGGTCTATGTAACATTTAACGTCTGCTAATGCCAGAGGCAGTTTCGTTATAATAAAAAAGAAGGGCTAAAAGAGGCAGTTTCAAAAATGTTCTCTCGTCTTCAGTATGAGTACTGGACATTAGTTCCCATGATCTTCCTGCACAGGATGTAGCAATGTGTCAAAGACATCCTCAAGTAGCGCATATTATCATCTCAAACATTACTTATTTTGATTAATTATCCAGCAGGGGTGAGGTTGTCTACTACCGACCTCTCATTGAATGAGATAGCAAAGAGTACCATCTAATCCGTATTTTAATTAATTACAGAAGGCTAGCTAACCTAAGGAAGTTTCCATACACCTAAACAGAACACTACGATACTAACATAGTCGAGGCCATCAGTAAAAAACATTAGAAGTTAAAATCTTTAAAGAAGTGGATCAAAATTATTTCTCTGCCTCTTTCATTGCACAAAGCGCTGGCTACAAAAATGTTTTCCACCGTAACTCCTTAAAGAGAGCGCAGAACCAAAGGTTTTCATATCTGACAGTAAAAGTCTCTCATCTTATCTATACAACTAGAGCGAGGCATCAGAGTATCTTCCAACAACTGAAGCTTACGAACAGAACTGATCCAAGCATGCAGTTTAAAATCGTACTTCAAATGATATATCCATCATGGAGCTAATATTCATAGAAAGCACTAAAACCGTAAGGATAACACAACGCTGCATATTTAAACAATTTAAATATGCTCTAACAAGGACTGCTCCTTCGAAATCTTTAGCCACCAGCATCTCTCTGATAGAGTCGTCACTCGCAATGTGGTGGCCCTGCTGGGTACTTACCGAGGTTGTGAGTCTTAAACACAAAGCAGAACAACTAACATACAAGGGGGTCGGGCACAGGAGCTCCGGCGGACACGGTAAGAGTGGGCACGCACAGACACGCACACAGGCGGGGGTACACGTGCCCCCACTCACTCAGCGGCACCGGGACTGACGATACGGCTGCCACGGTGGGCACCAGTCGCCAATGAGGGGGTTAAGGGGATTTAAGAGGGAGGTTGAAGCGCTTGGGCGCCACTGTCCCCCCCACCCCCTTTGCAGGAGCAGACCAGAGGTAGCAGCATAGCACATGGTCCACCACGACTATAATTATCGTCCCACTGCTGCTGCTGCCGCCGTGTGTGTGTGGGGAGGGTTGTGTGGGGAGGGTTGTGTGTGGGGGTTGTGTGTGGGGGGTGGGGGGGTTGTGTGGGGGGTTGTGTGTGGGGGTTGTGTGTGGGGGTTGTGTGTGGGGGTTGTGTGTGGGGGGTTGTGTGTGGGGGTTGTGCGTGGGGGTCATGCGAGAGAGTGGGGTTGTGTGTGTGAGGGGGGTCATGTGAGAGAGTGGGGCTGTGTGTGCGAGGGGGGTCATGTGAGGAGTGGGGCTGTGTGTGTGAGGGGGTCATGTGAGAGAGTGGGGCTGTGTGTGTGAGGGGGGGTTGTGTGAGGAGGGTTGTATGTGTGAGGAGGGTTGTATGTGTGAGGCGGGTTGTGTGTGTGTGGCTGTGTGTGTGTGGCTGTGTGTGTGTGGCTGTGTGTGTGTGTGTGTGTGTGAGGCTGTGTGTGTGAATGTGTGAGGTGTGTGTGTGTGAGGGGGCTGTATGTGTGTGTGTGTGAGAGAGAGGTTGTGTGTAAGGGAAGTTGTGTGTGTGTGGGACGGGGGTTTGTGTGAGGGTGGTTGTGTGTGAGGGGGTTTGTGTGTGTGGGTGAGGGTGGGTTGTGTGTGTGGGTGAGGGAGGGTTGTGTGTGTGGGTGAGGATGGGTTGTGTGTGTGGGTGAGGGTGGGTTGTGTGTGTGGGTGAGGGTGGGTTGTGTGTGTGGGTGAGGGAGGGTTGTGTGTGTGAGTGAGGATGGGTTGTGTGTGTGGGTGAGGAAGGGTTGTGTGTGTGGGTGAGGGAGGGCTGTGTGTGTGAGTGAGGATGGGTTGTGTGTGTGGGTGAGGGAGGGTTGTGTGTGTGTGAGGGGGTTGTGTGTGAGGGGGTTGTGTGTGTGTGAGGGGGTTGTGTGTGAGGGGGTTGTGTGTGTGTGAGGGGGTTGTGTGTGAGGGGGTTGTGTGTGTGTGAGGGGGTTGTGTGTGTGTGAGGGGGTTGTGTGTGTGTGAGGGGGTTGTGTGTGTGTGAGGGGGGTGTGTGTGTGTGAGGGGGGTGTGTGTGTGTGAGGTGGTTGTGTGTGAGGGGGTTGTGTGTGTGTGAGGGGGTTGTGTGTGTGTGCGGGTGTTGTGTGTGTGTGAGGGGGTTGTGTGTGTGTGTGAGGGGGTTGTGTGTGTGTGAGGAGTTTGTGTGTGTGAGGGGGTTGTGTGTGAGGGGGTTTGTGTGAGGGGGTTTGTGTGTGTGAGGGGGTTGTGTGTGTGAGGAGGTTGTGTGTGTGAGGAGGTTGTGTGTGTGAGGAGGTTGTGTGTGTGAGGGGGTTGTGTGTGAGGGGGTTGTGTGTGTGTGAGGGGGTTGTGTGTGTGTGAGGGGGTTGTGTGTGTGTGAGGGGTTGTGCGTGTGTGAGAGGTTGTGCGCGTGTGAAAGGGGGTTGTGTGTGTGAGAGGGGGTTGTGTGTGTGAGAGGTGGTTGTGTGTGAGAGAGGGGGTTGTGTGTGAGAGAGGGGGTTGTGTGTGAGAGAGGGGGTTGTGTGTGAGAGAGGGGGTTGTGTGTGAGAGAGGGGGTTGTGTGTGAGAGAGGGGGTTGTGTGTGAGAGAGGGGGTTGTGTGTGAGAGAGGGGGTTGTGTGTGAGAGAGGGGGTTGTGTGTGTGGTGGTTGTGTGTGAGAGGGGGTTGTGTGTGAGAGAGGGGGGGTTGTGTGTGAGAGAGGGGGTTGTGTGTGTGAGGGGTTTTGTGTGTGTGAGGGGTTTTGTCTGAGGGGTTTTGTGTGTGTGAGGGGTTTTGTGTGTGTGAGGGGTTGTGTGTGTGTGAGGGGTTGTGTGTGTGAGGGGGTTGTGTGAGGGGGTTGTGTGAGGGGGTTATGTGTGTGTGAGGGGGTTGTGTGTGTGAGAGGGGGTTGTGTGAGGGGGGGTTTGTGTGAGGGGTTGTGTGTGTGAGGGGGTTGTGTGTGTGAGGGGGTTGTGTGTGTGATGGGGTTGTGTGTGTGAGGGGGTTGTGTATGTGAGGGGGTTGTGTGTGTGATGGGGTTGTGTGTGTGAGGGGGTTGTGTATGTGAGGGGGTTGTGTGTGTGAGGGGGGTTGTGTGTGTGTGTTAGGAGGTTGTGTGAGTGAGGGGGTTGTGTGTGTGTGCGTGTGTGTGTGTGAGGGGGTTGTGTGTGTGAGGGGGTTGTGTGTGTGTGTGTGAGGGGGTTTTGAGTGTGTGTGTGTGTGTGTGTGTGTGTGTGTGTGTGTGTGAGGGGGTTGTGTGTGTGTGTGAGGGGGTTGTGTGTGTGTGTGAGGGGGTTGTGTGTGTGTGTGAGGGGGTTGTTTGTGTATGTGAGGGGGTTGTGTGTGTGTGTGCGGGGGTTGTGTGTGTGTGTGAGGGGGTTGTGTGTGTGTGTGTGTGTGTGTGTGTGTGTGTGTGTGTGTGTGTGTGTGTGTGTGTGTGTGTGTGTGTGTGTGTGTGTGTGTGTGTGTGAGGGGGTTGTGTGTGTGTGTGTGAGAGGGGGTTGTGTGTGTGTGTGTGTGTGAGGGGGTTGTGTGTGTATGTGTGTGTGTGTGAGGGGGTTGTGTGTGTGTGTGTGTGAGGGGGTTGTGTGTGTATGTGTGTGTGTGTGTGTGAGGGGGTTGTGTGTGTGTGTGTGAGGGGGTTGTGTGTGTGTGTGTGAGGGGGCTGTGTGTGTATGTGTGTGTGTGTGTGAGGGGGTTGTTTGTGATAGTACTCGCCTAGTTGTGGTAGCGGGGGTCGATTCATAGCTCCAGCCTCTGCCTCTTCACTGGCCGCTACTGTGTCACTCTCCCTGCACCATGAGGTTTATCATACCTCTTCTTAAAGGTATGAATAGATCCTGCCTCCACTACATCGCTTCCCAAACTATTCCACTTCCTGACCACTCTGTGACTGAAGACATACTTCTGACATACCTGTAATTCATCCGAGTCTTCAACTTCCAACTGTGTTCCCTTCTTGCTGTGTCCCATCTCTGGAAGATTCTGTCTGTCCACATTGTGTGTATGTGTGTGTGTGTATGGTGTGTGTGTGTGTGTGTGAGGGTGTGTGCGCGTGCGAAGGGTGTGTGTGTGTGTGTGTGTGTGTGTGTGTGTGTGTGTGTGTGTGTGTGTGTGTGTGTGAGGGTGTGTGCGCGTGCGAAGGGTGTGTGTGTGTGTGTGTGTGTGTGTGTGTGTGTGTGTGTGGGTATATGGAGGGGTTATGTGGTGTGTGTGAGGGTATATGTGGTGTGTGTGAGGGTATATGTGGTGTGTGTGAGGGTATATGTGGTGTGTGTGAGGGTATATGTGGTGTGTGTGAGGGTATATGTGATGTGTGTGAGGGTATATGTGATGTGTGTGAGGGTATATGTGGGTGTGTGTGTGTGTGTATATGTGGGTGTGTGTGTGTGTGTGTGTGTGTGTGTGTGTATATATATATGTGGGGTGTGTGTGTATATGTGGGGTGTGTGTGTATATGTGGGGTGTGTGTGTGTGGTGTGTGTGTGTATGTGTGAGGGTATATGTGGGGTGTGTGTGTATGTTTGAGGGGTATATGTGGTGTGTGTATGTTTTAGGGGTATATGTGGGGTGTGCATGTGTGAGGGGTATATGTGGGGTGTGTGTGTGTGTGTGTGTGTGTCTGAGGGGTATATGTGGGGTGGGTGTGTCTGTGTGTGTGTGTGTGTGTGTGTGTGTGTGTGTGTGTGTGTGTGTGTGTGTGTGTGTGTACTCGCCCAGTTGTACTCACCCAGTTGAGGTTGCAGGGGTCGAGTCCAAGCTCCTGGCCCCGCCTCTTCACTGGTCGCTACTAGGTCACTCTCCCTGAACCGTGAGCTTTATCATACCTCTGCTTAAAGCTATGTATGGATCCTGCCTCCACTACATCGCTTCCCAAACTATTCCACTTACTGACTACTCCGTGGCTGAAGAAATACTTCCTAACATCCCTGTGATTCATCTGTGTCTTCAACTTCCAACTGTGTCCCCTTGTTACTGTGTCCAAACTCTGGAACATCCTGTCTTTGTCCACCTTGTCAATTCCTCTCAGTATTTTGTAAGTCGTTATCATGTCCCCCCTATCTCTCCTGTCCTCCAGTGTCGTCAGGTTGATTTCCCTTAACCTCTCCTCATAGGACATACCTCTTAACTCTGGGACTAGTCTTGTTGCAAACCTTTGCACTTTCTCTAGTTTCTTTACGTGCTTGGCTAGGTGTGGGTTCCAAACTGGTGCCGCATACTCTAATATGGGCCTAACGTACACGGTGTACAGGGTCCTGAACGATTCCTTATTAAGATGTCGGAATGCTGTTCTGAGGTTTGCCAGGCGCCCATATGCTGCGGCAGTTATTTGGTTGATGTGCGCTTCAGGAGATGTGCCTGGTGTTATATTCACCCCAAGATCTTTTTCCTTGAGTGATGTTTGTAGTCTCTGGCCCCCTAGACTGTACTCCGTCTGCGGTCTTCTTTGCCCTTCCCCAATCTTCATGACTTTGCACTTGGTGGGATTGAACTCCAGGAGCTAATTGCTGGACCAGGTCTGCAGCCTGTCCAGATCCCTTTGTAATTCTGCCTGGTCTTCGATCGAGTGAATTCTTCTCATCAACTTCACGTCATCTGCAAACAGGGACACCTCAGAGTCTATTCCTTCCGTCATGTCGTTCACAAATACCAGAAACAGCACTGATCCTAGGACTGACCCCTGTGGGACCCCGCTGGTCACAGGTGCCCACTCTGACACCTCGCCACGTACCATGACTCGCTGCTGTCTTCCTGACAAGTATTCCCTGATCCATTGTAGTGCCTTCCCTGTTATCCCTGCTTGGTCCTCCAGTTTTTGCACCAATCTCTTGTGTGGAACTGTGTCAAACGCCTTCTTGCAGTCCAAGAATATGCAATCCACCCACCCCTCTCTCTCTTGTCTTACTGCTGTCACCATGTCATAAAACTCCAGTAGGTTTGTGACACAGGATTTCCTGTCCTTGAAACCATGTTGGCTGCTGTTGATGAGATCATTCCTTTCTAGGTGTTCCACCACTCTTCTCCTGATAATGTTCTCCATGATTTTGCATACTATACATGTCAGTGACACTGGTCTGTAGTTTAATGCTTCATGTCTGTCTCCTTTTTTAAAGATTGGGACTACATTTGCTGTCTTCCATGCCTCAGGCAATCTCCCTGTTTTGATAGATGTATTGAATATTGTTGTTAGGGGTACACATAGCGCCTCTGCTCCCTCTCTCAGGACCCATGGGGAGATGTTATCTGGCCCCATTGCCTTTGAGGTATCTAGCTCACTCAGAAGCCTCTTCACTTCTTCCTCGGTTGTGTGCACTGTGTCCAGCACATGGTGGTGTGTCCCACCTCTCCGTCTTTCTGGAGCACCTTCTGTCTCCTCTGTGAACACTTCTTTGAATCTCTTGTTGAGTTCCTCACATACTTCACACTTACACATGTGTGTATGTGTGTGTGTGTGTGTGTGTGTGTGTGTGTGTGTGTGTGTGAGTGTGAATGTGTGTGTGAGAGTGAATTGTGTGAGAGTGAATGTGTGTGTGAGAGAGTGAATGTGTGTGTGAGAGAGTGAATGTGTGTGAGAGAGTGAATGTGTGTGTGAGAGTGAATGTGTGTGTGAGAGTGAATGTGTGTGTGAGAGTGAATGTGTGAGAGTGAATGTGTGTGTGAGAGTGAATGTATGTGTGTGTGTGTGTGTGTGTGTGTGTGTGTGTGTGTGTGTGTGTGTGTGTGTGTGTGTGTGTGTGTGTGTGTGTGTGTGTGTGTGTGCGCGCGCGCGCGCGCATATATTTAAGTGTTTATATATTTAAGTTGCTAGTGGGCCAGCCATGAGGTTAACGATCTGGACACATCCTAAACAGCTTGCAGTAAGGGAAGAAATGTCTACACACTATTGCCAGTCATCCCTGACCCGCTAGAATACATGGCTTGCCGAAGACACAAACCAGGAATTTTATTGAGAATAATCAGCCCGACACTAACTATCAGGGACTCTTGCCAAACACAGCAAAACTCTTGTGCACCATCAGTTACACAGGTTTAAAACATTCTGGTGATCACCTGAGTCTTATCCGTAACATTAACATTAGTAACATCAACACTGTTGTCCAGCAAAGAATTGTTACATGTCTGTTCACTTGAGCCCCCCCCCCCCCACAAGCCATCGATCTCTTTCGCCGGAAACCGACATTCTCTATCTCCCTGTTCCACGTCTGCTGAATCTGTGTTAGTTTCAATTGTTTCACTTAAATATTTCTTTGAGCAAACTTTCGTTGCACCTGTGGGTTTACCATAAAGTGCTACTGTGGCATGGTTAAACTTTGAACATTTTGAAGCCAACATCCCCTCCTGGATCACCTGGCGCAGTTATATTGACATTTTCATCACAACTCCCGGAAGATTCGACATCTCTGAACTAACTCAAGCTCAGTCAGGTTGAGTCGTTTATCCAATTCACGTTCGAAGAGGATATCGACGGCACTTTCTTCAACGTTCTCCTCTGCAAATATTATGAATTACTTTTCAGAGTCTTCCGAAAACCTCCCAGACATTGTCTTCCCTACTACTACTACTACCACCACCACCAAGATGATATATGCCATCATAAGCTTCTTCCTATGTTCTCTCCGTATCTGCAGCGGTGAATTACTTGAATGCTCTTTAGCTTAACAGATCTTTTCTAAACTTCACTATCTTCATCATTTCATTAAGAGACTGCAAGCACCGTGTACACATCTTCATTTTACCTAGAAGAAACACTACAGTTGCAACCACACGGCGGCGGCTGTAGCAACAGCAACGATTATAGCATCAATTCATTTCTGGTCTTTGCAATAACCTAACCATTAACGGGCATAAAACGTGAGTTACAGCGTTAAGGAAAAATATTATCAGCATCAGCGACCAATAAACACCAGCTCCCGTATTGGCTAAATAACCTGGTATTTGACTCGCCCGATTCCCTCTCGAAATTCTTCCTCTTTCCTAAACAGTCCTCCTCAGTCACCACACTTTCCCCAACCCCTTTCCTTCACCAAATATTCCTCTTCTCCCTCAAACATTTTATTTTTGCCACAACCGAACATTTTCCCTTCTCAAAAGAAACCAGTTCAGTGCGCTTCTCATATCCTAAAGACTTAAAATTCCTTGATATTTATTATATAGAAATACTTTGCAGGCGAGTGACGAATCGCTGGCACAAGAACACGTGAAGATAAACAGTACGTCTCTTGTAGGGAAGACATTAATCAACAAGACTCTCATTATTATACAAGGCAATAACCTCACGACTATATACTCCAAGCCTTCATTCACCTCACCTGTTTTCTGATTTTTCCTCCCTTCTCGCCTTTGTCAATGCAATGATTTATGAGCTATAATAAGAGAAAGTTATTATTAAAACAAGATACAGATCACAGTTCTTGGTCCCAAGTGGTCGGATCTCGTTCAGTGGCCACAGCGGCGGCCTCGCAAGACACATCCCAAACTAATTCCGGATAAATCATTTCAAGCCTAATTATCTCCCATTCTCCAAGCGCTGTGTGACGCCTACAGGTTTAATGCTTTTCTCGGATTATAAGAATCGTTCAAGCAAGAGACATGTCTTGTGTACTCTTAAGAGCTTCCTAGATTCAAACGCGTGACGGGTTTAAGATACCAGACAAATTTTCGGATTCACATGATTATATACCTGTAAAGGTATAACAAGACCCTTATTCCATCCAGGAAGTGTGCAAATAAAGGTGTGTTAGGTGTGATTGTAGGTAAGACATACACAATCAGGACAATTGAGGACGACGTTTCGCTACTGGTGGTTTTGTCAATCCTGTATTTGGATTAATAAAGCCACAAGTGGTGCAAAGTTTCCTTCGGCAAATGTCTTCATTGTGCATAGTTTTATTGACTCGAGTTAGTTCAGTTGCCGTCTACGACACAGCTGAGGGGGAAGGACTGTAACCCACTATTCCTCCCAGGGGAGCTGAATTGGGATACTTCGATTTAAATTACTATTCCTATAAGAAAATAAACTTTGGGCTGCAATGAAAAAAGCGCATAAAATTTACCTGCCATCTCATGCTAGAGTATGCAGACTTGCATGCATTTTTGTATGCAAGTGTCATGTTAATAATACAAGATATTCAGGAGTGGTTCATTAAAGGTTATTACCCTCAACTTCAGTGCCACTCCCTCCCTTACCCCTCTCACTCTCCCCTCCCTTCCATTCCCCCTTCTCCCCTCACACCTCCCATCTGTCTCGCATCACACAACAACTATTGCCAACCTGAATAATTCCAAGGCCCTTCCTTTTATTCTCTTTCCCTCACCACTTTATTCCTCTGTCCCTTCGCCTTCTTCCTTTTAAGACAGCATTTTCACCATCTTTTTATTCCATGGAAATACAATACAGCCGACCTGGTTGCGTTTAGCAGCCACGTACACGACACGAAATTGTAATGACACGATTGCAAACATACCACGGTACGGGTGGAGTCTGAACCCATGGCGAGTTAGTGCCTGAAGTTTCGAGTCTCACTCGCCATGAGTTCAAACCCCACTCGTTCCGTGGTTTGTTTCACCATGTACATTTAGATATAGCAGTGGAAGCGGCTAGTTCGTGCATCCCATATTAATCCTGACGAAGGTAACGCAATAACATGAAAGGTTTAGAAACTAGTACCTCAAAAGGGTTAACAGAAGTACGTCTGGAAAAATACACATCTGTAGTATAATGTGATTCTTTATTAACAACGTTTCGCCCTCGCAGCTGTCTTTTATCAAGTCGCAAACAAATCTCGAACCTTGTTAATAAATGATCGTTTTTTATTTTGTTTACGTCTTTTTACTTCGTGTGGATATTGTATACCATTTCCCTCCAGGAATACCTCTGGGAGAACATTTATGATTTACATTTCATCTATTATAATCAACTTCAGGTTTCTTGCGCAAAATGTCTGGGTTCTTATTGCCACTTATGATAGACTGACACATCACACAGGTTATCGTTCTGTCTATATTCCCAGTAAGTGGATAATCAGGCCCTGTGTTCAAGAGAGTGATCATAAAACAGACAACATACATAGTTTACGGTTGTCTGGTGGACATGCCGCACATGTATATATATACATATATACACACACGTGTATATACGTTTATGTTATTCTCATGATGTACATTTATTTATTTTCATGAGGGATAAGCGCTAAAATCGAAGGGGCCATTTAGTGCTTTAGGAATGGGAGGCTTCTAGGTTCGTTCCAAGAAGGGGTGAAGTAGTTCAGTTCCTTGGATCAAGATCCCTGCATCGGGATTCTGACTGCTGTCACCTAGATTCATTATCTCTCCTACAAAACAAGTGAGAGCAGGTTTCTCTTCAAGGAGGGTGGAAGAGACGGAGGCCGAGGGGGGAGGGGGTAAGTAGTGATAATAGCTCTTGATCCCAGGAATATGAATTTCCAGGTCTTCCTTGGATCAAGCTTGAGTGCTTCTCAATTCCCAGACATTGTGGAACATCCATCAGACTCAACACTTCCCCTGATTATAATAATTAATAATGGAATCTTTTAAGTAAATTGGAAACTTTCTCGGACATATTGAAGGCCAGAAAAAAAATTGGTGCTAGGTTTTCTTTCAAGATATTATATTAAAATGCTGATCCTGTTTTAGTTTCTGGGAAATATAAGAGTTCGGTGAGGGATGGAAGGCATCATTTATACATATAAACCTATATTTTGTGAGTCGTTAAGACGCTGAACACGAGACAAATGAATCTGAGTAGTCGCTGAGAATTAAAATTTAGTGTTTACAAGCTACGTAATGTAGTTACTCAATGTCACGGTGTCTGACCTGATACCTGACGGCGGTTCAACCCATAAACAAGAGTTATAAATTTTAGAAATATAAAATATAATACAAAAAAATAAAAAAATCTAATTTATATATATATATATATATATATATATATATATATATATATATATATATATATATATATATATATATATATATATATATATATATATATATATATATATATATGCAAAACAACCACTCTGAAAGAATAGAGAAATTCCAAGCGCTTTCGTGACTACTCACATTATCAAGGAACTATGAAAGTGAAGCATCCAAGGAAGCTATATAAGGGGTCGGCCAGCACCTCACTATCAGATCCCACAACGGTTAAACACGTGACGCGCGGCGAGCCAACTTGGACAGGTCCTTTGCAAAACTCACCCCCAAGCTATTTATTTGTCCAGTGTATTATTAAATTCTACCCAAATTCTATTAATTATAAATGGATCTAATTTATATAAACCAAAGGAAATATTCATATTATTGTCAAAACTGCTTTTTATGAAACAAGATTCAATTATATTCCTGTCGACCATGGACTAGATCCATTTATAATTAATAGAATTTGGGTAGAATTTAATAATACACTGGACAAATAAATAGCTTGGGGGTGAGTTTTGCAAAGGACCTGTCCAAGTTGGCTCGCCGCGCGTCACGTGTTTAACCGTTGTGGGATCTGATAGTGAGGTGCTGGCCGACCCCTTATATAGCTTCCTTGGATGCTTCACTTTCATAGTTCCTTGATAATGTGAGTAGTCACGAAAGCGCTTGGAATTTCTCTATTCTTTCAGAGTGGTTGTTTTGCATATTTTGAAATCACCTGTTTACTGTGATCTTATTGCATATATATATATATATATATATATATATATATATTTATATATATATATATATATATATTTATATATATATATATATAGGTGTGTGTGTGTGTGTGTGTGTGTGTGTGTGTGTGTGTGTGTGTGTGTGTGTGTGTACTCAACTGTGGTTGCAGGGGTCGAGAATCAGCTCCTGGCCCCGCCTCTTCACTGCTTGCTACTAGGTCCTCTCTCTCTCTCCGCTTCCTGAGCTATGTCATACCTCGTCTTAAAGCTATGTATGGTTCCTGCCTCCACTACATCACTTGCTAGGCTATTCCACTTTATGACTACTCTATGACTGAAGAAATACTTCCTAACATCCCTGTGACTCGTCTGAGTCTTCAGCTTCCATTTGTGACCCCTTGTTTCTGTGTCCCCTCTCTGGAACATCCTGTCTCTATCCACCTTATCTTTTCCACGCAGTATTTTGTATGTCGTTATCATGTCTCCCCTGACCCTCCTGTCCTCCAGTGTCGTCAGTCCGATTTCCCTCAACCTTTCTTCGTAGGACATTCCCCTGAGCTCCGGAACTAACCTTGTTGCAAACCTTTGTACTTTCTCTAATTTCTTGACGTGCTTGACCAGGTGTGGGTTCCAGACTGGTGCTGCATACTCCAGTATGGGCATGACGTACACAATGTACAGTGCCTTGAACGATTCCTTACTAAGGTATCGGAACGCTATTCTCAGGTTTGCCAGGCGCCCATATGCTACAGCGTGTGTATATGTGTGCGTGCGTGTGTGCGTGCGTGTGTGCGTGCGTGCGTGCGTGCGTGTGTGCGTGCGTGTGCGTGTGCGCGCGTGCGTGTGTGCGTGTGCGTGTGTGCGTGTGTGTGTGTGTGTGCGTGTGTGTGTGTGTGTGTGTGCGTGTGTGTGTGTGTGTGCGTGTGTGCGCGTGTGTGTGTGTGCACGTGTGTGTACGTGTGTGTGTACGTGTGTGTGTACGTGTGTGTGCGCGCGTTTGTGCGCGTGTGCGCGCGCGTGTGTGTGTGCGCGTGTGTGCGCGTGTGTGTGCGTGTGCGTGTGTGTGTGCGTGTGTGTGCGTGTGTACTCGCCTAATTGTACTCGCCTAATTGTGGTTGCAGGAGTCGAGACTCAGCTCCTGGCCCCGCCTCTTCACTGATCGCTACTGGGTCCTCTCTCTCTCTGCTTCCTGAGCTTTGTCATACATCTTCTTAAAACTATGTATGGTTCCTGCCTCCACTACTTCACTTGCTAGGCTATTCCACTTCCTGACAACTCTATGACTGAAGAAATACTTCCTAACGTCCCTGTGACTCGTCTGAGTCTTCAACTTCCAGTTGTGACCCCTTGTCCCTGTGTCCCCTCTCTGGAACATCCCATCTCTGTCCACCTTGTCTATTCCCCGCAGTATCTTGTATGTCGTTATCATGTCTCCCCTGACCCTTCTGTCCTCCAGTGTCGTCAGTCCGATTTCCCTTAACCTTTCCTCGTACGACATTCCCTTGAGCTCTGGGACTAGCCTTGTTGCAAACCTTCGTACTTTCTCTAACTTCTTGACGTGCTTGACTAGGTGTGGGTTCCAGACTGGTGCTGCATACTCCAGTATGGGCCTAACATACACAGTGTACAGTGTCTTGAACGATTCCTTATTAAGGTATCGGATAGCTATTCTCAGGTTTGCCAGGCGCCCGTATGCTGCAGCAGTTATTTGGTTGATGTGTGCCTCCGGTGATGTGCTCGGTGTTATGGTCACCCCAAGGTCTTTCTCCCTGAGTGAGGTCTGTAGTCTTTGTCCACCTAGCCTATACTCTGTCTGCGGTCTTCTTTGCCCCTCCCCAATCTTCATGACTTTGCATTTGGCTGGATTGAATTCGTGAAGCCAGTTACTGGACCACATGTCCAGCCTGTCCAGGTCTCTTTGCAGTCCTGCCTCATCCTCGTCCGATTTAATTCTTCTCATCAACTTCATATCATCTGCGAACAGGGACACTTCAGAGTCTATTCCTTCCATCATGTCGTTCACATATATCAAAAATAGCACTAGTCCTAGAACTGACCCCTGTGGGACCCCGCTCGTAACAGGCGCCCACTGTGATACCTCTTCACGTACCATGACTCGTTGCTGCCTCCCTGTCAGGTATTCCCTTATCCATTACAGTGCCCTCCCTTTTACATGCGCCTGATCCTCCAGCTTCTGCACTAATCTCTTGTGGGGAACTGTGTCAAAGGCCTTCCTGCAGTCTAGGAAAACGCAATCTACCCACCCCTCTCTCTCGTGTCTTACTTCTGTTACCTTGTCATAAAACTCCAGGAGGTTTGTGATACAAGATTTGCCTTCCATGAACCCATGCTGGTTTTCATTTATAATCTTGTTCCTTTCCAGGTGTTCGACCACTCTCCTCCTGATAATCTTCTCCATGACTTTGCACACAATACATGTCAGAGACACAGGTCTGTAGTTTAGTGCCTCGTTTCTGTTTCCTTTCTTAAATATGGGGACTACATTAGCTGTCTTCCATTTCTCAGGTAGTTGCCCAGTTTCAAGGGATGTGTTGAAGATTGTGGTTAAGAGGCACGCACAGCATCTCTGCTCCTTCTCTGAGGACCCATGGGCAGATGTTGTCCGGTCCCATCGCCTTGGAGGTGTCAAGGTCACTTAAGAGCTTCTTCACCTCCTCCTCAGTTGTTCGTATGTCATCCAACACTTGTTGGTATATTCCCTCTTGATGTTCCCTTCTGTGCTGTCTTCCCACAGCCCTTCCTGTCTCTACTGTAAAAACTTCCTTAAATCTCCTGTTCAGCTCCTCACATACCTCCTGATCATTTCTTGTGAGTTCTCCACCTTCTGTCCTTAATCTGATCACCTGGTCTTTGACTGTTGTCTTCCTCCTGATGTGGCTATACAACAGTTTCGGGTCAGTCTTGATTCTCGATGCTATGTCATTTTCATACTGTCGCTGGGCCTCCCTCCTTACCTGTGCGTACTCATTCCTGGCTCTGCGACTGATCTCCCTATTTTCGTGTGTTCTCTGCCTTCTGTACTTTTTCCATTCTCTATTGCACTTTGTTTTTGCCTCCTTACACCGTCGGGTGTAAGTGTGTGTGTGTGTGTGTGTGTGTGTGTGTGTGTGTGTGTGTGTGTGTGTGTGTGTGTGTGTGTGTGTGTGTGTGTGTGTGTGCGTGCGTGCGTGCATAAATGTTTGGTCAGGAAATATGCAGCACTTTCACGGTCAGTTTAAAACGAGAAAAGTAGCCCAGAATGATGTCATAAACAAGGTGTCTAGAAGGAATACCTTAACGACTGCTCTCGGAAAAGTACTCGCCACTAACGCTCACATAAAACTCGAGGCATCACACATGTCACTAGATGAAGCGCACATGTATAAACTTCTGCGGAGGGTTGCAGTCCTGAGTGGTGACGCAGGCTGTGTCCTGAGTGGTGACGCAGGCTGTGTCCTGAGTGGTGACGCAGGCTGTTGTTTGCACTAGCTGTAAGACTACTATCCCCAAGTTGCATCTCTAAGTCACTAGTGTCAGAATTACTTCTGGCTACTCTACCAATTAAGCACTTTCAAGGTAGTCAAGACCACAGTGATCTTGGTCACTACATATTCATAGGTGTTTCTTCATGCCAGTATCATAATAGCTGCTCCCATGAGCATTCTCTGTCCTGAGACAGGCACAGACACAGGGGGAGCAGAGGAGTTCTGTGTACCACTAGCTAAAATAAGGATGCTTTGCTTTGTAATATTATCTGACCATAAACTGTTTAGCTTTGTACATAGGTAGGATGTTGGTGCAGCATGGTTAAGCACCAGTCGATAATTTGAGCTACTCAACCCCTACTCAGAGTTAAGGTTGGCTAGTAAAGCATTAACTTTGTTCATTTCTCTACTTCCACTCGTCAAGGAAGCGTGTAGTGGAGAATCTGGCTTTAAGTCACACTACACATTCCCAGATGTAACCAGTAATTTTGGAAGTCCTTTACTATGGTATATCTCGGTCTGAGAAGGCGGTGTAGAAACTCCAAGAAATTAGAAATAAGTGATCGAATAAGTGTTACGCCTTTTATAGGCTCTGATCTAGAATAAGGTTTAATGAGGAATGGTCCCCGAGGAAGAACTCTTATTTGCTTCAGTGTGATGTACAGGTTTGTAAATCCCTGTGTCTGTTCATAATTTTATATATATATATATATATATATATATATATATATATATATATATATATATATATATATATATATATATATATATATATATATATATATATATATATATGTATGTATGTCGTGCCGAATATGTAAAACTGGTCAATTAGCAAGAACTCTTTTAAAATTAAGTCCTTTCTAAAATTTTCTCTTACACGATTAAAGATATATTTTGTTCGTTAATGTTAATGTAAAAAAATTTAATTTTGCACCAAAAGAATCTTAGAAAACTTACCTAACCTTATTATAACAAGAACAATTTATTTTAGCCTAACCCAACTAAATATATTTTAGATTTGTTTACAATAATTTAATTCTAAACAAACACAGTGAAATACATTTTTTCGTTAGGTTCACAATGATTTTGGCGAAATTATTGCATACACAAATTTTCGCTTGTCCTATATGGCAAGATGAGCGTTGCTATTTAAGCCAAGATCTCAAGTTCTGCCTATTCGGCACGACATATATATATATATTTATAAATATTATATTATTGTGCCCACGAGCGAGTGCTGTTGATCAATAACACTGCGACTAGCCAAGGACTCGAACCCATGCTGCTTTGGCCTGCCACATGGTGGGCGAAAACTCATGATGCCTTAATCCACTGGACCATATAATCCTTATGAGTACAACATCCAACGGAACTGGATGTTGTACTCGCTACCCAAGGACATACGATGGTGTGGATGATTCTAGGCTAATTTCATTCTAGTCCCTGTTTGCTATACTGCTCGTTGTACTAACACACCAAACAGGGACTAGAATGAAATTAGCGTAGTCATCCACACCATCGTATGTCCTTGGGTAGCAAGTACAACATCCAGTTCTGCCAGATGCGCTACTCTTAAGGATTATATGGTCCAGTGGATTAAGGCGTCATGAGTTTTCGCCCACCATGAGGCAGGCCAAAGCAGCATGGGTTCGAGTCCTTGGCTAGTCGCAGTGTTATATATATATATATATATATATATATATATATATATATATATATATATATATATATATATATATATATATATATATATATATATATATATATATATATATACCTGGAGTTTACTTGGAGAGAGTTCCGGGGGTCAACGCCCCCGCGGCCCGGTCTGTGACCAGGCCTCCTCGTGAAGGAGGTTAGAAACTATGTCTAGAGCAAGTTATAAATATTTAACATATTATAAATGATGTGAAAATAAGGTTAATGGTATATGTTTTGCTCCTAGTGATTACTTTTATGAGAAGTTCTGTTTTAAAGATTAAATTACTTAGTTCATAATAGAAACTAAGTGGTTATTAGTACTGTTAATAAAACAAGCAGAAACCTAACAGATTCCTTTTATTAAATGACTGAACCCTATGTATGATGACCCTTAGACGAGATAATCCTATTCTTTTTATGAATTTGCTACTAGAAGCTCTATGACAAAGTGGTCTACAGGCTATATTCGTAACAAGTGGGGTCCTGTCCGAGAAACATTCCACAATAAAAATACTCCAGTGTTGCACAAGTGTGTCATTCACCAGCCAAGTTTTGTCTTTAATAATTTTCGATGTATTTTCGGAGATGTGCTTTGATTACATATGCTGGACTTTCACTCTGGTGGCTATTGATAACGTGGTGCTTATTAAACAGATGTTATATTATACTAACTGCTAAAACCCGAGCTACTGCAGGCTGAGAAGAGTTTCCTGTTTGAGAATGATCTCGCTGATGTAACAGCCTATGGATTTCACCCTGGACGAAATGAGATACACGTGCTCACATTACTGCAAGGTAAATGCTGTAACGTACTGATGGATATCAACATACACGGATAGATACCATCACCACCACAGCTGTGACAATAAAAACCACAACACAGGAGTGAACAGTGCCACATTAACCTTCACAAACAACACAAGTGTTATGCATTGCCCTTACACTTGGACCTCTGGTAGCTAAACTTCTAGCACTTTAAGGGAACAACGATTTCAAATCCAGATCTCTTTCCCTAACATTTAGGTACATGGGAAGGTTAGGTTGGTTGAAGATGAGGACTTTTGAATTAGTTCATTACAGCACCATACCCATTCCTCTTAATCCTTCGGATCGCATGCACTCCAGGATTTAGCAGCTAAATATCCTCCGCCATTCTCATACTTGAGCAACCAGTTGGAAACTGTTACGATATTGGTTACAATAACCAGTGGCGAGCACATTCTGCAGAGGGACATCCAGATGCAAAAGGGTACGAGTTCACAGAGGACCAGGGGTCTTTATTACCGTCTGTTCTTTGAGATCTTTTCAATATATCGCTACAAACTGGCATAGTGCCAGACAAGTAGAAAATCGAAAATGTAATACCTATTTACAAGGCAGGTGACAGGTCCTTAGCTTCGAACTATAGACCAATAAGCCTTACCGCCATAGTGGGAAAATTTATGGGATCAATAATTGCCAAGGCAATTCGTAGCCATCTTGAAAGGCATAAATTTATTAATGCATCTCAGCAAAGTTTTACAAAGGGGCGTTCCTGCCTTACGAATTTACTAACTTTTTTCGCTAAAGTGTTTGAGGAGGCAGATCATGGTAATGGATATGATATTGCGTATATGAACTTCAGTAAGGCTTTCGACAGAGTTCCACATCAGAGGCTACTGAGGAAACTTAAGGCACACTGAATAGGAGAATTTTTTTTCCTTTGTAGAGGCGTGGTTGACAAATAAGCAGCAGTGTGTTTGCATAAATGGGGAGAAATCAGAATGGGGGCACGTCACAAGCGGTGTTCCATAGGGGTCAGTGCTGGGCCCCTTGTTGTTCACAATTTACATAAATGACATAGATGAGGGAATAAATAGCGTCATAAGCAAATTTGCTGATGACACCAATAGGCCATCTAATTATTTTTAATGAGGACATTAGTGCACTCCAGGATGATTTGAATAGACTGATGCAGTGGTCGGAGAAGTGGCAGATGCAGTTTAATATAGACAAATGCAAAGTTCTAAATGTTGGACCGGAAAATAATGCCACATATAAACTAAATAATGTAGATTTTAATATTACTGATTGCGAAAAGGATTTAGGAGTTCTGGTTAGCAGTAATCTGAAACCAAGATAACAGTGCGTAAGTGTTCGCAATAAATTTTAACAGAATCCTTGGCGTCATTTAAAGTATAAATAATAGAAATTCTCAGGTTGTTCAACTCTATATATATCCTTGGTTAGGCCTCATTTAGATAATGCTGCACAGCTCTGGTCACCGTATTACAGGATGGATATAAATGCACTAGAAAACATACAAAGGAGGATGACACAGTTGATCCCATGTATCGGAAATCTCTTCAAGGGGGGGCTCCTTGACGAGGCAAAGAGGCTCTTGGTCTAAGGAATTAAACCCTTTCGTCTCCTTCCTCAGACCGAATCTAAGTACCCATCAATCCTTCCTTCCCTATCCCATCCTCACCATCCCCTCTTTCCCCCCCCCCTTTCCTCATACCATTTGTAGTCTCTGGGGACTCCCCTCTGACTTTATGGTTTCTAGGTAGGGGGAAGTGTGCTGGGGTTAATCCCACTTCGTAAGGTCCCTCGGGGGTGGTGTGGTTTGCCATGGAATCTGAATTGTCTGGAGGTGCCCTGCTCCCTTCCCAGATTTCCGAGAAGTGGGTGGGGTGTCCTGCAGATGATGGGTGTATCTCCAGAAGCTGGCTATTGGTTCTGGGAGGTGGCAGCTGAAGGAGGTATGCTTTGTGGTGGGTTTCTGACCACCCTCTCTTTTGTCCACCGAGGTGGCTCGGTAGATGTGAGGTTGCTGTCCCAGAGTGCTGGTTTACTGGCGTGAAGGGTAGGGTATGGCATGGGTTCCATGTAGCATCTTCACTGCTTGCGGGCTCGAGGCACTCTTGGATGAGGAGAGGAACTTACGGCCCTTCCATGCCTCCTAGTGACTGTCCCTCCACTGTCCCTCTTTTGTTTCTTTCCATCTTTCTTTCCTTAAAATAACAAGAAAGGAGATAACACAGAAGCACCACTAGCATGGAGTCTTTGTTCAGTGATAACCCTTCTCTTCCTCCCAGGCCCCTTTCTGATCCCACATCTGTTCTGACTCTGCTTTGCTATTGGACCATTCTCTAGACTCTTCCCATATCCTTGTTCCTTCTGCTGGTGACGTTCCGTCACCTGCTTCAGGTGCTGGGGCGCCACCCATTTCTGTTAATGCCACCGCTTTTTTTGCATGCCTTTAACAATGCATCTGGGTTTCCCCCAATATGGTGCAATGGTTTTTGGATCGCCCACCTCCCTCGGGTCAGACCACTCGTCGTACTACTCCTGAACGTTCTAGACAACCTACTGACGACGGTTCTTCGATGTTTCCCCCAAAACGACCTACGCGATGCCCACTGCCTTTGCACACCATGTTTACAAGTATGCAGTGGACTAAATTCTTTTCCCTATAACCTGTGTCTCCAACTGTTTCTCTCTCTGATCATAATATTGGTAAAGTTCTTTTACGACACGTTGGCCAAAATATATCCTTTCACACTCTTTGAAATAGTTTGCGTGTCATTACAGTTCAGAATTCAGAACAAGCTCATGCTCTAATCCATATAACTTTCATAGATAACATTCCAGTCACCGTTCATAAGCACGCTACTCTCAATTCTTGCAGTGGTACTCTGGTTTTACCGCGTACCATTGTACAATAAGATTTTCTGTCTTGCGGCGATGATATTTTAGAGCAATTAGCCCTTCAGGACCTTCCCATTCTCAAAGTGGATACATACATCCTACCCGCTCGTGGGCAGAGATGCTTATCCAGTAACATTGCCCGCTTAACCTTCTACTGCCGTGAACTCCTGTCCCGTTTATATTGCAGGCCATCGCCTAGAGGTCCGTAAAGTAGACCCTATTCCCCAACAGTGTCGTAATTGCTGGTGCTTTGGACACCTCGCTAAATACTGCAGGTCTGCAGTGAGGCAGATCATTCCAATCCATCTTGCAGTCTTCCCCCCTCGTCTCAACTGCCAAGAATCTCATCCTTTTTCACGCCGTTGTCAAGTCTATCATAATGAACAAAAAATCCGTTATCTTAAGGAGAGTGAAGGCCTTACGCTATGGCTGTCTCTCAGCTCCGCCTTCAGGGAAAACTTCCTTGTGTTCCTTATTCTTGAGTAGCCCGGAGATCTCCAACCTTGATGATCCTCCCGCCTCCCAATTCCTCTACGACCATGTCTTCCGCGGTCACCTGTTTGTAATTCTTTTGCGGTTTTATCCTCTGAAACTCCTACCTCCGTGCATCTTCCTACTTTTACTTCATCTCGCTCACTAGTTTCTCAATCTAGGAGACCTCACAAGCCTACACCTTCTTTGCGTCTATCACCTGTGATGTTGAATCTATCTCGCCCCCCCCTTCCTAACTCTCACACGAAGGTGGAGGTTCACCCCCCTCGTGTAGTCCCCTCTTCTATTCCGCCCTAGTCTTCTTCCCTAGTTACCCTTCGACCACCTTCCTCTCCTGTTTCACTGCAGGACTCTTCTGCCCCCTCCAATGCATCTCTCCAGGTTCATACTCCCCACCCCTCTCAGACATCTTTGGTTGCCTCCAGAGCTACTCCAATCTACTTGCTCTACCTCACCTGTCTCTGAAATCATGGTATCGACATCTTCCTTATCTGCTGAGACACTTGATGAAACCCTCGATGGACACCAACGAGCCTCCTTCTGCCCCTACTTTTTCACGACCTTCGCAACAATCTTTTCCTCGACAGTATTCTGGTTCCTCCTTGTTTACACGCTTACCGTCACCCCCACATGCTGACTTTACTGATCCTAATAGCCCATAGATTTTATCAATTATTGTTGACATTTCTGTTTTTGTAAATGTCATATTTACAATGGAATATTCGTGACCTCAAGGGTGATCCGGGAGAACTCCAAGTGTTGCTCTCCCAGTTTTCCCCAATATGTGTTAGGTTACAAGAGTCCAAAATTCGTTCAGCTATTTTTCGTCCCGTTTCAGGCTGTGCGCTGTTACATTCTTCTGATCATTTTCCTGATGAATCATTGAAGGAGAGCGCGCTTCTTGTATGCATTGATATACTGTATCAAGTTTTTATTCGTTCTCTGCTGCATTATACTACAGCTTGTATTTATTTACACAGATAGTATACAGTTTGCTCTCTATATCTTTTCCCCTCCCGTGCATTCTGTATCTCGGATATTGCATTTGTGATCTCTTCTCTACCTCCGCCCATCTTGTTATTAGGTGATCTTAACGCTCGCCATCATCTGTGGGGAGGGTCCTACTGTGACTTTCGTGATCAGTTGGAGACTTCTCACTTCTCATCCTCTTCATGTTTTAAATACCGGTGCTCCTACCCATTTTGACTTTCGCACTCAGTCTCTCTCCTGCATTGATTTTTCTATCTGTTCCTCGTCGATTGCACTTTATTAGGCTTGTCTGTTCTCCCAAATTTACACGACAGTGATCACTTTCCTATTCTTACTTCTACTATACATTCCCGACCGCCTCGTAGCTCTCGTTGGCAATTTGCACAAACGAATTGGGACTTACCTTTTCATCTTATCGCTTTTGTGGTGACCCTTCTTCGTCCTCTGTTGATGAACTGGTGCGCCAGTTTTCGACCTTATTTTTGACTGTAGCATCACGTTCTGTTCCTTAAACCTCGGGCAAACATTCTCAGACAAGCGTGCCTTGGTCATCCCCCTGGGTGTGCTGGTGCAGTCCGTTTGAAACGTGCTGCGTGGGACCGTTATCAATATAATAGGACCTCAGAGCGTCTTTTGGATCTAAGCGAGCAAAGGCAGTTGCTCGCTGCATCATACGCGACACTAAACACACTTGTTGGCAAGACTACATGTCTACCATTACCTCGTCTTTCCCTATGTGTGCGGTTTGGAAGATGGTGCAAAAGTTGTGTGGCAAGTATACTCCAGACCCAGCTCCCGTTTTGCGGGTTGCTGATGTTAATGTTGAAGAACCTCTTGAAGTGGCCAGGAAAATCGGGAACTATCTTGTGCGCATCTCATTTCTTGCGTCTAAGTCTGCCAAAGACCAATTGCCCTTGGATTTCTTCTCTAATGGAATGGAGCCGTATAACATACCTTTCATTCTCCTAGAGCTAGAGTCCACGCTTTCCACTTGCCAGCCATCGGCGGCTGGACCTGATGATATTCATATTAGTATGCTACAAAATCTGCATTTTACGGCCCTTCCAGTCCTTTTGCATCTTTTCAATCTTATTTGGGCACGAGGGGTTCTCTCTCAACAATAGAAATCTGCCATCGTACTACCGTTTCGTAAACCTGGCACCTCGGGGATTGATACCTCTCACTATCGCCCCATTGTTCTGACCAATGTAGTCCGCAAGGTGATGGAAAGATTAGTGAACAGACGTCTGATGTGGTATTTGGAGACTCACAATAGTCTTTCACCTCACCAATATGGCTTTTGCAAGGGACGCTCTACTTTGGACCCCTTACTCCACTTAGATACGAATGTGTGCAATGCCTTTGCTAACACTCCGTCTTGCCGTCTTTTTTTTGATCTTGAGGAAACATATGACACCACTTAGAGGTGTAGTATCTTATCCCAAGCCCGCTCTTTAGGCCTCCACGGTAATCTACGAACTTTCCTTGTTGCTTTCTTATCTGACAGACATTTTCAGGTCCGTGTTGGTGCCTCACTTTCCTCAGACTTTGTACAAGCCGAGGGAGTCCCACAAGGGTGTGTCCTTAGCACTACCCTTCTTCTCTGAGCTCTGAATGACCTACCTTCCGTTCATCCATCGTATATTTGGTAGTCATTTTATGTCGATGACTTTGTTATAGCTTACTCAGGCGCTGACTGTCGCTTTGTAGCAGCCTCCCTTCAGGATGCAATTGACCGAGTTTCCCATTGGACTTCACACTGCTTTAAATTTTCTAGTACGAAAGCCAGTTTCATTACCTTCACTAGACGTCGACTTATCCCAGATGCTCCATTGCATTTACACGGCTCATGTATTCCAGAATGCGACAGTCAAGTTTCTTGGCCTTCTCTTCGATCGCCGATTGACATGGAAACCTCACATTTCTTTGAAGGCAACGTGCCATGGTCGGCTGAATCTCCTTAAAATTCTCGCGCATCGTTCATGGGGAGCAGATCGTCGAACTCTCCTCCGTTTGCATTCCACCCTAGTCTTGTGGAAGATGGACTACGGCGACTGCGGCTTCTCCTACAACTCTTTCTAAGCTAGATCCCCTTCATCATCAAGGTCTCAGTTTATGAATTGAGGCCTTTCGTTCATCCCCTGTTGAAAGCCTCTATGCAGAGGTAAATGTTCCTTCCTTAGCTGATCGTCATGATGCTCATTGTCTTCGTTATTTTGTCTGCGCTCGTGATCTTCGTGTTTCTTCTATGTACAGGTTAGTCTCGGACATTAGTAGAAATCCATTGTTTGTTAGGCGCCCATGCCTACTCTGACCGTTTTCTCTTCGTCTTCACTCACTCCGGTCTTCTCTCCAGTTGTCTCCCTTGTATGTTCATTTAGAGTCTGCCTTTTCCCTTTCCCCTTGGGAAGTTCCGACAGTTCATGTTTGTTCTCTCCCACTACCGTGCACCAAAGCTTTCCTGACTCCTCGCTCTTTTTCTAGAGCACTTCCGGTCACATGCTAATGTCACCGCTGTTTATACAGATGGTTCTAAATCTTCTGACGGTGTTGGGTTCGCAGCAGTATTCCCTGATGATGATGTCTGAGGTCACTTGTAGACTCGGCTAGTATTTTTACTGCCGAGTTGTATGCCATCCTCACCATCTCCACATTATGCCTTTAACTGCCTCTTCAAACTTGCCATCTTATAACCTGGCCCGAGCCGGACCGTAACATACATGGGAATATGGCCCTGGAATGGTATGTTGAAGTATCCTCCAAGACGCCAACATAAAGGTGCCGACCATCCACCGCAGAGCCACTGAATCGAGTAACAGAAATCAACAAATACCTTGGCACCATTGATAAGTACAATCATAAGGAGGATATAATCTACACATGATAGAAACTAACATTGGCATTCTTATCCACACTGCAGAAATCGGCAGAACCTACCACTGGAATGTGTAACAAGTCGACTTCAGAAATGGGAGCTAAGATTGATTGATGAATTCTTTCATTCATGCATTCATTCATTAATGCATTCTCAAACACACATTCTCTCAAACTCACTCTCTCGACCCTTGCAACCAGAGATAGGCGAGCATTCACACACGTACGTACACTTGACCTTGTCATGTCTACACACGTGTCATCACTCGACCCTGGATTATCTCTGATTCTTGAACGAACCCTCATACCCTTCCCCTCTCCCTGCACCGGCTATCTACTGCCACCACTATGTTCTCTATGTTCCTCTATATACCCAGTATGTTCCCTCCACCCCTTCTGCATATTTATTGATGCTGTGGTCCATTTCCGCCTCCCGCTTAAAGCATTTTTCTACGGCTAAGTGTTTACAAAAAAAAAAAAATTCTTACCTTATGGGTCAGCTCCACGGCCGATGCTTTGATCTGTCGAACTTCGGTATCGACTCTTATATCCTTGTTCTTCAGATGAATTCCTCCATCTGGCATTGTTCAGTAGGTGAGGTGACTCAGTGTCCCGCGCGTACCTGACTCAAGCAGCCCAGGCCAGATGAGAACGCTATTTCTTTGTCAGTATGTGAGCACAGACCATAATTATTTGTCAGGAGTCGGGGAGACGTCCTTTTTCTTTGTCACAAAAGGCACTACCAAGGATCGCAGTCCCTCACTACCTCGCGATGCTTCTAGGTGTCGCGTGCCCCGCGGTCCGCTCCCAGACCTGTTCTCATGCCTGGCCTTTGGGTACACACGTTAAGTAGAATCGTAATTACCCTCGTAATTGCCATAACAAGGACTGCTGCAGCAGTAATTACCCCTCGCAACTACCATTGGAGAATCACTGCAGCAATAATTACCCTCTTAACTACCATAATCAAGACTACTGCGGCAATTATGACATAATAACGAAGACTCTTGTAGCAATAATGATCATAATTACCATAACATCGCATGTGAACAAGTACAGCGCAGAATTTAACATCACAACACATGATGAGCATTAGATTAAAAGATCACTGAGAAATAAGGAGAAATGAAAATGAAGTCACGCAAGACCAAAGTGATGTTGAAAGATCATACCTGAGCACTCTCAAGCTCATATACAGCTTTCCCATCTAAAAAAAACTCATTACGAAGTGTCAATCCTAAATTTACGTTGGCATATCGTGCGCTATCTTCACTAAAGGTCTAAGGTTCGAATGCCTGAGTGAAACAGCGGTATTCCTTATTATAGCTCGTGAGTACCAGCTCGCCCATTCACCAGGACTACAGAAATAACCCAAACACCCTATCTACCTTGCCTAACACGCCGACACTTACTTGGCGCGACACACTGCAGTACGATGTTAGGCCCGTAGGGGTCACACAGCTCCTGAGGAATGGAGAATATAATCAGGTTTGATGCGAGGGAGCGGAGGGTAGTTCTAATTCCTTGAACTAAGAACCCTTGGGCAGCAAGACGCTCACTCTTGTGCTCATCTGCATCAAAATTTGTGGTCTCCCCAGAGGAATGTCATGAAGGGAACGAGGACGGTTTCTCTCAGCCCTCAAGTTCCTTCCTAAGCTACACACATTACCAGCACATAAAAAAAATCCTCATTACCAAATGTGATTTGCAGCAGTCTTCATTTGGACGGTCAGAAAGACCGGCGGACTTCTTTTATTCTTTGTTAAATGATTTTTTTGCGGTAAAAATTCTAAATGTTTATGCCACTAACATCTTTTAAGCGGCCTTTTCACAGACCGGACCGCGGGGGCGATGACCCCCGAAACCCTCTCCAGGTATACTTTTTCCAAATCTCTCTCACATCGATCTCAATGGTATTCAGACAAGAGGAAAAATTCAACACTAGTACATGACTTTATCTCTTAAACACCGGCATTTTTATTTTTAAAAATTAAAAGTAATGTTAAAATAATTGTAACTAAATTCTTTACCTACTAAAACTTTACAAGTGAGAGAGAGAGAGGTGAGACACAGGGGGTGAGGGGGGAGAGATACAGGGGGGGGGAGGGGGAAGAGAGAAAAACAGAGAAACAGAGAGAGAAACAGACACAGCAAGACAAATAGAGAGAGAGCCAGGACAGCGTGAAGCAAGCTTCTGTACCACAAGACGGGCAGAAAGCAGCAACTTCACTCTGGCTGTATCCTTCTCCAGAACATCACTTTATCTGAGATCATTTATTCCCAGGATGACTCGAGTCTGGAACACATTCGTACAGCAGTATGTCAACGAGATAGAGCAAGTTGATCAAATGAAAATGCTGACCCACAGATGGCTTCAACTTCATCCTGTTCCCTACTTGTATGTCTCATAACAATAAAAATGCTTTCAAATGAGCTGGTGTACGTAACAGCTCTTAGTTTGTCAATAAAGTTAGGAATCCTTAACCTGTAAATAGCTTGTCAATACAGCTAGGGATCCTTAACCTAACCTTGTCAAACCCTGACTCAAGAAATCGTAATGACACGATTGCAAACAAACCATACCCCCGGCCGGGATTGAACCCGCGGTCATAGAGTCTCAAAACTCCAGCCCGTCGCGTTAGCCACTAGTTAGCTGGTCTAGTGGCTAACGCGACGGGCTGGAGTTTTGAGACTATGACCGCGGGATCAATCCCGGCCGGGGGCATGACTTGTCAAACCCTGTGTAAGAGAGAGAGAGAGAGAGAGAGAGAGAGAGAGAGAGAGAGAGAGAGAGAGAGAGAGAGAGAGGAGAGAAAAAGAGAAAAACACAGACACATGGACACAGATAAACACAAAGAGACAGACAGGGACAGAGGGACAGATATAAACTGACAAACACAGAGTTATTCGAATCAGGAACATGTTCGCACAGCATAATAACATCGATGAAATTAAGTCTGCTGACCAAATAAAATCGCTGACCTACCGATGGTTCCAACAATCTTGTTCCCTATTTATGTATCTCATAACAAAAAAAAAAAGCTTTCAAATGAGCTGAGGTATAGGAAAGCTTTATTGCGAACACTTATGCACTGTTGTCTTGGTTTCAGATTACTGCTAACCAGAACTCCTAAATCTTTTTCGCAATCAGTAATATTAAGATCTACATTATTTAGTTTATATGTGGCATGGTTATTGTCCTGTCCAACATTTAGAACTTTGCATTTGTCACTGCATCTGCCACTTCTCCGACCACTGCATCAGTCTATTCAAATCTTCTTGGAGTGCTCTTATGTCCTCGTGAGAATGAATTCGACGGCCTATTTTGGTTTCATCGGCAAACTTGCTTATGTCGCTCTTTTTGCCCTCATCAATGTCGTTTATGTAGATTGTGAACAACAGGGGCCCAACACTGACCCCTGTGGAACACCGCTCGTGACGCTTCCCCACTCTGATTTCTCCCCATTTACGCGTAGAATTAGGGGGGGGGGTATGATTGAGGTGTATAAATGGAAGACAGGAATAAATATAGGGGATGTAAATAACATGCTGAAAATGTCTAGCATAGACAGGAATCGTAGCAATGGTTTTAAGTTGGAAAAATTCAGATTCAGGAAGGATATAGGAAAGCACTGGTTTGGTAATAGAGTTGTGGATGAGTGGAACAAACTCCCAAGTACAGTTACAGAGGCTAAAACGTTGTATAGTTTTAAAAATAGGTTAAATGAATACATGAGTGGGTGTGGGTGGGTGAGAGTTGGACCTGATTAGTTTGTGCTACTTCCTTGTGTTCCTTCCTTAAGTGAATGTGACCTGACCTGACCTGACTAGGTTGGGGCATTGGCTTGAGCCGGTAAGAGACTTGGACCTGCCTCGTATGGGCCAGTAACCCTGTTGCAGTGTTTCTTCTTATTTATGTTCCCTTATGTTCTTATTTAACAGCTCTTAGCTTGTAAATAAAGATAAGAATTCTTAACGTAACCCTGTAAAACCCTTGTGCAAAGAAAAAGATTTTAAATTTGACCGCCGATGCGACTAGTTTATTGTACATATTCGTATCCATCATGTGTATGGTAGCGCAAAAAGCAAATGGAATTACAAAGGGCCTAGGAATTAGGCTCCTGAAAGGTTAGTAGTACAACTTTGAAAGGGGGGGAGGGGTTGACCTTGGTATTATGTGGGCTGTCAGCCTCTAGCATCCACTGGTCGTAGCTTGGCCACATCCCACAAGACTCCCACACATGTGTATTTATAGAGAAGCAGCTCTGTGTTACGAGGCCTCTGGTGTCGACGGCGGCGGCGGCCATGGTGGTACACTCAAGTTCCTGCATTAGTACAAGAAAGACTGTGTAGGCTGTGTCAGAAACCTGCCAATACCGTTTATTCAACACCACGAGTGAATAAAAGATGAATAAAAGATGAAAATAAGGAATATCCGCTAGGAATTTTTATTGACCTAAGAAAAGCGTTTGACACAGACCACAGCATCCTACTCCACAAACTTGACCACTGTGGTATAAGAGGCCACGCGCTTGCATATTTTAAATCCTACCTTTCTAATAGGTATCAGTATGTCACCATTAAAGACAGCCTCATCAATACGGCCACTTGATACTGGAGTTCCGCAGGGAAGTGTCCTTGGACCCCTGCTCTTCCTCATTTACATCAATGATCTTCCAAATATATCCCAACACCTGAAACCCATTCTCTTTGCTGACGACACGACTTATGTCATCTCCCACCCTAATCTTGCCACCCTCAACACCATTGTTAACGAGGAGCTGCTCAAAGTACCGACTTGGATGACAGCCAATAAACTTACACTTAACACTGGCAAAACCTACTATATTATGTTTGGTAGCAGAGCAGGTGTTGCGCAACTTAACATTAAGATCGACAACACTAATTGCCAGACATAATGAGGGCAAATTCCTTGGCCTATACCTCGACAACAACCTAAATTTCAGCACCCATATCCAACACATAACAAAAAAAAAGTATCCAAAACGGTGGGGATCCTCTCCAAGATACGATACTACGTACCGCAAACTGCCCTTCTCACACTATACCATTCACTTATGTATCTATACCTCACCTACGCTATCTGTGCTTGGGGTTCAACTGCAGCAACACACCTAAAGCCAATAATAACCCAACAAAAAGCCGCAGTAAGAATAATCACTAAATCCCATCACTGGCAACACCCCCCCCCCCTCACTTCATGGATCTAAACTTACTCTCTGTTCAGAACATCCACACTTACTACTGTGCAATCTATATCTACAGGACCTTAAATTCCAATATTAACCTTGACCTAAAACGCTTTCTTGATAGTTGTGACAGGATCCACAGGCATAACACCAGACACAAACATCTCTATGACATTCCCCGTGTTCGACTAAACCTTTACAAAAATTCAATGTATTTCAAAGGACCTAAAATCTGGAACACCCTACCTGAAAACTCTAGAACTGCAGACACATTAATCACTTTCAAAACTACAGTTAGAAAACATCTTATCTCCTTGATCCACCCCGACAACTAACTACATGATAACCACCTGGTGGTTCAAAATTACACTCACTCACCCACTGACTATAAACCCAGAAATACTAATCTTAATTTTAAAATAATAAATTCTAACTAGTCATAAGTTTGCCTATGATACTCAAATATAGACACCTTGTATTGTGCCAAAACAAAAGCATTCACATTGCTAAACTCACAAATTATGATGTAGTCACTTTGCCTTAACATTAAATCCTTACAGATTATGGTATTAAGAATTTATCTAAGTCTGCTCGAAATGCCTAGCCATGCTAGGTGTCCTAGTGGCCCCCTCTGTAATTAGTATTTTATAACATATAAACCACAAAATACCCAAAACCTGTAAACCCCACATTATAACCATTATAGAGAAAAAACTTGAATTGAATCTAAGAATCCAACACGGCTGGCGGGGCGGGGCGGGGCGGGGCGGGGCGGGTCTTGGCTGGGCTGGCCTGTCCCATCCCGTGCCACGCTGGCCTAACCCTTTCATTACTACACCTTCCTCTTCCTGGGGTTATACTAGGGGTATAACCCCAGGGAGACTTACCCAGGGATGCAAAAAACTGTCGGGAGGTCGCCTTGAAGTTCTTCCCAGGCAAGCACTAACCAGCGAACCATTCCCACATTCGACCATCTGAAACAATGCCATATCTCCTGCAATTTTTTTTTTCATCCTAAAACGTGTTACATATAACATATCCCGTAAACTGCAGAAGTAAATAAACCATGATATTTACATCCATTCAAAACCCAGAGATATTTTTTTAGTGTCAGGAAGCAGAAACAATAGCAAAAAATGACAAAAATGTTCCAGCTCCCTCGGAGCCTTGTTGGATTGAAGGCAGTCAGTGGCCTGCACGCCAGAGCCACAGATATTGTCAACAAAAATATCTCGGCAAACGAGCAATACAATATCTACAGTGTCTGCAAATATTGTTTATTTGTGCATTCTTCACAGAGTCTACTGCGATGTTTGTAGCTTCCACAGAGACCCAGATAAAAGATAACGGACTACGAAATACCGATACAGCGTTACAACTTTTAGATTTGACAAAGTACATGCATCAAAGTGAAGGAAGTGGGGAATGGAGTTGGCTTTAAGTATTGGAGTAAAACTTAAAAACTTGAGCTTAGTGCACTATTACACAAGCTGCCGGATACAGCTTCAACAGCTCGAAGACCAACTATGGAAAAATTGAGCACTGTGTGGAAAAATCTTTCAACCCAGCTCCGGATATCTTGTTGCCTTGCGATTTCAGTTTAAAACATCTAAAATGAAAGGTTGCAAATACTGTGATAGAGAGAATACCAGGAGGCAGCTCAGATCAACAGTCTCACATAACTGAACTACTGAAGCTCAGTAATAAATTCGCCTAAAGCCAGTAAATAAATTTAAATTAAAATGATTTCAGAAGAGCCATACAAGTACAGTAGTTGCACATACGAAATAATTGCATTGTGTTTGATCATAATATAATTCAGACGAAATCTAACAAGTTTCGCGAGAAAGCCGTTAATTATGCAACTGTATTTTGGACAAACTAATAATAACAGTAACTTCTTAATTCTAGACCTATAATAAACTTGTAGTATTGCATGGATAATACATTTACAATCAAGTATAACTGAACAGGTTGGAAATGAAGTGATCAATTACAAATTAATTACACTGACAAAGGCTGAATGACCTGTATATTGTGAAGTGGTGGAATTGAGTTGTTAAAATTAAAACAGGAGACTTGACAGGCAATGGTTTTAACTGACACTTAACAGGTGCCTTTTAACAAAGATGTTAGCAGATGGGGAAACTTCTGGTATTTTCATGGAGTTTCAGATTTATTGGCCTTTTACCTGTTTGGAGTTTTTGAATAGAGTTATACACGTGGAACGTCAGATTAATATAATAAAAAAGAACCGCTAAACCACAAGGGGTATACAGCGCTGCAGGGCAGGAAGGAAGCGAGGGCATCAGGTGGCAAAAGGGAGAGGGATGAGTAGTAGGTTACGGAGAACAGCGGGGCAGTGGATAGTTAAAGGGTAGAGGGCAGCAAGAGATTGAAGTAGAAAGGGATGAGGGGAGTGCGAAAGGTATCATCATCAGAGTTTGTGGAGTAAATCAGTCGTTCTCAAGAAGTCAATGAGAGAGTTAGGATTAAAGGAGGGTCCATCAGCAAGAAGGGAAGGTAAAGAGAGAGTAGTAGAGCGGGGACGACGTTGGAGGTCAATTCTGCGTGCTCGTTGACAGAGGGCAGTCATACAATGTGGCTAACCGATACTGGAACCTGACACTTTTCACAGAGAGGAACAGGGCGTCTTTCCATGAGATACCCATGAGCAAGACGAGTGTGGCCAATGCGAAGACGGGAGAGAATAGTCTCCCAACCTCGACACTGATGACAAGAAGATGGCCAGTTACCTATACTCGGCTTAATAAACTGAAGTTTGTTACCGAGCAGATTAGACCAACGTTGTTGCCAACGGGTGTGAGGGTGGGAAGCTATTACAGCAAGATAGTCCATAAATGGAACACTTCTATATGAAACTGGTAGGTCATGTACTGCTGACCGCGCAGCAGTGTCTGCCTATTCATTGCCCTGTACGTCAACATGACCAGGGACCCAACAAAAAACAATATCTTTATGCTTGGTAGAGATGCGGTGTAGCCAAAGTTGGATACGGAGAACTAGGGGGTGAGGTGTATCAAATTTTCGTATAGCCTGTAGAGCACTAAGAGAGTCTGAGACAACCACAAATGACGACACAGGAATAGATGCAATACGGATAAGTGCAAGAATGGCATACAATTCAGCAGTAAAAATGCTAGCCGAAGATTGTAAATGCCCTCGCATGATGCTGTCCGGAAACACTGCTGCGAATCCGACGCCGTCAGAAGACTTAGAGCCATCTGTGTACACTGTGACCAAATAAGATTGAAAAGGCGTAAAAGCACTGCAAGGGCTGACTGATGTAAATGTTGTAACATCCGAATATGAATGTCGTCAGGCCCAGCTGCCGATGATCAGCAAGCTGAGAGTGTTGCCTCCAGTTCCTGAAGTGTAAAAGGCATATTATACTGTTCTTCTCTAAGAGAAGAGTCCAAGGGTCCTAACTCTCTGGCAGACTTTGAGGAAAGAAAAGAGGGGCATAGATGGAGCCCCCGAGAAATATGGACTAGATGATTGCCAATTTCAATGGCAACATCTAGAGGGTTTGCTATATCAATACCAGCAACCCGCAGAACAGGAGCCGGGTCAGCAGAGTATTTACCACTCAGTTTCCGTACTTTTTTCCAGACTGCACTCATAGAGGAAGCAGAGGTGATGGTGGAAACAATCTCACCAGCAAGTGCGTTTAGTGTCACGGATGACACGGTGAGCGATCGCACGCTTCTGCTTAATATCAAGAAGTCTCTCAGTGGTTCTATTGTACCGGTACCTGCCCAATGCAGCGTGTTTCAAACGTACTGCACGAGCACAAGCAGGAGACCACCAGGTCACGCACTTCTGAGAATGCCTGCCCGAGGTTTGGGGTATAGAATGAGAAGCTGTGGTTAACACTGAGGACGAGAAGAGGTATAAAAGCTCATCAATGGAGGACGAAGAAGGAACCTCACTAAAAGCAGTTAGTTGTGAGTAAAGGTCCCAATTTGCTTGATCAAATTGCCAGCGTGGGCTACGAAGAGGTGGTGAATATGAAGGGGAAGTAAGAATGATTGGAAAATGAACGCTGTCATGTAAATCCAGGAGAAAAGACCAAGTGAAGTCTAGTGCAGCAAAGGAAGAGCAGACAGAGATCGGTACAAGAGAGTATGAGTACGCAGATCAAAATGGGTGGGAGTACCTGTGTTTAAAACATGTAGGGAGTGAGAAGCGAAAAAAGCCTCTAACTGAATGCCACAGGAATCGCAGTGAGACCCACCCAGAGGAAACGATGAGCATTAAAATCGCCTAGTAACAAAAGTGGTGGCGGTAAGGACGAGACAAGGCAACATCCGGGATAGATAATGCCCGAGAAGGAGAGAGATACAAAGAACAGATTGTATACCACTTACGAAAGTGGATATGGGCTGCAGTGTAATGCAGCAAAGTACGAACAAATAGCTGATAGAACAGAATATCATTGTGTAGAAGAAGGGCACTTTCATTAAAGGTCCCATCAGAAAAAGGATCCAAAGAATACAATAAATTATAGACTGAGATGGGATAGATAACCGTGGAGTGTAATTTTGGTTCTTGTAAGCAAACACCGACAAGGGAAAACTGGGAAAGCAACAGATCAAGCTCACCCTGATTACCTCTGAGGCCACGGATATTCCACTGTAAATAAGCCATGATTGATAACGATAATTATTATAATAAAAAAGAAGCGCTAAGCCACAAGGACTATACAGCTTGATAACGATAAACATACCAGAAATCTGCAGGTATGGGTGCCTATGGACTAGAGGAGTTTGAGAAGTCCACATGTGGTGGCAGTGGAAAATGTTCAAGTAGTGAAGGAACGGAGCGTTGTGAAGAAAGGAGTTGCGTAGATGGAGGAGAGGAAAGAGAAGGAACAGGGGTGGATCAGTGTCCATTGATGGTTTAGTCTCTGCAATATATTCAGAGATAGCTTCAAGTGTTTTGGAATTCAACGACGACGTGTAGGAAACAATATTGGAGATGGAAGGAGGAGGGTGAGTAAAGAATGGGACAGTAATAGATTGTACCAAAGTAGGGGGGGGGGACGAAAGGGTGGAGGTAACTGAAGAAGTGTGGGAGGGGACAGAAGAGGCAGAAACCTGGGAGGTGGCAGAAGAGGAAGAAACTTGGGAGGAGACAGGGGAAGAAGGCACAGTACGAGGAGGAGGGTGAACCTCCACACTTGTAACAGAGCCTGTGAGAGGGGAAGAACCAGGTACAGATACTGGAAAGGTAAAATGTGGAGGTGGAAGAAGGGAAGGAGGGGTTATAGAAGATTTGAGCAACAGGGATTTTTTGGACTTTTGAGAAGTAGAGGGGCAATTGGGAGGAGGTGTCGTATGAGGTCTTGTCGATATCGAGGCTTGTGAAGAACACGAAGATGTGAAAGCAGACTGAGGTGTTGAAGTAGGGACTTCTGAGCCCAGGACAGCAAAGGGATTAGAGACAGGAGTGACTATGGGAAGGGCAACCACAGAGGAGGCTGCAGAATATGGGACCCTAGAAGTGGGGAGATGTTTAGAAACAAGAGAATAAGAAATACAGGGTAGTCTCCCCTGGAGGCATAGATAAGAAACTGCCATAGCATAAGGGAGATCTTCTGCCTCTTTGAGGCAACGAATTTCCCGCTCATTTAAGTAGACCTGGCAATGGCGAGAGTACGAAGGGTGAGCCTCATGACAATTAAGGTAAGAGGGAGATCGGCTACATGATATATTAGAATGGTCATTGGCACCACAGACTGGGCATTCGGCTATAGATCTGCAATATTTTGCTGGGTGACCAAATCGTCAGCAATTTCTACACTGCTGCGGTGTAGGGATCACCTTTCGAACTTGCAACCTATGTCCAGCTATATAAACAGAGGATGGGAGTTAACGCTGTCGAAAGTTAATCGAGCCACATGGCTAGAGTATTGTCTCTGCCCACGGGCAGGAAGGACACAAGTGTCTACTTTGAGGATTGGGAGATCCTGGAGTTCCAGCTATTCAAGAATATCATTGCCACATGTCTGGAAATTCTGTTGGACTATGGTATGGGGCAGAATGACAGTACCACTACAAGAATTGAGGGAATGGTGTTTTTCAATAGTGACAGGAATAGTATTGATATGTGAAAGGAGAGAAAGATCATGAGCTTGGGTAGTATTCGGGACTGATGATGCACGTACCACTCTTGAGAGCATGAAAGGAAATATCTCTACCAACATGGCATAGGAGCGCATTGCCAATACTAAGGTCGAAAAGATAGGCAATAGAGGAAGTCGGTCGTAAAGGAATTTAGTCCATTGTGCAGTCCGAAGCTGAGCATGGAAAGGGAGTGCATGATGTGTCGGTCTTTTCTGAGTAGAACGGGAAGGTAACGAAGTATCGTCATCAGGCAACTGTCGTTGGTGTTTAGAAGTGGGACTAGGGTTGATCCGATGTGGGACGGGCTGGCGATTCGAAAATTGCCGCATTATAGAGGGAGAGGCCGGAAGCACTGTCGAAGGAGGGCGGAGGTCAGACAAATCAAAGGAGTCAGTCGAGACCCCGGTACCGGAAGCTGGCGATGAAACAGCATCAGCAAGAGGTACAGGGGCATCAGGAGTGTCCGAAGAGTGGTCAAAAAACGAGGCAGGGTCAGAATGGGGTGGGGTAGCAGTAAGGGGCCTGGGGATAACAGGTTCATGGACTAGGGCTTCCATGGTTAGTTTACTTCTTTCTTTTAGTTTTTAAGAAAAAAAAAAAAATAAAGTGCGGATGAGGAGGAATGAAAGGGCCGGAAATCGCCCTCCGTGCCCAAGAGGACCTCAACACCACAGGTAGAGCAGATGCGGCATGGAACCCGTGCCATACCCTACCCTTCATGCCAGTAAACCAGCAATTCAGGATAGCAACCTCACATCTGCCGAGCTACCTCGGTGGACAAAAGAGAGGGCGGCCGGATATCCGCCACAAAGCGTACCTCCTTTGGCCCCCACCCCTGGAATCCGAAAGGTGGCCTCCAGAGATACACCCGTCGCCCGAAAGACACCCAAAGTCACCCCCCCCCCGGGAGACCGGAGAGGGAACGGGATATCCCCAGGTAATCCAGATTCCACGGCAAACTACACCGCCAAGAACCTCAACGGAATGGGATTGACCCCGGTACCCTTCCCCCTACCTAGGAACCAGTAGGCCTGTGGGAAGAATCCCAAAGGCCAAAAAGAGGAAGGGAATAAGGGAGGGACGGGGGGGGAGGAGGAGGAAAGGAAAAAGGGAGGATGGGGAGGATGGGATAGGGAAGGGGGGTTTGGGGGGTAATTAGGTTCGGTCTGAGGAAGGAGACCAATAGGTCGAATTCCTCAGACCAAGAGCCTTTTCACCACACCAAGGAGCCCCCCTTGAAGAGGTGTGGAACGTCAGAAATACCTGTTCTGTGTATTGTGTCCAATTGTTTTGTTGCAGTCCTCCAGATAGTACTATCGTTGACCCAGAACGTAGTCTGAGTGTCCTGTACATACATCGCGCAAAGTAGAAAGTGTGAATATTGTGCAGGTTAAGTAAATTTAAAGTTTTGAGTAAGGGAGGGTGTTGTCTAGAGTCTGAATGAGTAATAATTCTGAGAAGTGTTTCTGCTAATGCTGATCTTTATGCACAGATATCATAGGCGAGGTATGGATAGATTAAAGAATAGTACAAGGTGATCAGGGAAGTTTATGGAACGAAATAGCTTATTCTTGAGAGAATGTCCACTGTATTTGGAATTTTATTAGCAATGCTCTAGATGTGTGCACTGAATTTTAGTTTGATGTCCAGCTGTATTCCCAAGAATTTTTCCCTTCTTCCTGCCTCTCAATTGGTATATTATTTATGTTAATAAGAACATCCTTTTTGTTCTCAAACACTAAATAAAAAGTCTTTTCAATATTGAGTCAGTTTGGTAATTGTGACCCTGGTAGATATTTTGGAGCTCAGCCTTGAAAGTGTTGTGGAGTGCAGCTGATCACGATTTGAAATGACGAAAGTTGTGTCGTCGGCAAACAGAATCGGTTTAAATTCCCGAGAAGCATTTAAAAGGGCACTAATGTATATTAGAAATAGCAGAGGACCCAGGACACAACCTCGAGGAGCCCCTGTGTCTGTCAATTAAGATTTCCAGTAGAAGAGTATATATCCTCTTATTCCATAATGGTCTAATCTAAGTAGCAGAGTGTTGTGGTCTACTGTAAGGAAGATAGAGCTGAACATTATTACTGCATCACAGGTACTTCTACTGGGTCACCACTTTTGTAGATTGGTTAACTTGTTAGTTTAAGAAGTTTTGGCTTCACTTGACAATGATGGAGGTCACCTTGGTTGACGTAGTTGGTGATAGGTACAGCGAGATAGGATGGTTATCATTAAGGTAATCAGTATGGTTAACAGTAAGGTAATCCCTTATTTGGGCAGTAGAGTTGGGAATTTTGCTGACTAGATTTGTTTATATAATTGAAAAGTAATCATTTAATTTGTTTGCAGTCTTCGAGTCTTGGAGGGAAGTTTATTAGGTTTGGGTAGAACTTTTTGGATTTAGTGAAGAAGATAGTGCCCAGTATCTGAGAAAGTGTTATCGAAGTCTTTTCTCTCTCTCTCTCTCCTTTTAATAAGATTGAATCTTAGTATAATATACAAGTTTTGATATTAGCTTTGCGAGTTATATTAATCTTAACATGTACTGCTTCTCATAACTATGCTTTCGGTCATTGACTCCGAAGATATCAGTTAACCATGGGCTATATACTATATACATAAGACCTGCAATTTAGCGAGGCTGTGTACTCTGGTATGATGTCCGCGGTTGAGCCAAGTTTCAATAATGAAGGTTGGAGTAACCTTTAGTGATTCTAGGAATGCACAGATGTCATCATAGTATTTGCTGAGGAATCTGGCATTTTAATTAAATACCGAGATATTATCATTGTTGAAAACTGTTTTTCTCACTGTTAACAGTGAAATATTTATGAATGGTTCAGAGTACCGACAAGTTGATAAATTAGACACATGTGTAACACTTGGGTATCTTTATTGAGGAAACGTTTCGCCACACAGTGGCTTCAGTCCATACAAAGGAGAATGGGGAAGAACAGGAGTAATTTGAGGTAATCAGTCCCTCAGCCTTGAGTCGATGTGGTCAGTCCATCAATCTTGAAGACTGCGAGGTAGTAATAATGAACTATAAATTTGTATAAAAAAAAGTGCAGCAAGACGTTGGCATTTTGAATTATTAAGCTAAAATATAACTATTCTCGAAAGTAAACTTTGGTCAAAAAAATATACACAAAAGCACGAAATAATTCACAATAAGTAAAAAAAAATAATAAACTGATAATTGGGTGTTGACAATACGCATAAAACTGAAAATAAAATGATTAAGAATTTTTGGAAGCGAGTAATAAATAAAAGAACGAATTAGCGCGAAATAACTACAAAAATGCAATCAGGTGAGGGAAAGTATTGAGCTAGCTCACTGTGGAACTAGAAAAAATGTGCATTTTGCTACTACGTAGAGTTACTAGGTAGTGACTGTGCTGAGGCTGGCTCGGTTAAGGTAGTCTTAAAGGAAAGTGGTTGTCGAGAGTGCATGTTACTAATATAGATGAAAGGAAGAACTGATTATTAATGTCATGAAAAACTGGATGTTCCAGCACTAAGTATAACAAAGCTAGAAGGGAAATTAGAATTTCAATGGAAAACAAGGGAGTTGCAATGCCATTAAATAACCATCTGTGAAATGAAAGGGAGGGGAGCATTAAGCGTTTAAATTAAAGAATTATGTTCTTGAGAATAAAGGTGGGGTGAAGAAGTGAGTTAAAGTTCTGCAATCACCCTAGAAGGGGGAAGGGAAGAGGTGTTGCATAGAGGTTTTGGGAGGCATTAAGTGAATGTTAAGAAAGTTTTGAAGTAATAATTGTGGTGGGGGAAGGGGGCTTATATGATTAAATGGAAGACTGCTTTACATGGCATAGGTGATGAATCTCAGAAAATTTGATTCATTTGATAGTTGTACCTGTAATGTCAATCTTAATATTAAATTTAATCAAAGTATTTTTCATAAACCCACGAGAGTCAAAAATATAAAAAATCAGTACTTTACTGGGGTTGAGATTACTTAAAATATATATTCATGCATGTATTATGGTGTATCAATGTCTGTTTTTATATTAATTTGTATATTAGATAAGTATTTAGGTAGAGTTCACGTATCATTGCTTATACTACCGCCTAACTTGCTGGGGCGTTCTAGCACATCACTGTCTACAGTTTGTCACCAGGAATCTTGGATTCAAAATGGTTCACTCTTTACGCTTACGAGGTTATGACTGGTTAACAATCAGGCTCAGAGGCGAGAGGGTACCCCACTGAACAATCACTCCGGCTACATCTGAAACAGAATTTCTTGTGATTTCTGTGACTTATATTCACGAATAATGAAGATAAAGTAAGAAACAAAGCTTCGAAAGCTAAATTTAGATCACAATCTAATCCAAGTTCAGACTAGTATGCACTCGAGTCCTGAGCAACAAAACGGTCATTAGGGTGTTTTCACCAAATTCAACTTTAATTGGGATCAAATATGTCCTTAGACAAACATGGTGAGACGATATATTGAGCAACATGGATCCGAACCAGTGTCTAGAGAGGATTAACTCTGTGGCACTAGAAGTATGCCCAACAGACATGCCACTAATGTGGATGAAAGGACACTAGTGAACACACTTGGGGTATCTTCATTGGAAACTTTTCGATCCTTGAACCTTGGTCACTCCAAAAGATAGATAGAATGAGAGAACACAGTATAAATAGAGAAAACAAAGTCACTGGTGAAGATCAAGTGAAGGTGTCAAGTTATTTAACAGTCGTGTTGCAAGGCTAGTTAGGATGGTGTACTTGCCAGATCTTTGCTCTATGGTGTTCGTAGCAACAATTAAGGATGCTTCAATACAGTGATGACTCAGTGTTGGATTCTCTGTAGATCAGCCCTGCTTTGTTTCACTTCATGAGATGTCTCTCCTTAGAACTTTTCAAGACACTTCAAGCATTTTCGTCGTTTAGGCTGCATTTTTGTGTTCTCGAACCCGTGTAGAAAGATTCCTTCTTGTTTCTCCTACGTAATTCTTGTTACATCCACCGCATGGTATTATGTACAAGCAAGCTTTACCGTTTGGTTTTTCAAATGGATCTTTCTTCCTGTTAATTTTTTTTTATTTAATTGGGCTGTATACATGCCAATTTATCAATTTCATCGATTATTTTTTTATCACACTGGACTCTTATGACGACTGTAGAGAATGTTAATTAATTAGAAGTGCATAACGAAAAATAAAAATGCTGAATTTTTTTTTTACAGCGTTTTTAATTTTGACGGGTTTAGTGAACTATTAAATAGTGAACTTAATACAGAGCTGGTACAATGTTAGTGTTATCTCATAGTAACCTCCTGCAAAAATATCCTTTATAACTTCAGAATGCTCACGGCAGTCAAAAGTTAAACGAGCTACATAGCAAGGAAAGCGTCTTAGCCCGCGGGCACATAGTACTCAAGTGTCCACTTTGAGAATTGGGGGGTTTTGGAGCTCGAGTTGCTCCTGTATGTCAGCATCACATGACCGGAAATCACGTTGAGCAATGGTACGAGGCAGAGCTACAGTACCACTGCAAGAACAGAGAAACGTGTTTTCGAATAGTGACAGGAATATCGTCTGAGGGGGGTAAGAAAGGAAAGATTGTGAGCTTGGCCAGCATTGCGTACAGTGACGATGCGCGCACCACTCTTAAGAGCATGAAATGAAATATTCTGACCAACATGGCGAAGTAGTGCTTTGCTGATACTATGGTCAAAGACAGTGGGGGGAAGGGTGAGGTTGTCGGTTGCAGGGTGAAAAACATAGTCCTTTGTGCACTTTGAAATGTAGTGTGTAAGGGAAGACTGTCGTGCTGGGTTTTTTTCTAGGAAGAGTGACAGTTAATCATAGCAGTGTCGTCTGTTAATGGTCGTGGTCGTTTAGGTGCGGGAGGGATGAGGTCCGTCTTGAGATGGGCGGGTGATCTGAAAATCGTCGCACCGTATGGAAAGAAGCCGGAAGCATAGTCGAAGACGTACAGAGGTCGGATGTATCAAAGTGAGTCAGGTAGAACCTCGGTACCAGGAACGGGCAACGAAATGTTACCTGCAGAAGGTACCGGGGTGTTAGAAAGATCCGACAAATTGTCCGATAACGAGGCAAAGTCGTAAGAAGGGGCTGCAGTAGAAAGGGGCCCGGGAGAAGTTTCATGGATTTGGGACTCCATGGTTAGGTCGCTTTTATGTTTCCCAGAAACAATAAAAGAAAATAAAGGAGGAACATGGAAGGATAGTTCCTAGGAGGAATGAAAAGGCCGTAAATTCCCCTCCGCGCCCAAGAGGACGTCAGCGCAACTAGTACTGCAGATGCGGCATGGAATCCATGCCATACCCTATCCTTCATGCCAGTAAATCACCAATCCAGGGTAGCAACCTCACGTCTGCCGAGCCACCTAGTGGACAAAAGAGAGGGCGGTTGGATATCTGCCACAAGGCCTACCTTTTTCAGCCACCATTTCCCGGAATCTGACAAGCATCCTCCAGAGATACACCCGTCACCTGGAAGGCACCCGAAGCCTCCCTCCGGGAGACCGGAGGGAAATCGGGACATCCCCAGATGATCCAGATTCCATGGCAAACCACACTACCACTAAGGATCTCAGTGGAATGGGATGGACCACGGTAACCTTCCCCCAACCTAGGAACTAGAATTCCTGAGGGAAGAGCCCCAAAGGCTGAAAACAGGAAAGGGAGAAGGGAGAGATGGGGAGAGGAATGGGAAAGGAGGGTTGGGGAGGATAGGATAGAGAAGGGGGCATTTGGGGATAATTCAGTTCGGTCGGAGGGGTGTATTTTAAGATACTGATGTACGAGATAAGTAAAAATTACTTTTAAGTTTAGCTTCAAAGCTGGTCTTTCTTAGTGGAGGATTTAAATAAGCTTTAGACTGTGTATGTTCTTTGTCGCTTTCATTGAAAATGTGATTAATTTGCATGTGATAACCTGAGAATATCTCTTGCAGTTCTTCGATAATATTTAATTATATTAGAAACTTGTGCAGCACTCTTCATTTTTAAGACATGCATTAAGGCAGTCATAGTGGGCTGGGGTTATTCAATATGAAATGCCTGTCTCAGATTACGCAGCAACTGAAATACATCTATTGTTTTAATATGAACAAAGTGGGAACTACAAAGCGCAAATATAAAACATTTTCTGTCGGAGCAGCACTTAGGGTTTGAAGCCGCTCAGAAGAGGCATTCTTTAGTTATTACGCAAAAACTGGATGAATAAAAATGGAAAATTAAAATTTACACAGCTAAAAATGAAAGCCAAGTATTCTTTTAATAAAACACGCCAACGCAAAGTTTGAAGGCTATCGGAAAGTGCTTTCCCCAGTAAATGATCTAAATCAAACGATTACAGTTTTTTTTTTAAATATCAGCAAAATTTCAAACTAGTATAAACACAGACTGAGCCCACAGCCTATCCCCATTCTCGTGAAATACATTAGTTACTTTTTTTGTCATAGGCACCTGGCTGTGTAATCACCTAATTGTGGTTGCAGGGGTCGAGACTCGGCTCCTGGCCCCGCCTCTTCACTGATCGCTACTGGATCCTCTCTCTCTCTGCTTCCTGAGCTTTGTCATACCTCTTCTTAAAACTATGTATGGTTCCTGCCTCCACTACTTCACTTGCTAGGCTATTCCACTTGCTGACAACTCTATGACTGAAGAAATTCTTCCTAACTTCCCTGTGACTCGTCTGAGTCTTCAGCTTCCAGTTGTGACCCCTTGTCCATGTGTCCCCTCTCTGGAACATCCTATCTCTGTCCACCTTGTCTATTCCCCGCAGTATCTTGTATGTCGTTATCATGTCTCCCCTGACCCTTCTGTCCTCCAGTGTCGTCAGTCCGATTTCCCTTAACCTTTCCTCGTACGACATTCCCTTGAGCTCTGGGACTAGCCTTGTTGCAAACCTTTGTACTTTCTCTAACTTCTTGACGTGCTTGACCAGGTGTGGGTTCCAGACTGGTGCTGCATACTCCAGTATGGGCCTAACATACACAGTGTACAGTGTCTTGAACGATTCCTTATTAAGGTATCGGAACGCTATTCTCAGGTTTGCCAGGCGCCCGTATGCTGCAGTGGTTATTTGGTTGATGTGTGCCTCCGGTGATGTCCTCGGTGTTATGGTCACCCCAAGGTCTTTCTCCCTGAGTGAGGTCTGTAGTCTTTGTCCACCTAGCCTATACTCTGTCTGCGGTCTTCTTTGCCCCTCCCCAATCTTCATGACTTTGCATTTGGCTGGATTGAATTCGAGAAGCCAGTTACTGGACCACATGTCCAGCCTCTCCAGGTCACTTTGCAGTCCTGCCTCATCCTCGTCCGATTTAATTCTTCTCATTAACTTCACGTCATCTGCGAACAGGGACACTTCAGAGTCTATTCCTTCCATCATGTCGTTCACATATATCAAAAATAGCACTGGTCCTAGAACTGACCCCTGTGGGATCCCGCTCGTAACAGGCTCCCACTGTGATACCTCTTCACGTACCATGACTCGTTGCTGCCTCCCTGTCAGGTATTCCCTTATCCAATCCAGTGCCCTTCCTTTTACGTGTGCCTGATCCTCCAGCTTCTGCACTAATCTCTTGTGGGGAACTGTGTCAAAGGCCTTCCTGCAGTCTAGGAAAACGCAATCTACCCACCCCTCTCTCTCGTGTCTTACTTCTGTTACCTTGTCATAAAACTCCAGGAGGTTTGTGATACAAGATTTGCCTTCCATGAACCCATGCTGGTTTTCATTTATAATCTTGTTCCTTTCCAGGTGTTCCACCACTCTCCTCCTGATAATCTTCTCAATGACTTTGCACACAATACATGTCAGAGACACAGGTCTGTAGTTTAGTGCCTCGTTTCTGTTTCCTTTCTTAAATATGGGGACTACATTAGCTGTCTTCCATTTCTCAGGTAGTTGCCCAGTTTCAAGGGATGTGTTGAAGATTGTTGTTAGAGGCACACACAGCATCTCTGCTCCTTCTCTAAGGACCCATGGGGAGATGTTGTCCGGTCCCATCGCCTTTGAGGTGTCAAGGTCACTTAAGAGCTTCTTCACCTCCTCCTCAGTTGTTCGTATGTCATCCAACACTTGTTGGTATATTCCCTCTTGATGTTCCCTTCTGTGCTGTCTTCCCACAGCCCTTCCTGTCTCTACTGTAAAAACTTCCTTAAATCTCCTGTTCAGCTCCTCACATACCTCTTGATCATTTCTTGTGAGTTCTCCACCTTCTGTCCTTCATCTGATCACCTGGTCTTTGACTGTTGTCTTCCTCCTGATGTGGCTATACAACAGTTTCGGGTCAGTCTTGATTCTCGATGCTATGTCATTTTCATACTGTCGCTGGGCCTCCCTCCTTACCTGTGCGTACTCATTCCTGGCTCTGCGACTGATCTCCCTATTTTCGTGTGTTCTCTGCCTTCTGTACTTTTTCCATTCTCTATTGCACTTTGTTTTTGCCTCCTTACACCGTCGGGTAACCAGGGGCTCGTTCTGGTCTTCCCGTTGTTACTGTTGCCCTTGGGAATGAACCTTTCCACTGCCTCCTTGCATTTTGTTGCTACATATTCCATCATTTCATTTACTGGCTTTCCTGCCGGTTCTCTGTCCCACTGGACCTCCCGCAGGAAGTTCTTCAACCCTATGTAGTGTGTGTGTGTGTGTGTGTGTGTGTGTGTGTGTGTGTGTGTGTGTCTCTCTCTCTCTCTCTCTCTCTCTCTCTCTCTCTCTCTCTCTCTCTCTCTCTCTCTCTCTCTCTCTCTCTCTCTCTCTCACTGTTAATATTTTGAACACTATCAGACAAGGCATTTTTTAGTTACTGATTGGAAATTAATATCACTTTCACCTAAGAAAGTTTGCAAATTTTAATTCTTGCAGCCCAGTCACAACACTAACTTCTCTTTTTGGAAAACTCACCAGGACTGAAAATTGAATCCGACCAGAAAAATCCGAACAATCATTTTTTTCACGTATATATATTTTTTATACTATTATAATGTCATTTATACTGTAAGTGGAAGATGGGTATTAATAAAGAGGATATAAATAATGTCTTCAGAATGTCCCTCCAAGAAAGAACCCACAATAATGGATTCAAATTAGATAAGTTTAGATTTGGAAAGGATGTAGGAAAGTAATGATTTGGAAATAGGGTAGTTGATGAGTGCAACAGTCTGCCTAGTAGGGTTATTGAAGGTAAAACAATGGGTAATTTCAAAATTAGGTTAGATAAATACATGTGTGAGAGGGGTTGTATTTGAATGGGACTTGCACATGCGTAAATAGATTTAACAGAGCTAATTGTTAAGTTAGCACTGAAAGTGGGTTGAGCAAATATTCCGTTAGTGGGGTGGATTGTAAAGGACTTGCCCAGTATGGGCCAGTAGGCCTACTGCAGTGTTCTTCCTTTCTTATGATCTTTTTTAACGTGATTCAAAGTGAAGAAAAAAAAAATTCACCGTAACCCAGAAAATGTTATAATTGGTAACTGAACTTTTACTCATTTCAGTTTTAAATTCAGCCTTTGGAACACTGCTGCAGGTCTACTGGCCCATACTAGGCAGGTCAATCAAACTCAAACCCACTAACAAAAATATTTGCCCAACAAATTTTCAATGCTACCCAAAAAATAAGCTTTAATAACTATTAACTCGTATACAAGTCCCACTCAAATTCAACCCTTCTCACTTATGATTTTTTTTTTTTAACGAACCGGCTATATCCCACTGAGACAGGGTGACTTAAATAGAAAAACTAATGTTGTGTACGAATGGTATATAATACCGACAAGATGAGATTAAGACATGTGCAACATCTGGGTATCTTTATTGTAGACGTTTCGCCATCCAGTGGCTTTATCAATACAAATTCTAGGACATAACTTGAAGACAGTAGAACTATGTACAGAAGATGAGGTAATCAGTCCCTCAACCTAGGAGTAGGTGCGAAGAGCACCATAGTCGTGGAGATTCTGAAGCAGAAGAAAGGAGCCTGGCGCTTATATAGTAACGTCAGGTGTAGCAGACGAGGGCATATTCACTGGTAGGCGGGATTCCCCAGTGGAAGTAGGTCCTTCCCAAAGAGATGGGTTAGTTGTAGTTGTCGGTATTATATACCATTCGTACACAACTTGTCAGACACTGCAACATCATGGAATCTTAATTCTGAGGATATGTACATAACCTTCACGACTACGACAACTACTACAACTAACCCATCTCTTTGGGAAGGACCTACTTCCACTGGGGAATCCCGCCTACCAGTAAATATGCCCTCGTCTGCTACACCTGACGTTACTATATAAGCGCCAGGATCCTTTCTTCTGCTTCAGAATCTCCACGACTATGGTGCTCTTCGCACCTACTCCTAGGTTGAGGGACTGATCACCTCATCTTCTGTACATAGTTCTACTGTCTTCAAGTTATGTCCTAGAATTTGTATTGATAAAGCCACTGGATGGCGAAACGTCTACAATAAAGATACCCAGATGTTGCACATGTGTCTTAATCTCAGAAAAACTAATGTTTTTCTTTTTAAAATTAATAATATATGCAGGAGAAGGGGTTACTAGCTCCTTGCTCCCGGCATTTTAGTCGCCTCTTGCAACACGCATGGCTTACGGAGGAAGAATTCTGTTCCACTTATCCACGGAGAACTCGTGTATTTGTCTAACTTATATTGAAGCTACCCAAGGTAGAAATTCTTATGAATGAAGCTATCAGAGCCATTCCAGGAATGGTAGATAAGACAGAGGCAACATTTAGGCAACTTTATTCCGAAACGTTTCGCCTACACAGTAGCTTATGTGTAGACGAATGTGTCTTATCTACCAACCTGTCGGTATTGTATCCCATTTGATAATCATTCCAGGAATGATTAAGCTCGACAGCTTTGGTCACAGGTTACCTGAACATGCCATCACACACCTGGCTACCTTCAAGAGGGAGCTGGACAGATACCTAAAGTCGTTACCCGATCATCCGGGCTGTGGTTCGTAAGTTGAATTACGTGCTGTCATCAGTAACAACCTGGTTGACCAGGCCCTGATCAAGGACTGGGTAGTAGGGGCTTTGACCCCGAAAACTCTTCAGGTAGACTCCACGCATGTAGGTAGGTAATTCCAAGAATCTTTTAGTTATCGAGCGATCCATACACAAAAAAAACGACGTTTCGGTCTGATTTTGTGAATGGTCCAAGTCGGACCGAAACGTCGTCGTGAGCTCCTCTTTTATACGTTTGGGTTGTGTGTGTATTGTTCCAGTCACGGCATTGTGCCCTTTTTTTTTATTATCGAGCGATCGGGCAGGCTGGCTGACGGGCAACACTACTGTTTTGGCCCTGATGCCTGCTGTCTCTTGAGGGTATTTTGGTAGCGCGCTCGGTGTGTGTGTGTGTGTGTGTGTGTGTGTGTGTGTGTGTGTGTGTGTGTGTGTGTGTGTGTGTGTGTGTGTGTGTGTAGCCCTAATGGAATACCCATCATTCCTACGCTGTGTGACCATGATGACGTACCATCATTCCGGTGGAGTGTCCGTGTGGGAGAGCCCATCACCCAGGCGAAGTGTACAAGCACCCCATCACCCGGGTGCAGTATACGAGCACCCATCACCCAGGTGCAGTGTACGAGCACCCATCACCCAGGCGCAGTGTACGAGCACCCATCACCCAGGCGCAGTGTACGAGCACCCATCACCCAGGCGCAGTGAACGAGCACCCATCACCCAGGCGCAGTGTACGAGCACCCATCACCCAGGCGCAGTGTACGAGCACCCATCACCCAGGCGCAGTGTACGAGCACCCCATCACCCGGGTGCAGTGTACGAGCACCCATCACCCAGGCGCAGTGTACGAGCACATCACCCAGGCGCAGTGTACTAGCACCCATCACCCAGGTGCAGTGTACGAGCACCCATCACCCAGGTGCAGTGTATGTGCACCCATCACCCAGGTGCAGTGTACGAGCACCCATCACCCAGGCGCAGTGTACGAGCACCCAGCACCCAGGTGCAGTGTACTAGCACCCATCACCCAGGTGCAGTGTACGAGCACCCAGCACCCAGGTGCAGTGTACGAGCACCCAGCACCCAGATGCAGTGTACGAGCACCCAGCACCCAGTTGCAGTGTACGAGCACCCATCACCCAGGCGCAGTGTACTAGCACCCATCACCCAGGTGCAGTGTACGAGCACCCAGCACCCAGGTGCAGTGTACGAGCACCCAGCACCCAGATGCAGTGTACGAGCACCCAGCACCCAGTTGCAGTGTACGAGCACCCAGCACCCAGGTTCAGTGTACGAGCACCCAGCACCCAGGTGTAGTGTACGAGCACCCAGCACCCAGGTGCAGTGTACGAGCACCCAGCACCCAGGCGCAGTGTACGAGCATCCAGCACCCAGGCGCAGTGTACGAGCACACATCACCCATGCGCAGTGTACGAGCACCCAGCACCCAGGTGCAGTGTACGAGCACCCATCACCCAGGCGCAGTGTACGAGCACCCATCACCCAGGCGCAGTGTACGAGCATCCAGCATCCAGGTGCAGTGTACGAGCACCCATCACCCAGGTGCAGTGTACGAGCACCCATCACCCAGGCGCAGTGTACGAGCACCCATCACCCAGGCGCAGTGTACGAGCACCCATCACCCAGGCGCAGTGTACGAGCACCCAGGTGCAGTGTCCGAGCACCAATCACCCAGGCGCAGTGTACGAGCACCCATCACCCAGGCGCAGTGTACGAGCACCCAGCACCCAGGTGCAGTGTACGAGCACCCAGCACCCAGGTGTAGTGTACGAGCACCCAGCACCCAGGTGCAGTGTACGAGCACCCAGCACCCAGGTGCAGTGTACGAGCACCCAGCACCCAGGTGCAGTGTACGAGCACCCAGCACCCAAGCGCAGTGTACGAGCACCAATCACCCAGGCGCAGTGTACGAGCACCAATCACCCAGGCGCAGTGTACGAGCACCCAGCACCCAGGTGCAGTGTACGAGCACCCAGCACCCAGGTGCAGTGTACGAGCACCCAGCACCCAGGTGCAGTGTACGAGCACCCAGCACCCAGGTGCAGTGTACGAGCACCCAGCACCCAGGTGCAGTGTACGAGCACCCATCACCCAGGTGCAGTGTACGAGCACTCAGCACCCAGGTGCAGTGTACGAGCACCCAGCACCCAGGCGCAGTGTACGAGCACCCAGCACCCAGGCGCAGTGTACGAGCACCCATCACCCAGGCGCAGTGTACGAGCACCCATCACCCAGGTGCAGTGTACGAGCACCCAGCACCCAGGTGCAGTGTACGAGCACCCATCACCCAGGCGCAGTGTACGAGCACCCAGGTGCAGTGTACGAGCACCCAGCACCCAGGTGCAGTGTACGAGCACCCAGCATCCAGGTGCAGTGTACGAGCACCCAGCACCTAGGTGCAGTGTACGAGCACCCAGCACCTAGGTGCAGTGTACGAGCACCCAGCACCCAGGTGCAGTGTACGAGCACCCAGCACCCAGGTGCAGTGTACGAGCACCCAGCACCCAGGTGCAGTGTACGAGCACCCAGCACCCAGGTGCAGTGTACGAGCACCCAGCACCCAGGTGCAGTGTACGAGCACCCAGCACCCAGGTGCAGTGTACGAGCACCCAGCACCCAGGTGCAGTGTACGAGCACCCAGCACCTAGGTGCAGTGTACGAGCACCCAGCACCCAGGTGCAGTGTACGAGCACCCAGCACCCAGGTGCAGTGTACGAGCACCCAGCACCCAGGTGCAGTGTACGAGCACCCAGCACCCAGGTGCAGTGTACGAGCACCCAGCACCCAGGTGCAGTGTACGAGCACCCATCACCCAGGTGCAGTGTACGAGCACCCAGCACCCAGGTGCAGTGTACGAGCACCCAGCACCCAGGTGCAGTGTACGAGCACCCAGCACCCAGGTGCAGTGTACGAGCACCCAGCACCCAGGTGCAGTGTACGAGCACCCAGCACCCAGGCGCAGTGTACGAGCACCCAGCACCCAGGCGCAGTGTACGAGCACCCATCACCCAGGCGCAGTGTACGAGCACCCATCACCCAGGTGCAGTGTACGAGCACCCATCACCCAGGTGCAGTGTACGAGCACCCATCACCCAGGCGCAGTGTACGAGCACCCATCACCTAGGTGCAGTGTACGAGCACCCCATCACCCAGGTGCAGTGTACGAGCACTCGTCACCTAGTTGCAGTGTACGAGCACCCCATCACCCAGGTGCAGTGTACGAGCACCCATCACCCAGGCGCAGTGTACGAGCACCCATCACCCAGGCGCAGTGTACGAGCACCCAGCACCCAGGCACAGTGTACGAGCACCCAGCACCCAGGCACAGTGTACGAGCACCCAGTACCCAGGCACAGTGTACGAGCACCCAGCACCCAGGCACAGTGTACGAGCACCCATCACCCAATCACAGTGTACGAGCACCCAGCACCCAGGCACAGTGTACGAGCACCCAGTACCCAGGCACAGTGTACGAGCACCCAGCACCCAGGCACAGTGTACGAGCACCCAGTACCCAGGCACAGTGTACGAGCACCCAGCACCCAGGCACAGTGTACGAGCACCCAGTACCCAGGCACAGTGTACGAGCACCCAGCACCCAGGCACAGTGTACGAGCACCCATCACCCAGGCACAGTGTACGAGCACCCAGCACCCAGGCACAGTGTACGAGCACCCAGCACCCAGGCACAGTGTACGAGCACCCAGCCACAGTGTTGTCAGTGACAAATGGCCGCACCACTAACATTACATGCAACATACATCGCTTGTACACTTGAAAAATATGTACTAAATACAATTACATTTTACAAGACGATAATATACCTCGATGTCTTTCAGCAAAATTGCCGAGATAATGTAAACTGCTGCAAAATTTTTAGTCTTGTAGTATTGTCACTAGAAAAAATATGTATTACTATTTATTAAGGTAAACATTTAGTATACTTGTCTTCTCGCTGGGAGTTGGACTAAACTACGGAGTGATAGTTTCAGGAGCCGCCACCTCCCACGTCTAGGTTCCTGGTTGTTGTTCTTGGCAAGACTGTGTGCGCGCTAGCAGTACTCAGTCCAACCTAGGAATGACGTGTTCATGTAGATAAATTGTTCAGAGAACCGATAAGTTCATAAACTAGAGATGTGCAACACTTCAGCATCTTTATTGCGGAAACTAGTGCTTCACCTCACCTGTCTGCAGTATATAAGACCCTCGTCACACACATGCTGTATTCTTGTCAAGATTGATGAACTGATTATACATCGACTCCAGGCTGAGGGACTGACTACCTCAATCTCCTTCTGATCTTCACCATTCTTCTTTGTACTGGACTGATAAAGGCACTCTGTGGCGAAACTTTGCCATAATAAAGACACCCAGGTGTTGTACGTGTTAATTTAACACTTGTGTAACGCTTGGGTATCATTACTGTGGAAGCTTATCGCAGGCCAGTGGCTTCCTCAGTCCAGTACAGAGAAATTGGGGGAAGATCAGAAGTTTGAGGTAATCAGTCCCTCAACCTGGAGTAGATATATTCAGTCCATCAATCAGTCAATAAACATACTCAAGTGTTTCGTTTATCAACTTGTCGGTTCACTGAATCATTTATCTACAGTAAGAATGACAGCTCTCAAGACTTGTACTATAGCATACAGTACACACTGGATTAAAGTGCTTTCGAATAGTGGTGTACAGGAGTTATGAACCTTTAATGATCCTGATTTATGCCAATGACTGCGTTAATGATATACAGAGCGACTGCGAAACAAAAGTCTACAAGTCGCACAAAGGAAATATCACAGAAATGAACAAACACGTACCCTAGAAAAATGTTCCTGATACTACAACATTTACTATGTAAAAATATTCGTATTTCTTGGCTACCAGTCAAAACTTTTCTCTTCATAGAGCGTATAGTTTAGGCGACACTGATGCCAAATACAACATAAAAGTTAAATAGCGTCTGTAAACTGCATGAATTCCTATTTTTTAATGTGCAGGAGGAGGAGAGTATGATACTTGTGGAGTAAAACTCAATAGCGGAAAGCAAAGAACAAAACAGTATAAAAAATAACACGAACAAGACTTTTTAGGTTAGAAAACAGTTAATCAGGAGAACCGGTTGCCACCGTCTCAAGGAGAGTTGGAGGAAGTAATTCGAAAGTAATATATTTAAGAAAGTAGAATCAGATATTCTACTGCCATATCAGAAAAGTGCTAGTTAAAATCGTAAGAAAAGTTAATATTTTCACAAATTTATCAGGAAGAATGAGAGATCACGTGACTACTGTTTCCACAAATGGACAAAAGTAACTGCCAAAAATAAGAACGCTAATGAATAAACAAAAAAGAGGTATTAAAGAAACAAGAAAGGAGGCAATGAACTTGTAAGACAAAAGGTAATGAACTTACAAACAAGTGAAGAGGTGTTGAATATTCGTTAAGTAAAACATGAATATCACTAATCAATAAAATTGGCAAATTCAAACTTCCACCACAAAATGGTGGCATAACCCTTGTACTCAACCAAACTGGTGAAAATTTGAAGCCGAGCAGATGAGTCGTTCTCTAGCTATGTCACGGATTCCAACGATCCCAAGTTTTTTACTCTTATAATACAACATATTAGCCTGAAGGTAAACAAAACTAAGTACTATCCTGGCCTTAAGATGCACTAAACATGAAATACTGAAGCTGTTCAGAAGAGGTAAACTGAAATTTATTTATAGTAATTTAACTGGAATAAACATTTTACATCTGCACCTACACTGCTGAGTGTCACCCTCCATCGTATTTTTTAGGCACTTTAGAACTTTTGAAACTCCACCACTGAGGATTTTGGAAGTTATCCCAGCTTTTCCAGGATGCTGGGAACGGGTTCAACAACGTTGGTCATAAACCAGGTGAACCTGTTAGTTATTCCGTACACAAGTGTTGAGAATTTGAAGTTTATTGGTTGTGGCGTTCTTTAGTTATGAGCAAAATAAAACTGATACCTAATAAGCCTTAGTGGCTTAACGTGAATCCCTGAGCAAGGCACTTGCAAACATGTAGATAAATGGTTCAGAGAACCGACAAGTTGATAAACTGGACACTTATGCAACACGGACATCTTTATTCTGGAAACGTTTCGCCAGCTAGTGGCTTCCTCAGTCCAATACAGAGGAGAATGGTTGAAGGTCAGGATGAGATTGAGGCAATCAATCCCTCAGCCTGGAGTTCATGTGTTCGGTAGGCCTCAAACTCCTCATCTTCCACCGTTCTTCTCTGTATTGGACTGAAGAAGCCACTGGCTGGCGAAACGTTTCCAGAATAAAGCTACCCAAATGTTTCCCAAGTGTCTCACTTAGCAACTGCACATGGCAAGCTCAGCACGCCATCCAGTCATCACCTGCTTGTGTCACACTGAAAATAGGAATACTGAAACACGTGAATCACGAAGCGAAAGACAGAACTGTAGCACTAACATGTAATGAATGTAATTTTTCTTGATAGTATATATAAAAAAAAAAAATCTTAAAAAACGTAAGAAAAATTAAGCGTGCGAGGTGCAGACAACTTTACGAAAGACATTAGCGTTACACCGCCTCTCTCTCCCTCCCTCCCTCAAAAAATAGGCACTAAAAAGCACTTTGCATAATTCTTGTCTAAATTTTGAACCGATTGAAATGGATGACATTCTAATGGGTGGTGGATGAGGGCACCGTGGTACCTCCCCTCTGGAGGGAGCCGTGATACCTTTCCTCTGGAGGGAGCCATGGTAACTCCCCTCGGGAGGGAGCCGTGGTATCTTTCCTTGGCAGGGCGGGGCGGTACCTTCCTAGGAAGGGAGCCGTGACGTCTCCCGGAAAGCCTAAGACGCATTTTTCATAAACAAAAATCGGGACACTTAATACAATTCAGGTGAGAGAGAAGGTTAAAGTTACGATTTGAGTGGAGACTTAGGACCACATGGGACCCTTGTTGGACTGGAGGCATGACCAGTGGCTCACTCCAGAACCACAAATACTGATGAAAAAAAATTCCCCCAAGAAACACACAATACGACTTATTTTGTATTGGCGAATGTGCAGAACCTGAAGCCATTCACCAACAAAGCACCTTACACCAGTGGACTCCTCTTGGAGTCAAATGCGACATTTGCAGCTTTCACAGAGACCCCAAACAAAAGACCACTTTGACAAAGAAATATGGATATCAGGGTACAACTTATTTAGATGCGACAAATAGAATGGGCAGAGCCACTCATTTGCAGAGTTACTCGACACCATAAATGATGTAGTTGAAGTTTTAGCAGTAAAGAATGAGAACCAAAATCTAGTCTTTGTGGCTATATATAAGCCACATTCGTCTCTCGACCTGCGGGGAGAGAGGACGCTTCTACTGGTTCTCTTGCACGCCACCTGGTGAGGAAAACATAGTATTAGCGCCAAGATGGCGGACCGACTGTACCGGCGCATTAATACTGTCTGCATTCAGCTGGTTAGAGGAACTTTAAGCAACGACACGATGAACGTTCTCCTGCCAAGCATTATCAGGGACTGTTATGGCATCCCCAACGAAGAGCTGTATGGTGTGGCACTGAATGGAATGTCAAGGGTCTTCGTGAAGTTCATGAGGGCTGACTTCTACTCTAACATCGTAGATGAATTTCAAGAACGACGGATGAGTATCAATTCGGCAGTGGAAGTATGCTTGCATGATGTGTCTAAGTATTTTACTTGGGTGAAGGTAAGGAATGTACCTTTTGAGGCAACAGCATACAGCATCCAAGATGTGTTCAGTGGTTATGGAACTGTACACTCGACGAGCATGGGAATGTGGAGGGACGGCCCTTATGAGGGGATGCCGGAAGGATCATGCACACTGAAAATGACCCTGAGGAGACCGATACCATCATATGTTACATTACGTAACCATAGAACACAGGTTTTTGTTCACTATGCGGGGCAGAGGAAGACGTGCCGTTTATGTGACTCTTATGAGCACATGGTGGCACAATGCCCCAGGAGACAGGAGCCTAGACGTCAGGAGACAGCTGCTGTGGATACGCCATTAGAAGCCACGGATGTTATGACGGATGAAGTGGAAAGACGGGGTACAGGCCTATGGAGTGAGGAGGTCGACAGGGCAGAGGTGGTTTTGGAGACGTGTGTTACACTACCAGTGGAAACGGGAGGGGAGGGAATATCGCCGTCAGACAGGCCGTTAGATAATGCAGAGTCAGCTCAGGACGGGATTTTGGAGGCTGTGCTGAAGGATTTTTTGGAAGAGTCGGTGCTTGGTGTGGAAAGTGATGTGAGGTCAGGTGATGACAAGGTGATGGATGAACAGAAGCAGGGTAAGGAAGACTTGAGTGAGGTTCGAAAGGAGAGCAATGTGGTGGTGGAGGTCCATCAAGAAGATGTGGTTGAAGAAGAAATGTATGTAGAGGGTAGCTCCCGCAAGAGATCAGCGGGGGCATCAGACATGGACGAGGTCCTCACACCAGCGCAGAGGCCTGGGAAGAAGATGTGGGCAGCTGTGGTTGCAAAGGCAAGTCAGGGAGGAGGGGGGGGCAATGGGAAGCTAGGTGGGAAGGGACAGGGAGGGGTTGGAGGGCAGGAACGAGGGATTGATAGAGAAGAACCGAGACCTATGAAAGGAGGACCAAGTAAGCCTCAGCGGCACAGGGGTAAGCCGCCTTTCTTGTAAAATTCAGGTGTGTAACTTTCAATGTAAACGGTCTTAAAAACGAGGTCAAGAGGGTATGGTTAGAGTGGGTTTTGAGGAGATTTAGCATTGATGTCTGTTTTTTGCAGGAACATAACCATAGGTTAGGATGTGAGCTGTTGTTGAAAGGTTATAGGTTGTTTACATGTGATGCTTTGAGGTTGAAAGGAGGTGTGGCTGTGGCGGTAAAGGAGACCAGTCCTTTGCGTATCCTGGGTTGGGAGGAGGGGGGGGGGGTGGGAGGGTTGTCAGGGTGGATGGGTTTTGGGGGGCCAGGAGGGTTAGTTTTGTAGGTGTGTACATGCCAGCAACTAGTAACACTAGAGTGAAGGTGGATTTTGTACGCGAGGTTCTGGTATATCACTTGAGAGGTTTACCTGCTTTTACGGTGATTGGTGGGGATTGGAATTGTGTCATTAGGAAGGGTGATGTGGTTCCGAGGGGGGCGGGTTGTGTTTTAGGGGTCCTGCGGGATGTTTTGCGAGATGTTGGAGCAGTAGATGTGGTGGGAAGTAGGGGATATGGAGTGGAGCACACTTTTATTCGTAGGGGATATGAGGCAAGGTTAGATAGGATTTATGTTAGGCAGGGCATAGGTGTGGAGAGGGTGAGGACTATCGATGTGGGTTTTTCTGATCATCGTGCTGTTATAGCAGATTTGAGGGTAGATGGCATAGTGAGGGTTTATGCAGGATATTGGAAATTAAATGTGAGGCTACTTAGGGAAAAGGATGAACCTACGGGGTTTGAAGATTGGTGGAAATCCTTGTGGGAGACTAGGAATATGGAAATGGATTTGCTGGATTGGTAGGAAATGAGGGCTAAAGTTGAAATAGGAAAATTTTTTAAAGTACGGGGTAAGGAGATGGCTAGGTGGAGCTATGGCCTACAAAATTATCTTGAGGGTCAGTTAAATGACTGTTATGCAGAGGAACGTGTGGGGCGGAGTGAGGACATGGAACGTTTGCGAAATAGGTTGGCAGAAATTCACAATGAAAAATTTGAGGCAATTCGAGTTAGGGCAGGGTTGGAGGATGTCTTAAGGGGAGATAGGCCATCGGGTTTTGTATTAAGGAGGTTTAAGGAACGGCAGGCGAAGACCACCTTGGCGTATATTGAGGCAGGTACAGGGGGGGGTGGCTTTGAGGAGGGTCAAGGCCTATCCACCACGGAAAATATTAGTTTGTATGCAGATTTTTGGTTTAGGGAGAAGTGGAAGAGGGATGGCAGGGGAGTGGGTGAGGGACGGTTTGGGGATGAAGGGTTTAATAGAGTATTAAGTGAGCAGGACAGTAACAGAATCGAGGGTAGTATTACTGTAGAGGAGGTGGAGGAGGCAGTTTTTGGGATGTGCCAGGGTAAAACCCCAGGCATAGACGGACTACCAAACGATTTTTATAGGTATCATTGGGGGAGTGTACGGCATTGTTTGGTGGGGGTTTTGAATTGTATGTTAAATAGTGGGAGGATGGGGAAATCACAAAGAACGGGTGTCACGGTTTTAGTGCCCAAAAAGAAAGAATGCCGAGTTTTGAATGATTATCGTGCGATTACGTTAATGTGCTCGGATTACAAGGATTTTGCTAAGGTTTTGGGCAACAGAATGAGGAAAGTGTTGGGTTTAGTGTTACATAGGGGACAGTTGGGAATTCCGGGAAGAAGGATGAGGGATGGACATGGTGTGATTAGGGATTTTCTAGAGAGATGTTCGGGAGGGGGAATACTAGGTTTAGATTGGGTGAATGCTTATGATTGCGTGGACAGAGATTTCTTAGGGGTTTGCTTAGAGAGGTTGGGTTTTCGGGAGGGGGTAGTGAGGTGGGTGAACACCCTGTATAATGGGGCTGAGGTGAGGGTACAGGTCAATGGGAGGTTGGGTGAAAGTGTACCAATGGAGAGAGGTTTGAGACAGGGCTGTCCGATGTCACAGCTGCTCTTTGCGTGTGTGCAGAATCCTTTTTATGAGTCTGTTGAGAGGGTAATGAACAATCAGGAGATGGAAGGGGGGTGCAAAGGGGGCATCGTTGGGTATGTGGATGATACTACTGTTATGCTAAGGGGTCAGGAGGAGTTAAGGAGGGTGGGAAGAGTGATTCAGATGTTTGGTATGAATACCGGAATGAGAGTTAATACGGTGAAATCAAGGTTACTAGAGGTCGGTAATTGGATAGGGGGGGGCTTGGGGATAGGGTTAGGATGGACAGTGGTTGACAGAATCAAGGTATGTGGGATATGGTATTTGGCGGAAGTGCAGGCATGCAGAAGGGTAAATTCGGAGTCTGTCAAGGGTAAGGTTTTAAGTAGACTAGGAGGTTTAAGTGCGAGGGACTTAGCTTTACAACAGAGGGTAGTGGTGGTAAATTCACTTGTCTATAGCAAGGTATGGGGGGTGGCAGAGGTTTTTCCCTTAGAGGTACGAGATATTGTGGAAATGCAGAGGAGGGTGCTGAAGTTTGTGTGGGGATTTGGGAGGGCATGGTTAAGTAAGGAGGTAGTTATGACGGATGTTCGGAGAGGGGGTTTAGGTTTGTTGCCTTTAGGACTGAGAGTAATGGCTGTATATATCAAGTGGAGGTATATGAGGGAAGGGGGTGTGAGGGGCGCTAAAGTAGGAAGAGTTATGGAGGAGGCACGTAAATGGTGGAGTGGGAAGGAATTGAGGGTTTGTGAAGATATGTTGAGATTTTTATTGACAGTGCAACAGGTGGATAAAATCAAAGTGAAACGGTTGGTGAGGGTAGTGAAAGGTCAAGGAATTATGCAAGGGGTAGCCGTGTATCCAACGTATGATTGGGGGGTTATTTGGAAAGATTTTAGTAAGCTTCGGATACCGGCTAGAGTAAGAGAATTAGTATATAGGTTTATCATGGGGATTCTGGCTTCCAAGGAGGTGTTACGTAGTATGGGATTTGTGGAAGAGGCTTTTTGTCAGTTTTGTGGTGATGTTGAAACGGCGTTTCATGTGGTTTTTTTTTGTACCTCTTTGGAGGGGGTGAGATCATGGATGGGTGGGGTTATCAGACTGTTGGGGGGGGGTCGTTTGTCGCTTTTAAGGGCTTTACTACTGGATGTAGGGGGAGTGTCTAGGGATGTAGGAAGGGCTATAATGTATATCATAGTGGATTATCTGGACATTTCATGGGGTATGAGGGGATTAAGGGGTGATATGAGGATAAAAGCGTTGGCGGCCAGATTCTATAGGACGAAGTGTAGGAATAAGTTGGTTTATGGAGCGTCTTGGGAAAAAAGTTTCCCGGAAGGTTATAGGAATCTCACTGTGGGTTCCCTTGGGCGGGGTCCCTGAGGATGGACAAAGGAGTGGTCTCCTTATGGGGGGATGTAAAGGGGGGGGGTTGTTTTTGGTTTATCTGGAACTGATGTGTGTAAGAGGAAGGTAGTGAGAATTAGGTATGGATGGTAAGCCATGTTTCAAGAGAATGTTTTGTCATAGTGAGATATAAGTGTGGTTTCCAGGGTTACTTTTCTAAGCCTGATGGTTATGTTCACTGGGTTTAAAATTTCCTTGAAAGCCAGGATACCGAGCCCTTAGGATCTCGTTTTTAAGTAATTAGATTGACACGTTGGTATCAACACAAAATTTTTCTGAGATACGTGTCAGTTCTTTTGGGACTGGCACATTACAGCAGCCTTAGTCTTATAACTACTCTGGTTTTATTTAAGTCTCGGGTTCTTTAAATTATTTACATAGCCTAGTATTGTACCGCTACTATGGCATGTGGTGTATTATCTTGTATTTTGAGTGTGAACTACACTATATGCAAATGTTTTGAATGTTTGTAATTCATGGTTAACATTAATATTTGATATCATATTGGTGGTGTATATACTTCTACTTATTACAGTGTATGTGTCTAGGAATGTAATGTTTCATATCTGTTTTAGTCTGTGAATTTTGTGTTTTTGTCTTGTTCATGCACTACCAACTTTTAGGTTTGATGAGGTCAGGGTATGACCTTTCATTAAGATAATTCAATGTATGTTATTTAGAACGGGGACTGTACAAACGGGGAGAGGGGGGGTAGAAGTGTCAGCTGTGTCTGCACTGGTAATAATGATTATTATAAAAGGAGGGTTTATAGGTTATGTATAATGGTTGTGGGGTTATGTATATGGTTGTAATATGGCCTTGATCTATGGTGTTCTTAAAATGTACTGGGATTGTGTACTAGAGGTTTTGTAATACCTAGTATGGTTTTTAATTTTATACTATAATCATTATTGTATTTGCTCTGTTTATAAAATTCTGTATTGTAAGGATGTGGAAGGTTGGGTTTTCAATATTCTGGTGTATGTGTTAGGTATGGTGCTCCTGTTTAGCCAAGTACTTGTGACATGGAAGTAAACTATATGTATTTGTTCTGTATACCGATCTGAGTTGTATATTAATTTAATTAACATATATGTATGTGTGTGTGTATGTATGTGTATATATATATATGTATATATATATATATGAGTAAATATATGTATGTGTATGTATGTATTGTCATCAATACTAAGTACTTCTATAAGTTACAGTGGATGTGGTGGGTTTGACTATTTTGTAATGTTGGTGTTTAATTTCATGTTCGGAGAGGTATGAAGTTCACTGTATGTACCTTTTATTTATTTTCACTGTGGTTTGTTTTGTAAGTAATACAATGTATTATGTATATGCAGTTTTTAAATAAAATATAAAAAAAAAAAAATACGACTTATTTTGTATTGGCGAATGTGCAGAACCTGAAGCCATTCACCAACAAAGCACCTTACACCAGTGGACTCCTCTTGGAGTCAAATGCGACATTTGCAGCTTTCACAGAGACCCCAAACAAAAGACCACTTTGACAAAGAAATATGGATATCAGGGTACAACTTATTTAGATGCGACAAATAGAATGGGCAGAGCCACTCATTTGCAGAGTTACTCGACACCATAAATGATGTAGTTGAAGTTTTAGCAGTAAAGAATGAGAACCAAAATCTAGTCTTTGTGGCTATATATAAGCCGCCAGATGCAGCTTCCCAAAAGTTCAAGGAACAGTGAAAATTTATTGTCCGGAAAATCCTGCAGCTCCAGCCACAAATATCTTGCTGCTTGGTGATTTCAATTTAAGACATACAGAATGGAAGAATGTAGCAAATAAAGGAACTAGCTCAGATGAAATGTCTCAGTCTCCCAAGAAAAAAAAAGTTGCTGAATATGCAATAAATTTACTCTAAGACAACAGATAGCGGAACCAACAAGACTGGAAAACACACGTCCTCATTTTCACGAGTGACGACCTAGTAAGAAATATAACGGTATCAAAAACAGTTCATTCAGCTCACAACCTAATCGAAGTCCAGACTTGTATGCACAGGAATCCTTCACCAAATTCAACTTCAACGAAAACATCAAATGGGATCTAAAAAATCATATCCTAAATTAAACCAGCGTTTTGCAAGGATTAACTCTTTGGCAGCTGAAGTATGTTCAAGGTATATATGAAGTATATTCAAGGGAGCCAGACTATCTGAAATACAGAACGAAGAGCTGACTAGGAAAGTATTGAACTTAAGTTACATGATTCACACTCAGTTCTCGTGCTTTAGCTTCATATCGTTCCAGACCATGGAGCTGAACTCTTTAGGCTGAGGGACTGACCACATCAAATATTTTTTCTCTAAGGCCGATGGACTGATTACATCGTCTTTATTTCATTACTATTGCTCCCTTTGTACTTGACTGAAGACGCCTACTGTCTGGGCGAAATGTCTCGTCACTAAAGATACTCAACTGCACATGTGTCTTAATCTTCAACATACCCCCACTTAAAAACAGGGATGACATGATTACATTAAGAAAAAAAAAGTGCCCGGGGCCCAAAACTGTACAAGGGAAATTACCAACACATCCCTGGTTGCCTTCAAGAGGGAACTGGACACACCTTAAGTCATTACCTGATCAGCCGAGCTGTTTCGTATATTGAATTGCATGCGGCCAGCAGTAACAGCCTGGTTGATCAGGCCCTGATCCACCGGGAGACCTGGTCAAGGGCCGCGGGAGCGTTGCCCCCCGGAACTCACGACTGAAGGGCAGCATGGCCCCATGGAGAGCAGTGTCAAGTCCCACGGGAGTATCATGGTTCCTGGGTGACAGTGTGGTTCCCCCATGGGGCACTTTGGCTCCCTGAGGTGTAGCGTGGCCTCCCTGTCTGGTGGTGGGTGGCAATGTGACAGGGCGGCTGATGCCAAGATTGTGACACTTAAACAACTCTGTTTAACATATTCATGGACCATTAAGCAGGGAGGGGCAGCATATCCGCCTACCCCCCACCTTTACCCTCACACTCTTAAGTATTAGTGGGTGATACGGGGAACAGAAATCTGTCAGGAAATGTGGGAGGACAGACGCTGTGTCAAGGAGGAAAGGAAGACAGGCGCTACGTCGGGAAAGTGTGAGCACAGCTCAGACCTCCACGACACAATTGTCCTCAAAGACTTAAGTTGTACCATGAATTAAGGAAAGATCCTGGACTTACCTTAAACAAGCAAATGCGATAGTAATTATGGACAAGGTAGATTATAATGGAAAAATGAACATGTTATTAGAAGACGGTGGCACTAACATGCCTCTTAAACTTACTTCCGACTTCGTCTCAACTTAACCTTCTTAATTCTTTTATCCTGCCTTAGTCCTTTTCCTCCTCATTCTTGCCATCTCTCTCATTAAAAAAAATACTCCTGACAGTAAGAGGGTAGCAGGGCGCTGTTGATGTATTATATTTTGTTTATTCTTTAAACGCTTTTAGGTCATGTATTAATATCAATGAAAACCTTCTCGATATTTACAGAAAGTGATTTTAAGATATGGACAGAACTTCCTTAAAGTCACGCACAGAGACGAGAAATAAGAAAAACATTAATGCTGGAGGAAGTATGTACTTGTGTTGGCAGAGCATTTATCTGCGGTACACTCTGAACTTCATATTAACTAAGCCATTAAATGTCTCAGTGGAAATGTATCTGGAGAGGCCAGTCCACACCAAACTGTTAAAGCAGTGTCACTGAGTGGTCAACACATCGACTGTTTCCCACACATGGGCAAATAACAGACAAGAAACAAATATGCTGAATTAATTAACGCTAACCTGTACGAATGACTACTCTTGCATCACCATGAAAGCAAGATGTTCCTTACCGAATATCTGTCACTTATTCGACGATGCTTTACTGGTTACGATCATTCTTAAAATGTCAACCACTCACACACAAGCATAGGTTTCACTCGTAGCGAAATCTCCACCAATCGTGACGTGTTGCTATGGGTGTTCAAGTTAGGTCAGCACTGGGAACATACTGTCACTCCTTGGGCCGCTGAGTCAGACTGATGTGATTGGTTCATTTTGTAGAGGGCAGCACAGATGGTTTGGCTTGTAAGATTTATAACTATCGAATTCACAAAGGCAATTAAGGCTGCATTTTCCCTATATACCACCAGTGAAGAATACTTTAATTCCTAAAATAGGAATTAAAGTATAAATTATGTATAAATACAAAATACAAAAGCAGAATGTATACACCGAGAGTTGTGTATATCCGGTTTATGTACACTGAGAGGTGTACATCTTTCAGTGTACTGCATATACACTGAGGTATTTTAATTTTTATTTTACGGATTAAATTATTCTTGACTGGCGGTGCTCCGTTAAAATGTTTCTGTGATGGCCTTCGTGCAGTCTATAAACTTTGAACTTAACAAACTAACCACGAAACTCAGACTTAGCTGATCTTAGAAAGATAAGGCAGAATTTTACTTCAGTTCTAGCAAGATTGGGTTAAATTAGCTTTTTGGTGCAAAAGAAGAGAAAATGTTTATCATTTTAAATATAGTGAAAATATCTATCAAACCATTAGATAAAATGTCGAAGGAATTTATATAAAAAATCGTCTTGAAACTATGGCTAAAATGACCGACATATACACTGAGGTGTATATTTCTCAATGTATGTACAATGGGAGATATTGTTTCTTAGTATAAATACCGAGTATTATATATACACACTGAGACGTGTGCAGTTTTTAATGCATATGCACTGAGAGATGTGTATTTATCGGTATATATTAACTAAGTAGCATGCATTTTTTAGTTAATAAACAACTCTAGAAATAAAAGCGACTGTCTTGAATTGTGCCAGTGAAAGACAAATTTAATGGGGAAATACCGTAGCAGAATGCATGCGAAATGTTTGTGATTGAGTGGCAACTGAGGCAAAATATCTTCGTATCCGAGCTGCAACATTACTCCGAAATTGAGATCAAAAGGAAGAATGGGTTGGCAGACCAACTGATAAAGTAGGGGAAGATGCTTTCAAGAAACTCTGTGCATTTCTTAATGAGAATACTGAATGTCAGTTCTGTATGTCAGATATCTTAGAATAGATGGACACTTTCTTAGATAACATGAAGGAAAATCAATTAAGTATTTTAAGCAAAACTAAGGAATCATTACGGCGAGGATATTACACTAATACTGAAAAGACAAACATCATCAATTTCCTTGATTCTAAACACAAAATCAAGAGAGAGGAAGTGGATTATTTGTGTAACTGATGAAGATAGTGAAAACGAACCAATCATTGTTATAGCTGCCTCACTCATCCTTGATGATATCAGGTTGGGAGTCTATGATCCAGATGAATACCATTCACCGAAAAAAGTAAAACATGCAGATTTTTTATACTTGATTCTTCGAGGCTCTTCCTGTACAATTTACTGGGTCGGAAGAGTAGAGGTTCCATGGTTATTAATAGGAGAAGCACAGCATAGCACATTCTATAATCTCAGTATGCTGACCCAAATCCTTCACTTCACCACTGATACTTGAAACAACTGTATATATACACAGCAAGTATGCGGTGAGGAGCATGAGCTGTGCTGATAATTCTAAAATGAGGTACAGCCGTTTGACACTGCTCTGATATACAGAAGTAAACCTCTCATATGCCTTTGGTGATTTTACACATTTTGTGTTTTAGTGTATTTAATTATACTGATCACAACACCTTCCATGCTATGGATGGCATAGCTTATGTGATCTCTCCCCCCTCGACCCTAAAACTGTGACTAGGTCACCCATAATACACTATCAAACTATCATCGCCTGAAAGAGTTGACATTTGGACTCATTCCTATGTAGACGAATAGCAAACCGTCTGTTCTTGGGCTGCAGTGTCGAGTAACTATGGCTGTTAAGATACCTAACCAGGGGCTCCAGTGTCTGGATCAGCAACTTCCCTAAATTTTCTGTGGGTTGTTGGCTTTATTCTGGAATTAGCCTCACACCGTCTTGGAATGACTTTATGAAAGAGTAACAAGTATGAGAAAAGCAGAATGGAAATCCTCATCTTCTCCGATATGAACCCACCAACCCAACCACTATTTATATTACACTATGCTTTACACACACACACACACACACACACACACACACACACACACACACACACACACACACACTAGCCTTTTTCTCTCCCTCATCTATTTTTCATCTATCCTCACTTCCCCTTCACCCCCTGTGAGTCCTTGTGAGTTCTTTTAATTCTAGTTCTAGCCATCCTTGTCCAGAATTGTTGAGACAATTTATATTAACATTGGCTAATAATAGAGTGAAAAGAATGACCAGTTACATTTGACCAGAACTAGTGACTGCTACTCAAGACAGAATTATTGTGAATATAGATGAATATAGCCACTAATGTTTTACCTAGGATTACCCAGATTATGACAGGAAGTGGACTAGTCGGCCATTCCTTAACAAGTACACTTGGTAGTCATTTGCTTATCTCAGCGACCCACTTCACAGTTAATAGCCGGGAGCAAAATGCCACTGAGGTAGCCTAGGAAAAAGTGTGTCAAACAGGTAAGCCAAACGGTTTCACAACTCTGAGACCAAGCTGCAAGCCAGAGCAGAACTGGGAAACTCTGGGTGCAGTATCTCCGATTAAGAGACCTCCCCTCCCCCCTATCCTGTAACTTAATACATGAATAAAGGACAGGAGATTGGAGGCTTCATCTATGGTGAGTGAAGAATGTGATTTCTCTTTTCCACGTTGCAAGGCATCTTCCATTGCAAGTCTACCCGGCTACATCGATAACAGATGGAAACATTAAAGCAAACTATGACAGTGGATTCTTAGATTAGCACACACTATTTACAAAGAAAGGCTAATTTAACATCCACCTAAAGTTTGTAGAAGGCAGATATCTGTCCTGAACATCTTTCAGGTAATTTTTAATATATATGATGTTCCTGGTGTCTATTTTGTAAGCAGGACTCTCAAGTTCGGGTGGAAACATTGGGATCTGTTTCCTTAAGACACCTGCTGTTCATGTTCACCATCAGTGCATTAGTGTTCGCAATAAAGCTAACAGAATCCTTGGCTTCATATCAAGAAGTATAAATAATAGGAGTCCTCAGGGTGTTCTTCAACTCTATATATCCTTGATTAGGCCTCATTTAGATTATGCTGCACAGTTCTGGTCACCATATTACAGAATGGATATAAATGCACTGGAAAACGTACAAATAAGGATGACAAAGTTGATCCCATGTATCAGAAATCTTCCCTATGAGGATAGACTAAGGGCCCTGAATCTGCACTCTCAAGAAAGGCGTAGAATTAGGGGGGATATGATCGAGGTGTATAAATGGAAAACATGAATAAATTAAGGGGATGTAAATAGCGTGCTTAAAATATCCAGCCAAGACAGGACTCGCAGCAATGGCTTCAAGTTGGAAAAGTTCAGATTCAGGAAGGATATAGGAAAACACTGGTTTGGTAATAGAGTTGTGGATGAGTGGAACAAACTCCCGAGTACCGTCATAGACGCTAAGACGTTGTGTAGTTTTAAAATTAGGTTGGATAAATACATGAGTGGGTGTGGGTGTGAGTTTGACCTGACTTGCTTGAGCTACCAGGTCTGATGCCGTGCTCCTTCCTTAAGTGGAAGTGACCTGACTAGGTGGTCATTGTTCTAGGCTGGGGGGGGAGGTGGTATGGACCTGCTTCGCATGGGTCAGAAGGCCTGTTGCAGTGTTACTTCTTTCTTATGTTCTCATGTTCTTATGTTCTTATCAGTAAAATAGGTACCAGGGTGTTAGTCGACTGGTGTGGGTCGCATCCTTGGGACAAATTAACCCAATTTGCCCGAAATGTTCTGCATAACAAGGGGCTTTCTATATCGTAGTATGTCACTGATGTTTGTTAGGCCTGTATAACTTGTACTTATAGAAATGAAGATTATTTTTATAAAGTTCTTGAAGAGTAGACTTAGAGTCATAGAAGACTGCTCCTTCCGCTAGTATTTTTTAATACATTGGTAGCGAGTTTCGGTGCAGCTGGCTGTTAGTTTCATTCAGTCTGATGCAACTAGTCTCTATACACACACACACACACACACACACACACACACACACACACACACACACAGTGTTGTTGCTTTGGAGGGGCGGAAAATTGTGTCTGTGGATATGTCAAGACTAGTCAGTGATTCTGGCTATCAAGGCCTCGGGGAAAACTTGTTGTCTGATGTGTTTGCCAAGATGCAACTATCATCTACATAACAAATGACAGCCTCATCATCTTTTTGTTGCCCAAATATCCTTTAATTCAAATTAGTAGCTTCCTCTGATAATAAAATTAACGAAATGTTCCGAGATAGGCTCGCTGTAGGCTGCTTCAAAATCAACTCTGAGGTTAACATTAGCTGCCTTTGTGGTAGGTCTCTGTTGGGTCTCAGTAAAGCAAGTTTCGGTGCTTCTTACAGATAGGAACCCAAAGAGATCGGGAGACAGTTGATGTTGTATTTGGTCACTGAACTCGTTAAGGACAATTCTGTCAAAGACTGTACGTATGCAGGATGTTGACGAGATGGGTCTAAATTTATGTGAGTTCGGTTTTCGAATGGTGACGATGAGAGACTTTGTCCAGTAGTCAGGCAGGACGCTATCCCTCAAGCTGAACTTCTACAGATCAAGGAGAAGGTTGTTGGGCAACTCACTGAGAAGTCTTGTGGGGGGTTGGGCTGTCGGTTATGCCATCTTCCCTACATGAAGTGGTTTTACTTCTTTTTTTCATTGCAAACTGAAATTCAGAGGGTATTATGTGTTGTACAATTGGTGTCATCTACGTCTGTCTTACAAAAAGGAGTAATAATTCTGAGGTTTTTCTGATACTATTTTTGTACATTTGCTAAGTAAAGTTTAATGTTGTGGGTGCAAGTGTTGCAGACACGTGACGTTTGCATATTGATCATGTTGTATGTCTGCACACTTCATGGGTCAGTGATATTAAGGCAGAGGTGTTATTGTTTTTGAGATCTTGTTTGATTTTTGGACCACATTTGGGCAGTATAAGTAGCATAACTGATGACTTGCAAGAAGTGTTCCCAATACTGACCGTATACTTACTCTTTTAATTTCCTGAACTCATTGTTTGCTTCGAGAAATTAATGGAGAGAGTCAGCTGTTCTTCAATGTCTATATTTCTCTACCAGTTCATATATATATTCCCACTTAGTCGAAGTAAGGTTAGTTCGTTATATCCAGCTGTTGTGTTAATTATCTCAACAACAAGGTCTTCATATAGTGAATTCACTGTAGTAAAGGTGTATGCTGTATACCGGGTATATATCTGAAGTTCTGAAGTGCATATGCATGTTTTCAGAGATGCTGATGACATTTCTAACAAAACAGTGTGACTTTACATTTTCTTCTTCATGTGCTTTGAAGGGCAAAGCGATTGCTTAGCATTTCATGTACAATAGATCCACAAGTAGCAGTGTCAACGAGTCCATCTAATATAACAGTCATGTCTACCTCCCTCATGGTGGGTGGAGTTATCAGGGGTGAGGCTGTAGATACCATGGTTGTGGCAGATAGATGAGGTAGGAGGGTGGGGGAAGGTGTTGTTAGGACGGAATGGCGGGAAGAAGGTGGGGAGGCGGTACCTGGAGGAGGGGGGGGGGGAATTGAAAGTGGGAAAAACTAATAGAGAAATCCGATAAAAAAAAAGTCAACTAAAATTAAAATCTCAAAAAATCTAAAATAAGAGTCTTACACATACCATATAATATAGCATATACGATATTTTGTGACACATACGATACAATGTGACACATACAATACATTATGACACATACGATTTAATGAAACAGAAACGTTAGATGTGAGAGAATTGTTTAGTAGGTGTTGCAGAATTATTTATTTTGTGAAGCAAGATTGTGTTAACCATCCAGCCAGTATAGTTCACCCTAGCAGGAAGGACGATGACAACAAATAAAGTCTGTCAAGGATCAGTACTGGGGCCACTACCGTTACTGATATACTATGTAAGTGACTTGCCTGGGGTCTGTTTTGCCAAGTGTTCTACTATTGAGAAAAATACGAAAATAGGAGTAGGCTTCCAGGAAGCTCTAATCAGGCAAAACGACGCAAGTGCAACTAATGTGACATTTTATTGTGGCAACGTTTCGCTCTCCAGGAGCTTTATGAAGCCGTTACAAACAATACATGGACACAGAGTGTAATACTAGCGGTAGTAGTAGTAGTAATATTATTACTATTACTATTTACTATTACTATTACTACCACTAGTATTAGACCCTCGTGTCCATGTATTGTTTGTTACGGCTTGATAAGCTCCTGGAGAGAGAAACGTTGCCACAATAAAATGTCACATTAGATGCACTTGTGTTCTTTTACCTAAAATATTGTTGGTAATTCTACCAACATTAATACAATATCTAATCAGATTACTGGGGTGGCTGCTGGAGTTTAATCTGAAGCAGTTGCAGGGTCATACACCTTGAAGGAGAAATGACACTAGAAACAGAATACGGATTGAGAGGAGAGAAACTGGAAATACTAATGAAGTGAGAGACTCAAGGATGAATATTACGCCGAATATATCGGTGGATCAGCATATCAACCACATGTTTTTCCCAGCCTTCGAGAGGTTAGCAAAACTCAATAGCTTTTATTAACTATATAAAACATATTTTTAAGGACTGTACACAACATATGTCAGGTCCACCTTAAAATAAGCAGCACAAACGTGGAGTCCACACCTAATAAACACATTATAAGCCCGAAGAAAGTCCAGAGGGTTGCAGACAGCCAGGCTTGTCTCAGAGCTGTCAGGTGTACACTACGAAGAGTAAAAAAAACTGAAGCTGACGACCCTTAAAGGGAAGAAGACTGGGAAAAAATATAACCACGACATACAAGATACTCAAAAGAAATTGAGAGGACGGTAATGTAAGCCCCATGAACAAGGCGATATACTGTAGAATAAAACTAAATATCATATGATATTATAAAACACTCTGAGTCTGAGGATAGCAGGAAAGTTTAACTAAATGGGAGAGTGGGAATACATCTTCTACACAAGTTTAAGATTTGATACGATATGGTTCATAAGGTCAGGAACCAGAATTGGTGGTCGACGAAAGTTAAGATGCCCAACCAGGAACTGACACTATATCCCTAGAAAATATAAATCGGTATTCACACATATATTCACAAATAAAACAAATATGTGAGCAGGCAAGACATTTATAAAAAATCATTAACACCTAACATTCTCTCTCACTTGTCATTACTAAACAAATTCCAATAAAAGCTGTATCTTGAACTCATTATTGTCGACAAGATGTCACAAAAGGATATCGACAAGATATTTCCCTTCCATCAATGTTAATTGACAGGTGTTTGTCTGACGAATGACAAGAATGTATTGAATATCAGATCTGAAGGTGTACCAACCATCACAGTTTTATTAACCAGGAAGTGTACTTCACTTGGTCCATATTCATTGCCCGCTGAGGAAAAAAAGAGAGGATCATGTTCGATTCGAGCTGAAGCGTGTTTACTCCTGAAGTAGACGAGAGCAGCAGGTGCAGTCTCTTGCCCCTGCATCTCGCCCAGCTAGGGGCAGCAGGTGTAGAATCTCTTGCCCATACATCTCGCCCAGCTAGGGGCAGCAGGTGTAGTTTCGTAAACGTCTCACTCGGCTAGGGTAAAGAGATGTTTAATATTACGTAAATTATTTAGAATACCGACGAGGTAAAGAAAGAGAAACTTGTGCAATATTTGGGAATCTTAATTGTGGACACGTTCACCAGCCAGTGGCGTCTTCCGTCCAATACAGAAAATATTTTAGCTTGTTCCTTACCCTTTTTGGACTTTATCTTAGCACTTTCCTCACATTTAGGTATTCAGTACATGTTTTGGACCGTCGTTCACTACACTTCCTCAAATGTTTACTAACATCATCAATTATTTGTTGTGTTCCTTTGGCTTTGTTAAGGTTCTACTACGCCTGTTTTATTATTGTTGTGAAATATGAAGAGGAGAGGAAAATCTTCAACTAACATAAGAGAGCAGCCTAGCACAGTGTATCCTGACAGTCGGAGGTGGGAAGTAGAGGCTGTCACAACACCTGTCAAAGCTTGGAGACCAGTGGTGTATTAGAGAAACTATGCAGTTTGGAAACGTCAACAGATAATAACCAATTAAAGGCCTGGTAAACTATAGAGGAAAGCAGAGAAAGACAGAAAATAAACAGGTATTAAACAAGTCAACTGAGTTCTTATACTTGTACACAAACTTCCCAGTAACTCATGAAATTAGATTGTAATGTACATGTAATATAATTATAAGAATAAATGTAACTATAAAATGAAATTTGATCATTCGTTCATGTGAAGTATTTCTGATTGAAATATATCAGCTTAGTAAGTAATAAATATATACTTCTTTTTGACACCAATATAAGTGTTAGCTGCATAGCTTAACTGTACTCACCTAGTGGGTGTACTCAGTGTGTGTACTCACCTCTGTGTGTGTGTGTGTGTGTGTGTGTGTGTGTGTGTGTGTGTGTGTGTGTGTGTGTGTGTGTGTGTGTGTGTGTATTTGTGTGCATGCCTGTGAGCGTGCGTGCCACCAGACGGTCATAGACCGTTCAAGCACAGCTCCCACAGTCAGTATTAACACAAAAACACAAAATATCTGATTCTGTCTGTCTATGTCGTCGCCTTCCCACCGGGGTTGGTTAAAGAGCGAAATAGCAGCCATTCCTTCACATACTTGCAAAATATTCGTTTCTTTACCCAAGGATTCCATTAATTGTCACGGAAAGATCAGCGGATCTTGAAAGAAAAGTTACAATTGTACCGAAGATCTTAGACAGATTATTTTTCTTACAAGTTTACCTGCGAGACGTAAAGTTATTTCTGCATTATCTGAGTAACGGAGTTCACTTGTTTTCTGCATGTGTAGCCATACCTTAGTTTATTATATAGGTCGATAAAACTAAAAGTTGTAATGATTTTAAATGCTTTCGTCTATTAAAATGCTATAAAATAGGTTTCAATTCTATTTATTACATCATTAGTTTATATTTTAATCTGTAAATGTGTTGGTAGTACCAATTTACTCATAATTCTTAAACAAGTACGCAAAACAAAACAATTATATGCAATACGACAACAATAACGATGATGATACTACATAAAACATTAACAATGGAATAACTGCGGTGTTGTATTTTGCGTCAGTGTTTTTTTTTAAGCCCTTGGTAAAACAGTTTTCCTTCGGCGTCCTTGTGGACACTGACAAGGATCTGTGGAAGATGGTGGTGTGTATAAACACATTCTAACCAAGAATCAACAAAACAAGAGTCTATTGATTGAGGCTTAAGTACAACGTAACAGCTGACAGAGATGCTATCAGCACACTTTTAACAAATAGCGAAATTGTTGCGGAAGATAACAAACATACCTCAACATCACTTTCTAAAACGTTCTCAATATTATTGTTATTATTAATATTGTTGTTGTCATTATCATTAGTAGTAGTAGTAGTATTTTTATTATTCTTATATTTATAAGCCATGCATATCATAAGAGGCGACTAATATGCCGGGAGCAAGGAACTAGTAACTCCTTTTTCTGTATAAATTACTGAATGTAATAGGAAAAACTTTTTTTATTTTCAGGTCACCCTGTCTCGGTGGGATACGGCCGGTGCGTTGAAAAAACAAATTCATATGAGAGGGCTACAGACGTGACGGTCATACAGCGTCTTGGGAATGGGGAACAATATGATTTGATTCCAGGAAGGGGAGGGGAGCTCTGATTTTCTGGAGCCCTTCACCAGCAAAAAAAAAAAAGCACTTTCCTGGATGCTATCCAGCCAGAGACAAAGAGCGACACAGCCGCTGCAGCCACGAGGTCAGAGCATCTCAGCTTGCCACACAGCCCAATAGAATGCATCAGAATTGAACACCTAGCTAGCAAGCACTCATCGGCGAGGGACAGACAAAACTCTCAAATTTGCAAACACATCAAGTGTAGTGTGCTGAACACCCTATCAATGTTGCTAAAAAAGACAAAAAAAAAATACTATAAACATGACAATTTCATTTAAGTTACTAACGAAAATAACTCACACCACTACGATTCCTCCATGACACCGCACACCACCATTACTACTATCGTATGACACCACACACCACCACTTACCTGGAGGTTACCTGGAGGTTATTCCGGGGATCAACGCCCCCGCGGCCCGGTCCATGACCAGGCCTCCCGATGGATCAGGGCCTGATCAACTAGGCTGTTACTGCTGGCCGCACGCAGTCCAACGTACGAGCCACAGCCCGGCTGATCCGGCACTGACTTTAGGTATCTGTCCAGCTCTCTCTTGAAGGCAGCCAGGGGTTTATTGGCAATTCCCCTAATGCTTGATGGGAGGCTGTTGAACAGTTTTGGGCCCCGGACACTTATGGTGTTTTCTCTTAGTGTACCAATGGCGCCCCTACTTTTTATTGGGGGCATTTTGCATCGCCTGCCCAGTCTTTTACTTTCGTAGGGAGTGATTTCTGTGTGCAGATATGGGACCATTCCTTCCAAGATTTTCCAAGTGTAGATTATGATATATCTCTCCCTCCTGCGTTCCAACGAGTACAAGTCAAGTGCTTCCAAGCGTTCCCAGTAGTTAAGGTGCTTGACAGAACTTATACGTGCAGTAAAGGATCTCTGTACACTCTCTAGATCTGCGATTTCACCTGCTTTGAATGGAGATGTTAATGTACAGCAGTATTCCAGCCTAGAGAGAACAAGTGATTTGAAAAGGATCATCATGGGCTTGGCATCTCTCGTTTTGAAAGTTCTCATTATCCATCCTATCATTTTCTTTGCACGTGCGATCGTGGCACTGTTGTGATCCTTGAAAGTGAGATCCTCAGAAATTACTAGTCCCAGGTCCCTTACATTATTTTTCCGCTCTATTGTATGGCCGGAGTCAGTAGTATACTCTGTTCTAGTTATTATCTCCTCCAGTTTTCCATAACGGAGTAGTTGGAATTTGTCCTCATTGAACATCATATTGTTTACCGTTGCCCATTGGAAAACTTTGTTTATATCTTCTTGGAGGTTAACCGCGTCCTCAGCAGATGACAGCCTCATGCAGATCCTAGTATCATCCGCAAAGGATGATACGGTGCTGTGGTGTATATCTCTGTTTATGTCTGATATGAGGATAAGGAATAAGATGGGGGCGAGTACTGTGCCTTGTGGAACAGAGCTCTTCACTATGGCAGCCTTCGATTTAACTCTGTTGACCACTACTACTCTGTTGACCATACTATCATATGACACACCACACCACCACCACTACTCTGACATGACACACACCACACCACCACCACTACTCTGACATGACACACACCACACCACCACCACTACTCTCACATGACACACACAACACACCACCACTACTCTCACATGACACACACCACACCACCGCCACTAGTCTGACATGACACAAACAACACACCACCACTACTCTCACATGACACACACAACACACCACCACTACTCTCACATGACACACAACACACCACCACTACTCTCATATGACACACACACAACACACCACCACCACTACTCTGACATGACACACTCAACACACCACAACTATCACATGACACACACAAAACCACCACTACCACTATTCTCACATGACACAGAACACACCACCACGACTCTCACATGACACACAGAACACACCACCACCACTACCTTGACATGACACACACTACACACCACCACTACTCTCACATAACACACAAAACACACCACCACTATGACATGACACACACAACACACCACCACTACTCTGACATGACACACACAACATACCACCACTACTCTGACATGACACATACAACACACCATCACTACTCTGACATGACACACACAACACACCACCACTACTCTGACATGACACACACAACACACCACCACTATGACATGACACACACAACACACCACCACTACTCTGACATGACACACACAACATACCACCACTACTCTGACATGACACATACAACACACCACCACTACTCTGACATGACACACACAACACACCACCACTACTCTGACATGACACACACAACACACCACCACTACTCTGACATGACACACACAACACACCACCACTACTCTGACATGACACACACAACACACCACCACTACTCTGACATGACACACACAACACACCACCACTACTCTGACATGACACACACAACACACCACCACTATGACATGACACACACAACACACCACCACTACTCTGACATGACACACACAACACACCACCACTATGACATGACACACACAACACACCACCACTACTCTGACATGACACACACAACACACCACCACTATGACATGACACACACAACATACCACCACTACTCTGACATGACACATACAACACACCACCACTACTCTGACATGACACACACAACACACCACCACTACTCTGACATGACACACACAACACACCACCACTACTCTGACATGACACACACAACACACCACCACTACTCTGACATGACACACACAACACACCACCACTACTCTGACATGACACACACAACACACCACCACTACTCTGACATGACACACACAACACACCACCACTACTCTGACATGACACACACAACACACCACCACTACTCTGACATGACACACACAACACACCACCACTACTCTGACATGACACACACAACACACCACCACTACTCTGACATGACACACACAACACACCACCACTACTCTGACATGACACACACAACACACCACCACTACTCTGACATGACACACACAACACACCACCACTACTCTGACATCACACACACAACACACCACCACTACTGTCACATGGCACACACAACTTTTCTTCCCATGCTCGGATATTCTCTTTTAGGAAGCCTTTCTCACTTATTTTTTAATGTAAGTGTCTAAATATTTGACAGTTCTGTTTTAGTTTTAAGACGATATGGAAAGAAATTAGTTTTTTTTCCCTCATTCTCTTGGGATGAATGTTACGTGTTCTTGTGTTGAAATGAATGTTACCTGTTCCTATCTTGGGATGAATGTTACGTGTTCCTATCTTGGGATGGGTGTTACGTGTTCCTATCTTGGGATGGGTGTTACGTGTTCCTGTCTTGGGATTGTTGTTACCTGTTCCTGTCTTGGGATGAATGTTACGTGTTCTTGTGTTGAAATGAATGTTACGTGTTCCTATCTTGGGATGGGTGTTACGTGTTCCTATCTTGGGATGGGTGTTACGTGTTCCTGTCTTGGGATTGTTGTTACCTGTTCCTGTCTTGGGATGAATGTTACGTGTTCTTGTGTTGAAATGAATGTTACGTGTTCCTATCTTGGGATGGGTGTTACGTGTTCCTATCTTGGGATGGGTGTTACGTGTTCCTGTCTTGGGATTGTTGTTACATGTTCCTATCTTGGGATGGGTGTTACATGTTCCTATCTTGGGATGAATGTTACGTGTTCTTGTCTTGGAATGAATGTTACGTGTTCCTATCTTGGGATGGGTGTTACATGTTCCTGTCTTGGGATGAATGTTACGTGTTCCTGTCTTGGGATGAATGTTACGTGTTCCTGTCTTGGGATGAATGTTTCGGGTTCTTGTCATGGGATGGATGCTACGTTGTCCATGTTTGCATCCTGAAGCAGAGAGAAACATAAAGCATTACTGCTAACCGTAGGCAAATAATAGGACACTTTAGTCACTCTCCTCTAGCCTACAGTTAAGAAGCTCTTTAAGAACAAATTGAACTATAAACACAAGCTGGAAAAACACTTATTTAATGTTATACCGCATCTGAGAACAATAACAAGTCGTTGCAATGTGTGTTGCCTAGCTAACACGGTGTTAGCTAACACGGTGTTAGCTAGGCAACACACATTGCAACGACTTGTTTTTGTTCACAGATGCGGAATAACATTTAATTCCGTTTCAATCTTTATTTCTTCCATTCTTCCAAAGCAGAGCATCTAAAACTTGTCCTCAGTGAACATTATAATGTTGTCTGTGGTCCACTGTAAACTTGGGGACAAGGAGAGGGGTGATACAGATGATGCATCAATCCATTAACCTAACTTTGATGTAGTAATTTTGAGGTGGTCAGTCCCTCAGCCATGGAAGGTGTCTGACAGATAGAATACAGAGTCTGACAGAACACAGAGTCTGACAGATAAAACGCAGAGAGTAGAACATTGTATTAACATCCGTGGTCCTAGACTATTCAACATTTTACCAAGAATATTATAAACACTGCTGGAACAAGTGTAGATGCCTTCAAGCGGAAACTGGATAAGTGCATCCACCATGTGCCAGCTTAGCCAGGCTGTGATATATATGTGGGTCAGCGGGCCGCCAGCAGCAACAACCTGGTTCACTAGTCAAACACCGGAAAAGCCTAGCCCATAGACGGGCTCCGGGAGTAGGAAAACTCTCGAAACTCGTCAAAGGTATATCAAAAACATCGTTTTCAAAATCACAAAAAAACAACCAGAACTAAACATGCTGTGTTTTCGTGTCAATACAAGCATAAAATATAGAAATAGACAAATATATGACGATGGTGTTATTACCTAAAGAAGAAAATCCACCGTAGTGGAAAAAAATATGGTAGTTCTTCCATCTGCCCAAAATGCTCTGCATACAAAGGGGCTTTTGGCATGCACACCCAACTATTATATTACTTTGTACAACCATGTATCATGTCAAAATAATCATTAATATACTTCTCAGTTTCAAAATGGTTTTTGAAGTTTTAAATAAACAGAATAATGAGTGTGTTGGATGTTAAAATATCATAAATGGATAACTCGCACACAGACATCAACTTACGACGACATTCCGGACCGACCCGGAACATTAACTAGTCACAAAGAAGAGCGAAGGGAAGGGAGTCAGTATACAGAACAGAGGGGCGGAAATTAGCTATTCGAACTTTTATTTTCATTATTTTTTTCTGATTATGTGTTCATCACGGAGAGCACTAAACCCGTAGGATTAACTAAATTACAAACTTTCGTTTTCTTTTTTAATTCGTAAACGTCACGGGTGAGCCTGTAATTGGTAACTGGCATCCATATCTACAAAAAATTTGGTATTGGATCATGTCTTCACACACACACACACACAGATATATATATATATATATATATATATATATATATATATATATATATATATATATATATATATAATGTATATATATATATTATTGTAGCCACTAACAAATGGTATTAATCAATAACAACACTGCGACTAGTCAAGGAGTCGAACCCATGCTGCTCTGGCCTGCCTTAATCCACGGGACCACATAATCCTTAAGAGTAGCGCATCTAGCAGAGCTGAATGTTGTACCCATACCCAAGGACATACGGTGGTGTGGATGCCTCTAGGCTAATTTCATTCTGCTCCATGTTTGGTGTACCCTAAGGATTGTGTGGTCCAGTGCATTAAGGCGGCATGAGTGTTTGCCCACCATGAGGCATACATACACACACACACACACACACACACACACACACACACACACACACACACACACACATCTCAGTATTACTATTTTTATAGGAAGAGTCAGACATGTGAGAGTCATACAGCGCTTGGAGAATGGGAGGAAATTTGGGTTGATCGTAGCAAGGAGAAAGGTAACACTCTTTCTGTGGATCAAAAATCATTCCTCAGGATTAAGGGATCACTAACATGGAGAATAACTCGGAGAAAGTGTTCTCTGTGCTTTCCCTCTGCGTCCACAAGTATATAGATCATGACAAGGCTCAGAATGGAAATATAAACACATATGCAGTATAATGTGATCCTTTATTGACTACGTTTCGCCCACACAGTGGGCTTTTTCAAGTCACAAACAGAACTACCTGGGGTGGAAGGAACGCGAGTATTTATAGTCAGGTTCAGAGTGCTGAGGTCAGGTGGAGAATGCTGCATCCGATGATGTACCGAGTGGGGTTATAGAGTCTAAAATCTTGGGTAGCTTGGAAAGGAGATTGGACAAGTTTGTGAGCAGACCTTCTACAGTGTTGTTATGTGGGATAGCGATGAAGAAGCTTCTTGGCAAGTGGTTCAGCTATGTTATAGAAGCCACTATTCTGGTTGAAGTTGTCGGATATAGAAATAAGTGATGATTCCAGGATTCTTCGGTATTGAGTGTTGTCTTCTGTGGCGATAAGTCTTGAGTTTCTGTAGTTTATCAAGTGGTTGTGTGAATTACGGTGTTGTACGCAGGCATTCCTTGTGTCGTCAGACCTGCTTGCGTATTGGTGTTCTGAAATACGTGTTTGGATAAGATAAGATTTCGTTCGGATTTTTAACCCCGGAGGATTAGCCACCCAGGATAACCCAAGAAAGTCAGTGCGTCATCGAGGACTGTCTAACTTATTTCCATTGGGGTCCTTAATCTTGTCCCCCAGGATGCGACCCACACCAGTCGACTAACACCCAGGTACCTATTTGCTGCTAGGTGAACAGGACAACAGGTGTAAGGAAACGTGTCGAAATGTTTCCACCCGCCGGGAATCGAACCCGGGCCCTCCGTGTGTGAAGCGGGAGCTTTAGCCACCAGGCCACCGGACCACAGTGGTCCCTTGATGTTTCGCCAACGTATAACTTGTTGCAGTCATTACAAGGGATTATGTATACCCCTGCAGAGGGTGGAAGCTTGTCCTGTCTATCACTGGTAATGTCCTTGATGGTCGTGGTTGTGGAGGTAGATACTTGAAATGAGGTATTGGAAAAGATGTTGGAAACGTGTTTGGCAATGGAGTTAAGAACATAAGAACATAAGAATGTAGGAACACTGCAGAAGGCCTACTGGCCCATACGAGGCAGGTCCTTATCAAAACGATCTCTACCTAAAGCCACCCAAGAAATAACTCCCGTACCCAATGACACCAATCAAACCCAGCCCCTCCCACTCATATATTTGTCCAGTCTCTTCTTAAAGCTACACAAGGTCCTAGCCTCTATCACCCAACTAGGAAGACTGTTCCACGCATCTACAACTCTGTTAGAAAACCAGTACTTACCTATGTCCTTTCTAAATCTAAATTTATCCAACTTATATCCATTATTTCTGGTTCTTACCTGGTTCGACACCCTCAGTACTTCATTAATATCTCCCTTGTTTATGCCTGTCATCCACTTATACACTTCAATGATATCTCCTCTCGTTCTACGCCTCTCCAGAGAGTGGAGATTTAAGGCTTTAAGTCTATCTTCATACGGGAGGTTCCTTACACAGTAAATCATTTTAGTCATTCTTCTCTGTATGCTCTCTAATGAGTCTATATCCATCCTGTAGTAAGGAGACCAAAACTGAGCAGCATAATCTAAATGAGGCCTCACTAGTGATGTATAGAGCTGCAAAATAACTTTTGGACTTCTGTTACTTATACTTCTTGAGATAAATCCAAGTGGTGACGTGTACTTAGCTCAGTGGTGACGTGTACTTAGCTCAGTGGTGACGTGTACTTAGCACAGTGGTGACGTGTACTTAGCTCTGTGAAGACCTGTTTGTGTGCTCTTGAGTGGTGACCTGTACTTTGAGTGCTGACCTGTACTTAACTCTGTGAAGAAGTGTCTTGTTTGCTCCCGTGGACTGAACCAAGATGCCCTCCATCGAGCAACTTTACCAGCAACTTAAGGAAGAATTGAGGGCAGCGAAGATGGAGATACGGCGACTGACCGAAGAAAACAAGAGGATTCGTAGTAGTCCTCCTGTTTCGAGTCCTCAGGTCAAGAAGGGATCGTGGTCAGTGGCTGGACAACAGGGGACGACGAAGTTGACGATCAAGAAGACGAATGGAAAGCCAGAAACGATGAAGAAGAAAGAGACTGCTGTGGAAACTCCCGTGGAAACCTCCAACGCATTCTCGGTGCTACCCGACGAATGTGAGTCTACTACTGGGATCGTCACGACGAACGACAACAAGGAAGGTAAGAATATTGTTGTTGTTGGGGATAGCCAGGTTAGATACATGGATAGGGCATTCTGCTTGAAGGACAGGAGTAGGAGACAAAGGGTATGCTTTCCTGGGGCTGGGATGGAGGACATTGTTAGCCGGCTTGACAACATCATGAACGGTAATGGGATCAATCCTATTATTTGCCTCAGTGCTGGAGGCAATGATGTTGGCAAGCGTAGAAGTGAGGATTTAGTTAGAAAGTTCAGGACAGCTATAGACATGATTAGGAAGAAGGGGGGGCGCCCTGTTATATGTGGCATTTTGCCAAGAAGAGGTGTTGGTAATGAATGGTTGTCCAGAGCAATTGGTATTAATTGTTGGCTAGATAAACACTGTAAGGATAATGCAGTACCATTCATTGACAACTGGGACAACTTCTATGGCCGAAATGACATGTATGCCAGGGATGGGGTTCACTTATCCAGGGCAGGTGTGGGTTTTCTTGCTAACTCAGTTGAGGGGGTTGTTAGGACTTTAAACTAGGATTAGTTAGAGGTATGGGTTTTTGCAGGAAAACTGTGAAGTCGCAGGGTAGTAATATGAGTACTAGGAGAACTAGTAATAGGCAAAATGAGGTGGATATTGGAAAGCCAGTGGCACTAATTGACAAGGACAGTAATAGGTTTAGTGGAATAATAGAAAGGAGCAGGAAGGGTAAAGAGAGAGGAGGGTCATTAAAAGTTTATTACACAAATAGTCGCAGTGCTAGGAATAAGATGGGCGAGTTGAGACTAGTTGCTAGTGCAGGTAACATAGATGTATTTGCCATTACTGAGACGTGGTTTAATTCAAAAAGTCGGGACATGCCTGCAGAATGTCACATTCAGGGTTTTAAATTGTTCCAAGTAGATAGAAGTATCGGGAAGGGGGGTGGGGTGGCATTGTATGTCCGAGATCGCTTGAACTGTTGCATAAAAACGGGTATTAAGTCTGAAGTAACACATACAGAGTCTATTTGGATAGAATTTTCAGAGGGGCAAGAAAAATTAATTTTAGGTGTGATATACCGTCCCCCAAATTTAGATAGGGACCAAGGGAGACTACTATGGGAGGAAATTGTTAGGGCCACAAGGCACGATAATGTAGTAATTCTAGGAGACTTTAACTTTAGTCATATTGATTGGAATTTCTTGACTGGGAATTTAGAATCATACGATTTCTTAGAAGTAGTTCAGGATTGTTTTTTGAAGCAGTTTGTGACAGAACCTACAAGGGGAAATAACCTGCTTGACTTAGTTCTGGCAAACAATGAATCCCTTGTTAATAATTTAGAAGTTTCAGAGGAACTGGGTGCTAGCGACCACAAATCAATTACATTTAGAATTGAATGGAAGTATGATAGTAGGGATAACTCAGTAACAGTCCCAGATTTTCGCTTAGCAGATTACGATGGGCTTAGAGAACACTTATCATCTGTTGACTGGGGTAACGAAGAGAGCTATCAATATGACAGTTTTCTGAACACAATACATGCTGCTCAAAGAACGTTTATCCCTTATAAGGAAATTAGATCAAATAGAAATGACCCTAAATGGATGAATAATAGGCTGAAATATCTACTAGGGCATAAGAAAGGAATTTATAGGCGTATCAAAAGAGGCGAGGGTCATCTTATGAATCAGTATATTGACATTAAGAGGGACATTAAAAAGGGGATAAGAAAAGCTAAAAGGGACTATGAAATTAAAGTTGCTAGGGATTCTAAAACTAATCCAAAAAGTTTTTTCCAGGTATATAGAACAAAAGTCAGAGATAAGATAGGTCCCCTTAAAAATAACTATGGGCATCTTACTGACAAAGAGAATGAAATGTGCTCGATTTTAAATAATTATTTTCTCTCGGTTTTTACACAGGAAGACACTAATAATATTCCGGTAATTAATTTTTATAGTGGATCAGAAGAAGATAAATTATGTAACATCACAGTCACTAGTGAAATGGTTGTGAAGCAGATAGACCGACTGAAGCAAAATAAGTCACCGGGTCCTGATGAGGTTTTTTCAAGGGTTCTTAAGGAATGCAAAATGGAAGTCTGTGAACCATTAACTAATATTTTTAATTTATCTCTTCAAACAGGTGTAGTGTCTGATATGTGGAAGATGGCTAATGTAATTCCTATTTTTAAAACAGGGGACAAGTCGTTACCGTCAATTTACCGCCCAATAAGCCTGACCTCAATTGTAGGCAAGTTGCTAGAGTCAATTATAGCTGAGATTATAAGAAGCCATCTCGATAAGCATAGCTTGACTAATGATACTCAGCATGGATTCACAAGAGGCCGGTCTTGTCTAACTAATTTATTAACTTTCTTCAGTAAAGCTTTTGAGGCTGTTGACCACGATAAAGAATTTGATATTGTTTACTTAGATTTTAGTAAGGCATTTGATAGAGTTCCGCACCAAAGACTGTTGAAGAAAGTAGCAGCTCATGGCATTGGGGGGAGGGTGCTCTCGTGGATCGAGTCATGGCTCACAGACAGGAAGCAGAGAGTGTCCATAAATGGGGTTAAATCCGAGTGGGGATCAGTAACAAGTGGCGTTCCACAGGGATCAGTCTTGGGCCCGTTGTTGTTTATAATATATATCAATGATCTTGATGAAGGAATTGCTAGTGATATGAGCAAATTCGCCGATGACACGAAGATAGGTAGGATAATTGATTCAAACGTAGATGTTAGGGAACTTCAGGAGGATTTAGACAAACTCTACTCTTGGTCAGAAAAGTGGCAGATGCAGTTCAATGTGGATAAATGCAAGGTTCTGAAGCTCGGGAGTGTCTTATAAGTTAAATAATGTAGAACTTAGCCATACAGATTGCGAAAAGGACTTGGGGGTTATGGTAAGCAGCAACCTTAAACCAAGACAGCAATGCCTAAGCGTACGTAATAAGGCAAATAGATTACTGGGATTTATATCAAGAAGTGTAAGCAACAGAAGTCCAGAGGTCATACTGCAGCTTTATACATCATTAGTAAGGCCTCACCTAGATTATGCAGCTCAATTCTGGTCTCCATATTACAGAATGGACATAAATTCGTTAGAAAACATTCAGCGTAGGATGACTAAATTAATACATAGCATTAGAAATCTTCCTTATGAAGAAAGATTGAAGACTCTTAAGTTACATTCACTTGTTAGACGAAGAATGAGGGGAGACCTGATCGAAGTGTATAAGTGGAAGATAGGTATTAATAAAGGGGATATTAACAAGGTCTTGAGGATATCTCTCCAAGAGAGAACCCGCAGTAATGGATTTAAATTAGATAAGTTTAGATTTAGAAAGGACATAGGAAAGTATTGGTTTGGAAATAGGGTAGTTGATGAGTGGAACAGTCTACCTAGTTGGGTTATTGAGGCTAGGACTTTGGGTAGTTTCAAATTTAGGTTGGATAAGTACATGAGTGGGAGGGGTTGGATTTGAGTGGGACTTGCACATCGGAGCTTGTTTCTTGGGTGGCATTGAAAATTGGGTTGGGCAAATGTTTTGTTAGTGGGATGAATTGTAAAGGACCTGCCTAGTATGGGCCAACAGGCCTGCTGCAGTGTTCCTCCTTTCTTATGTTCTTATGTTCTTATGTAATCTGTTGGCCTTGTTGCGCACACTGAGGCACTGCTGTCTTGGCTTTAGATTTCTGCTTACCATGACTCCCAAGTCTTTTTCACATTCTGTATGATCAAGCTCTACTTCACCTAGATTATAGCTTCGAGGGTTATTTTCATTACCAAGGGCAAGTACCTTACACTTATCCACATTGAACTTCATCTGCCATTTTTCAGACCAAGACATTAATTTGTCCAAATCGTCCTGGAGTTCATTGATATCCTCCTCAGAGTGAATTATACGGCCTATCTTTGTATCATCAGCAAATTTACTCATGTCACTCGTAATCCCTTCATCAAGGTCATTAATGTAAATTATGAACAAGAGAGGGCCTAAAACTGATCCTTGTGGAACGCCACTAGTGACTAATCCCCATTCAGATTTCACTCCATTAATGGTAACTCTCTGCTTTCTATTGGTTAGCCATGCCTCAATCCATGCTAGAACTTTACCTCCTATACCATGAGCTGCCACTTTTCTTAAGAGTCTCTTGTGAGGTACTCTATCGAAAGCTTTACTAAAATCCAAATAAACAATATCATATTCCTTATCGCTGTCAACTGCCTCAAATGTTCTATTGAAGAACGTCAGTAAGTTTGTCAGGCAGGAACGACCTCTCGTGAATCCATGCTGAGATTCATTTATCAAGTTATGTTCTTCAAGGTGACTTCTGATAATGTCAGCTATAATTGATTCTAATAACTTGCCCACTATAGATGTCAGGCTTATTGGACGGTAATTTGAAGGAGTGGACTTATCCCCTGATTTGAATATAGGAACCACATTAGCCATCTTCCACAACTCTGGCACAACACTGGTAAGGATGGATGCATTGAATACACTCGTTAATGGCTGACTAAGCTCCATCTTGCATTCCTTAAGTACCCTGGAAAACAGCTCATCGGGTCCCGGGGACTTATTTTGCTTCAGTTTGTCTATCTGCTTAATAACCATGTCCCTCGTGACAGTAATATTAGTTAACTTAAATTCATCAGGAACTAAGTAATCATTGATTACTGGAATCTCATTTACATCTTCCTGTGTAAAAACTGACAAAAAATAGTCATTAAATAAGGAGCACATTTCCAGTTCGTTATCCGTCAGCTGTCCATTCCCAATTTTCAGAGGTCCTACTTTTTCCTTCACTTTCGTCCTATACACTTGAAAGAATCCCTTTGGATTAGTCTTTGATTCATTAGCAACTCTAATTTCATAGTCACGTTTAGCCTTTCTAATCGCCTTTTTTACTTCTCTTTTAAGCTGAACATATTGGTCAGTAAGGTTAACCTCTCCTCTTCTGATGCGCCTATAAATTCCCCTTTTCTCCCCTAATAGATGCTTTAGCCTCCTGTTAACCCATTTGGGATCGTTATTATTAGACCTAATTTCTCTCTGGGGAATGTATATACTCTGGGCACGGTGTACATTATTAAGAAAACAATCATAAAAGCAGATCCCTTCATAATCATAAGTATGATCATCGTCAATAAAATCATTAGCTAGATAACTCCAATCAAGATTAGACAGGTGTTCCCTAAGTCCATTATAATCAGCAGAACGAAAATCAGGGATTTTTACTGTATTATCATTATTCTTGCATTCCCAGTTAATGCTAAAAGTGATGGATTTGTGATCACTTGCGCCAAGCTCTTCAGCGATCTCCAGATTATTCACGAGTGTTTCCTTATTTGACAAGACTAGGTCTAGCAAATTATTACCCCTGGTAGGCTCAGTTACGCTCTGTTTCAGAAAACAGTCCTGAACTGTTTCCATAAAGTCACTGGATTCTAGATTACCTGTCAAAGAATTCCAGTCAATTTGACTAAAGTTAAAGTCCCCTACTATGACTATGTTACTGTGTCCAGAAGCCCTAACAATTTCGTCCCAAAGAAGTCTCCCTCTATCGTGATCCAAGCCTGGAGGTCGGTATATTACACCTAGAATTAGTTTTTCTTGACCCTCCACGAACTCTACCCAAACAGACTCTGTTACTGCTCCATCTATTTTTATACCTGTTTTTATGCAACAATTAATATTTTCTCGAACATACAATGCAACTCCTCCCCCCTTCCCATTACATCTATCCACATTGAATAACTTAAATCCCTGAATATTACACTCAGCAGTCATATCCCGACTCTTTAAATCATACCACGTTTCAGTTAATGCAATGATATCAAAGTTCCCAGCACATGCTACCAAACGTAGTTCATTAATTTTATTTCTTGCACTTCGACTGTTAGCATAAAATACCATCATATGTTTTTTCTTCTGCACATTTTTCCTATTCATCTTTGTTTTTACACAATTTCTGAAATTATCATTACCCAGAGTTACTCCATGACAGTTACTATTAAGATTCTTAATATCAGAGCATAAGTCAATATATCCATACTCATTATTAATCATTTCTAAACCCATACCTCTAACTAATCCTAGTTTAAAGTCCTAACAACCCCCTCAACTGAGTTAGCAAGAAAACCCACACCTGCCCTGGATAAGTGAACCCCATCCCTGGCATACATGTCATTTCGGCCATAGAAGTTGTCCCAGTTGTCAATGAATGGTACTGCATTATCCTTACAGTGTTTATCCAGCCAACAATTAATACCAATTGCTCTGGACAACCATTCATTACCAACACCTCTTCTTGGCAAAATGCCACATATAACAGGGCGCCCCCCCTTCTTCCTAATCATGTCTATAGCTGTCCTGAACTTTCTAACTAAATCCTCACTTCTACGCTTGCCTACATCATTGCCTCCAGCACTGAGGCAAATAATAGGATTGATCCCATTACCGTTCATGATGTTGTCAAGCCGGCTAACAATGTCCTCCATCCCAGCCCCAGGAAAGCATACCCTTTGTCTCCTACTCCTGTCCTTCAAGCAGAATGCCCTATCCATGTATCTAACCTGGCTATCCCCAACAACAACAATATTCTTACCTTCCTTGTTGTCGTTCGTCGTGATGATCCCAGTAGTAGACTCACATTCGTCGGGTAGCTCCGAGAATGAGTTGGAGGTTTCCACGGGAGTTTCCACAGCTGTCTCTTTCTTCTTCATCGTTTCTGGCTTTCCATTCGTCTTCTTGATCGTCAACTTCGTCGTCCCCTGCTGTCCAGCCACTGACCACGATCCCTTCTTGACCTGAGGACTCGAAACAGGAGGACTACTACGAATCCTCTTGTTTTCCTCGGTCAATCGCCGTATCTCCATCTTCGCTGCCCTCAATTCTTCCTTAAGTTGCTGGTAAAGTTGCTCGATGGAGGGCATCTTGGTTCAGTCCACGGGAGCAAACAAGACACTTCTTCACAGAGTTAAGTACAGGTCAGCACTCAAAGTACAGGTCACCACTCAAGAGCACACAAACAGGTCTTCACAGAGCTAAGTACACGTCACCACTGGAGTTGGTGGGGAGGACTATGTATCTCTTCCCGGCAGTGTCTTCTCTGGGTGTGTTGAAGATGTTTAATGCCCGTCGTCTGCAGTCTCTGATGAAGTGACGAGGATAGTGAAGTTTAGAAAATACTTGTTCAATCAACGTGCATTCTTCTTCAAGAAACTCATTGCTGCAGATTCTGAGTGCACGCAGGAAGAAGCCTATAATTACACCACGTTTGGTTTTGGTGTCGTGGTGAGAGTAAAAGTGGAAAAGATCGTTTTGGTTGGTGGGTTTTCGATAGACTTTAAAACGAAGTTCGTGGTCAGCTTTGCAAAGCAGAACATCAAGGAAAGGTAGAGTGTTGTCGACTTCTTCTTCAAGTGTGAACTGTAGATGAATGGTTCAGAGAACCGACATGTTGATAAGTTCACACTTTATCAAGTGTGAACTGGATTGAAGGCTCGACCTGGTTGAGCCTTCAATCCAGTTCACACTTGAAGAAGAAGTCGACAACACTCTACCTTTCCTTGATGTTCTGCTTTGCAAAGCTGACCACGAACTTCGTTTTAAAGTCTATCGAAAACCCACCAACCAAAACGATCTTCTCCACTTTTACTCTCACCACGACACCAAAACCAAACGTGGTGTAATTATAGGCTTCTTCCTGCGTGCACTCAGAATCTGCAGCAATGAGTTTCTTGAAGAAGAATGCACGATGATTGAACAAGTATTTTCTAAACTTCGCTATCCTCGTCACTTCATCAGAGACTGCAGACGACGGGCATTAAACATCTTCAACACACCCAGAGAAGACACTGCCGGGAAGAGATACATAGTCCTCCCCACCAACTCCATTGCCAAACACGTTTCCAACATCTTTTCCAATGCCTCATTTCAAGTATCTACCTCCACAACCACGACCATCAAGGACATTACCAGTGATAGACAGGACAAGCTTCCACCCTCTGCAGTGGTATACATAATCCCTTGTAATGACTGCAACAAGTTATACGTTGGCGAAACATCAAGGGACCTCCAAACACGTATTTCAGAACACCAATACGCAAGCAGGTCTGACGACACAAGGAATGCCTGCGTACAACACCGTAATTCACACAACCACTTGATAAACTACAGAAACTCAAGACTTATCGCCACAGAAGACAACACTCAATACCGAAGAATCCTGGAATCATCACTTATTTCTATATCCGACAACTTCAACCAGAATAGTGGCTTCTATAACATAGCTGAACCACTTGCCAAGAAGCTTCTTCATCGCTATCCCACATAAGAACACTGTAGAAGGTCTGCTCACAAACTTGTCCAATCTCCTTTCCAAGCTACCCAAGATTTTAGACTCTATAACCCCACTCGGTACATCATCGGATGCAGCATTCTCCACCTGACCTCAGCACTCTGAACCTGACTATAAATACTCGCGTTCCTTCCACCCCAGGTAGTTCTGTTTGTGACTTGAAAAAGCCCACTGTGTGGGCGAAACGTAGTCAATAAAGGATCACATTATACTGCATATGAGTTTATATTTCCATTGTGTCGGTATTTTATACCATTTATTTCCACAAGGCTCAGAAGGAGCAATGGACGTGGGTTTTCAGAGTACTAACACTTCTGGGTAAAGAGTTGTATATTTTATGTTTCAGTATTTTTTATACATTGAGAGTATATCCATGGCTTGTCGTGTACGGGTTACATCCATCCTTAATGAACCTGACATACTGACCAACCTCTGGCACCAGCAAGCAGGTATATAAGAAAGTCGATATTCCTGGAGAGACACTTCGAAGAGACAGTGTTAAGAGGGTCGTGTGGTAGAGACGTGCTGTCACACTCGTCCTGCTGCGACGCTTTATGAAGCAGTGTTAGGATGGTCGTGTGGAAGAGAATATCACAGTCACTCCCTTACTAGCGAGACTCTTCACGTAAGGTAAGAATTGTTTAGCTGGATTAAATATACGGATGTTGGATATAAATGACGTACTTCCAGTAATAATGAAGAAAAGACACATTGATAAACAAAGAAAAACTTGTTTTACAACGTGTGTTTTCTTAACAGATGTTTTTACATGTTATTTTAATATTCCACGATGTATTAAACACATGGTTATAATAGTCATTTAGTGATGATGAATTCTAAATATTTGAATAAGAAGAATCCTATAAAATAAAATAAATATCTTAGATGAAAGGGGAACTATTTCTTTATCAGCTATAACACCTTGGAACAGTCTGCTCTCTAAAGTTGTTACCTGCAAAATAATTCATTCCTTCATAAACCAATTCAATAACAGCTTTGCAATGTAGGATTCAGTTAGATATAATAAAGGAACTAATTTGTTATAATAAAGCCAATGCTTAGTTACAGTGCAGGTTGTGTTTGGCTGAGGCTACTGTAACTCTGATAACAGTTCTGGAAGTACTCAGGATAACAGGTACACCATGATCAACTTAGGGTTCAGTATTACTAGTAGTATTTAAGTATCCACGAAGGACGAGGTTTGAGAGGTTGCCTGATATTATCTTATTTTTTTTTTTTTTTTTGCTTTACAACTTTTCGTTTTATTTTGCTCATAATTCGAGGTCTTATCTCATCGGCTTCTAAATTTCAACAATTGTGCACGGTCATTTTGGCCGGAAAAGGAAAAGGTAGCGTGTTGACGCCAGCTTCAACACGCTACCTTTCATCTGAGAAAAGCTTTCCTTCAATCTACCTGTTGCTATTGCAACACTGCACAGCTCCTCATGAACGGAAAAATGTGAAAGATCTTGAGCTGAAGATTTCCATCCCACCGTGGCTTGCCTTCCATCGTCAACATTGTCTGGGACTGTATTGCATTCACAAATAACCCGAAAATAGGAGGAAAAATCTTATAATGACGTTTCGGTCTGACTTGGACAGTTAACTAGTCATACACTAATTAACACAATAAACATAAAATAATGTACAATACTAAGCAATTAGTACAAGAACTAAAGAAATTAAATGCAAAGTCACTGGGAGTGATAAGACAGTAGGAGAAATGAACACTTAAATATTTAATAATATCGCACTCAGTGAAGAAAAATATACTGCACTCAGTAAGGCAGTAAGGAAAATTTACTTATTTCAGTCTGTAGGGAAGTTATATAGAATAAACAACAGAGGATTATAACACAGCACTGAAAAACATTTTCTCATTGCTGCGTTAGATAACACACAGAGGAAAAGAATTATATATATATATATATATATATATATATATATATATATATATATATATATATATATATATATATATATATATATATATTGGAGGATAGATGGGCTAATGAGAGCATAGGCAATGGGGTCGAAGAGGTATGGGGTAGGTTTAAAAATGTAGTGTTAGAGTGTTCAGCAGAAGTTTGTGGTTACAGGAAAGTGGGTGCGGGAGGGAAGAGGAGCGATTGGTGGATTGATGATGTAAAGAGAGTAGTAAGGGAGAAAAAGTTAGCATATGAGAAGTTTTTACAAAGTAGAAGTGATGCAAGGAGGGAAGAGTATATGGAGAAAAAGAGAGAGGTTAAGAGAGTGGTGAAGCAATGTAAAAAGAGAGCAAATGAGAGAGTGGGTGAGATGTTATCAACAAATTTTGTTGAAAATAAGAAAAAGTTATGGAGTGAGATTAACAAGTTAAGAAAGCCTAGAGAACAAATGGATTTGTCAGTTAAAAATAGGAGAGGAGAGTTATTAAATGGAGAGTTAGAGGTATTGGGAAGATGGAGGGAATATTTTGAGGAATTGTTAAATGTTGATGAAGATAGGGAAGCTGTGATTTCGTGTATAGGGCAAGGAGGAATAACATCTTGTAGGAGTGAGGAAGAGCCAGTTGTGAGTGTGGGGGAAGTTCGTGAGGCAGTAGGTAAAATGAAAGGGGGTAAGGCAGCCGGGATTGATGGGATAAAGATAGAAATGTTAAAAGCAGGTGGGGATATAGTTTTGGAGTTGTTGGTGCAATTATTTAATAAATGTATGGAAGAGGGTACTGTACCTAGGGACTGGCAGAGAGCATGCATAGTTCCTTTGTATAAAGGCAAAGGGGATAAAAGAGAGTGCAAAAATTATAGGGGGATAAGTCTGCTGAGTATACCTGGTAAACTGTATGGTAGAGTTATTATTGAAAGAATTAAGAGTAAGACGGAGAATAGGATAGCAGATGAACAAGGAGGCTTTAGGAAAGGTAGGGGGTGTGTGGACCAGGTGTTTACAGTGAAACATATAAGTGAACAGTATTTAGATAAGGCTAAAGAGGTCTTTGTGGCATTTATGGATTTGGAAAAGGCGTATGACAGTGTGGATAGGGGGGCAATGTGGCAGATGTTGCAAGTGTATGGTGTAGGAGGTAGGTTACTGAAAGCAGTGAAGAGTTTTTACGAGGATAGTGAGGCTCAAGTTAGAGTATGTAGGAGAGAGGGAAATTATTTCCCAGTAAAAGTAGGCCTTAGACAAGGATGTGTGATGTCACCGTGGTTGTTTAATATATTTATAGATGGGGTTGTAAGAGAAGTAAATGCGAGGGTCTTGACAAAAGGCGTGGAGTTAAAAGATAAAGAATCCCACACAAAGTGGGAGTTGTCACAGCTGCTCTTTGCTGATGACACTGTGCTCTTGGGAGATTCTGAAGAGAAGTTGCAGAGATTGGTGGATGAATTTGGTAGGGTGTGCAAAAGAAGAAAATTAAAGGTGAATACAGGAAAGAGTAAGGTTATGAGGATAACAAAAAGATTAGGTGATGAAAGATTGAATATCAGATTGGAGGGAGAGAGTATGGAGGAGGTGAATGTATTCAGATATTTGGGAGTGGACGTGTCAGCGGATGGGTCTATGAAAGATGAGGTGAATCATAGAATTGATGAGGGAAAAAGAGTGAATGGTGCACTTAGGAGTCTGTGGAGACAAAGAACTTTGTCCTTGGAGGCAAAGAGGGGAATGTATGAGAGTATAGTTTTACCAACGCTCTTATATGGGTGTGAAGCATGGGTGATGAATGTTGCAGCGAGGAGAAGGCTGGAGGCAGTGGAGATGTCATGTCTGAGGGCAATGTGTGGTGTGAATATAATGCAGAGAATTCGTAGTTTGGAAGTTAGGAGGAGGTGCGGGATTACCAAACTGTTGTCCAGAGGGCTGAGGAAGGGTTGTTGAGGTGGTTCGGACATGTAGAGAGAATGGAGCGAAACAGAATGACTTCAAGAGTGTATCAGTCTGTAGTGGAAGGAAGGCGGGGTAGGGGTAGGCCTAGGAAAGGTTGGAGAGAGGGGGTAAAGGAGGTTTTGTGTGCGAGGGGCTTGGACTTCCAGCAGGTATGCATGAGCGTGTTTGATAGGAGTGAATGGAGACAAATGGTTTTTAATACTTGATGTGCTGTTGGAGTGTGAGCAAAGTAACATTTATGAAGGGGTTCAGGGAAACCGGCAGGCCGGACTTGAGTCCTGGAGATGGGAAGTACAGTGTCTGCACTCTGAAGGAGGGGTGTTAATGTTGCAGTTTAAAAACTGTAGTGTAAAGCACCCTTCTGGCAAGACAGTGATGGAGTGAATGATGGTGAAAGTTTTTCTTTTTCGGGCCACCCTGCCTTGGTGGGAATCGGCCAGTGTGATAATAATAAAAATAATAATAATATATATATATATATATATATATATATATATATATATATATATATATATATAAACACGAAACAAGTGGTTTTGAATCATTTACCAAATTGCGGCAGGCCAGGATTCGACCCCACGACACACTGTCCCGCCTCAAGAGGCCAAACATTGTACATGTCACCCTACCATCTGAGCCATTGATCCTACGAACATGAGCCTAGCGCACTAGACTTGTTTCATGTTGCGAGGACATGAAACAAGTCTAGTGCGCTACGCTCTTGTTTGTAGGATTGTTGGCTCAGATGGTGGGGTGACATGTACAATGTTTGGCCTCTTGAGGCGGGACAATATATATATGTCGTGCCGAGTATGTAAAACTGGTCAATTAGCAAGAACTCGTTTAAAATTAAGTCCTTTCTGAAATTTTCTCTTATACGTTTAAAGATATATTTTTTCATTAATGTTAATGTAAAAATTTTTAATTTTGCACCAAAAGAATCTTAGAAAACTTACCTAACCTTATTATAACAAGAACAATTTATTTTAGCCTAACCCAACTAAATATATTTTAGATTTGTTTACAATAATTTAATACTAAACAAACACAGTGAAATATATTTTTTTCGTTAGGTTCAGAATGATTTTGGCAAAATTATTGCATGCACAAATTTTCGCTTGTCCTATATGGCAAGATGAGCGTTGCTATTTAAGCCAAGATCGCAAGTTCTGCCTATTCAAATTCAAATTCAAAGTTTATTCTCTATAAGGATTACAATGCTGAGTTTACAAAATTTGGTTATTGTATTGTTTACATGTAGTAAAATAATAATTACAGAGTGTACCACTAGAACACCTAGCATGGCTAGGCATTTCGGGCAGACTTAAATTAAATCTTAAGTTTAAAATATTACAAAATTATGAGGTAAGTTGGTATTATGGCTAAGTGACTAAATACTAGTTTGTGAGTTTAGCAATGTGAATGCTTTTGTTTTGGCACTATACATAGTTTCAGTATTGGAGTATCACAGGCCAACTTATGACTAGTTAAGATTCATTATTTTGAGATTGAGATTGATATTTCTGTTTATGGTCAAATGGGTGAGTGAGTGTAAGTGTGAACCACCAGGTGGTATTCGTATAATTAGTTAACAGGGTGTATCAGGGAGATAAGATGTTTTCTGATGGTAGTTTTGAAGGTGATGGATGTGTCTGCAGTTTTAGAATTTTCAGGTAGGGTGTTCCAGATTTTAGGGCCTTTGACATACATTGAATTTTTGTAAAGGTTTAGTCGGACACGGGGAATGGCACGACATATATATATATACATATATATATGTATATATATATCTTGGCGAATAAGTAAAACTTACGATTTTGGCTTAGTTCATGCCTTATTCATGCCGAATAAGGCAAGGGAAAACTTGTGTATGAAATAATTTCGAGAAAATCATTCTGAACCTAACGATAAAAATGTATTTCATTGTGTTTGTTTATTAAATTATTATAAACTTAACTAAAATATATTTAGTTGGAAGAGGCTAAATTAAATTGCACTTGTTATAATAACGTTAGGTAAGTTTTCTAAGTTTTTTGGTACAAAATTATTATTTTTTACATTAACAGAAATGAAAAGAGATATATAAGAGAAAATTTTAGAAAGGACTTAATTTTAATTGAGTTCTTGCTAACTAACCAATTTTACCTATTCTCACAAAACCTCCTTTACCCCCCTCACTCCAACCTTTCTTAAGCGGACCCCTACCCCGCCTTCCCTCGTGTATAAATCTGTAGCGGAGAGAAGGCGGGGTAGGGGTCGACCTAGGAAAGGCTGGATGGAGGGGATAAAGGAGGTTTTGTGTGCGAGGGGCTTGGACTTCCAGCAAGCATGCGTGAGCGTATTAGATAGGAGCGAATGGAGACAAATGGTTTTTAGGACTTGACGTGCTGTTGGAGTGTGAGCAAGGTAACATTTATGAAGGTGTTCAGGGAAACTGGCAGGCCGAACTTGAGTCCTGGAGATGGGAAGTACAGTGTCTGCACTCTGAAGGAGGGGTGTTAATGTTGCAGTTTTATAACTGTAGTGTAAGCGCTCCTCTGGCAAGACAGTGATGGAGTGAATGATGAAAGTTTTTCCTTTTCGGGCCACCCTGCCTTGGTGGGAGATGGCCCATGGGTGAACCATGGACTCACTCTGGGTGAACCATGGACTCACTCTGGGTGAACCATGGACTCTGGGTAAACCATGGGCTCAATCTGGGTAAACCATGGGCTCACTCTGGGTAAACCATGGGTTCACTCTGGGTAAACCATGGGCTCACTCTGGGTAAACCATGGGCTCACTCTGGGTAAACCATGGGATCACTCTGGATAAACCATGGGATCACTCTGGTTAAACCATGGGATCACTCTGGATAAACCATGGGATCACTCTGGATAAACCATGGGATCACTCTGGATAAACCATGGGATCACTCTGGATAAACCATGGGATCACTCTGGATAAACCATGGGATCACTCTGGATAAACCATGGGATCACTCTGGATAAACCATGGGATCACTCTGGGTAAACCATGGGATCACTCTGGGTAAACCATGGGCTCACTCTGGGTAAACCATGGGCTCACTCTGGGTAAACCATGGGCTCACTCTGGGTAAACCATGGGCTCACTCTGGGTAAACCATGGGCTCACTCTGGGTAAACCATGGGCTCACTCTGGGTAAACCATGGGCTCACTCTGGGTAAACCACGGGCTCACTCTGGGTAAACCACGGGCTCACTCTGGGTAAACCATGGGCTCACTCTGGGTAAACCATGGGCTCACTCTGGGTAAACCACGGGCTCACTCTGGGTAAACCACGGGCTCACTCTGGGTAAACCATGGGCTCACTCTGGGTAAACCATGGGCTCACTCTGGGTAAACCATGGGCTCACTCTGATTGCTTGCTCTCCTGTTTTTATCACGGAAACCAATATATTAGTGAATATATTAGTGAAAGTCAAAGTTATTTTACTTTGAAAGGACACACATGGAACCATAGCATTAAAAAAAATAGTGCATATTTAAAAATCAGCCTAATTTTTAATTTGAATGAAATTGGCAAATTAAGGGCTACAAAGCCTCTAAGGCATTTTAATGTTTTAGAGAATGTAACGGTATGACACCTCTTTGCTTTGGTACAGTTAATGGATGAACATCTGTACTATACTGTATGACACTGGCTGTACGTGTTTAGTAATGTCGAGGAAATTATTCCCTGACCTTAAACCTACTCATGTCTCTACTACTCTTTAATATTTCTTAGGCCGTGTTGACCTCTTTCCCTCAGTACAGTGCTACATAAGATCTAAATGGTTCACAGACTGGACCAGTGTTGTTCTATTTCCTGTTGCTAATGCTGACAGTTTAAGGCGACCAGAAGATGAATTGACGAGTTGTCACACAGGATCCAAGGACTTAAAGTTAAATATTTAACTATGTTAGTATATTGACAAATTTTGATCGACGCAGACTTAGGTCACTGGGTACTATCCTGTACGCAAGACTTCATCTGCCATTAAGGTTTAAAATAATTTAGAAGAGCTACACTCACGAATACTTACTGGGAAATGTGAACCTACGTATTTCAATGATACTCCCAGTTTTTTTTTTAAGTAGGATGCACCATTGTCGAATATTTAAGGTTAATTAGAAGAGGCTTTGTTAGAGTTATCGGATACACCACGAGTATCCTGTCACAGTAACCAGTAACTGCACGAAGAACATCTCAGTAAAGCAGTATTGAACTTGTAGCCGATCGTACAAGGCGTTCTCAAGTTATAAACGAAACTCCGGGAAATGAAAGGAAAATCAGGCTACCACTTGAAGGTACTCTTTCAGGAATGCCTCTAAAGGTAGGCCTAGTACTGTATCTGCACGAGTCCACATCAGACATGGAGTTTACGAAGATCACACAAGTGTTCACGAACTTCATAGGAGTTTTCCGAATCCCATATTCGTACATGTGTTAGTTAATTCGTCGAGACATAGTTGGCCTTATCACATGAGTCCAATATAGAACATGCAAACTCCTTCCACTGAGGTTTGCCATTTGTTTGTAAAAACTGAACTAAATCACACTATGTTCGATGAACTGCATTTACCGAGATTAACATCCCGGTAAATGCAGTCGACGCACGAAGGCGTCGCATGAACTAAGAGGCCTGTCGGACACATTTCCTGTGTTCAGTGACCATATACTTGGTTTAGGTAGAGGATTCGCTTCCATATTGGTGACGGTAATTCCATTGAAGACGTGCAACTGATTTTTGCCCACCAAACAACACATTAAATTATCTCCTATATAGCTAACATCTTCACTCAAAGTTTTCCTTTATTAACTGGGCACTCTAATGACAAGGGTTTTCTTGTATTTCAGATCCCACTTTTCAGAGCACAAGTAATCGTGGGGTCACCTGGATGTGACGACGACGATGATGATGACTCCACACTTGATGTTCCTGACGATGACGATGATGGTGACGATGACTATAATGGTAACGATGGTGACTTCTGCATTGGGTAAGCTACTGTGATCACTTTGTTTTTATATAATTCTCAGAAAAAAATAACTATCACACAAATTTCTTTATGAAGTCACCAAAATATATGAAATTCTATGGAAATAATGCTGATTCCATAAGGGATTTAAGCATTAAATTTGCGATATATATTTGCGATATATATTAAAGGATAACAAATATTCACAAAAACCCGTTACACACTCACGGAAATTAAGAATGAACTTGGGAACAACAACAGAACTTGACACAAATAAGTGAGCTGACCGAAATGTAAGAAACGGAACTAGAAGCTAGAGCCCAACATCTGTAAACCCACATAAATAGTACAATTAAATACACTTAACTAAATGTTCACACACACACATGGAGCAGGGAGAGAGTGACTTAGTATCGACCAGTGAAGAGGAGGGACCAGGAGTTATGAATCGACCCCTGCAACTACATATAGGTGAGTACACACACACACATACATACATGCATACACAATGACAGATAGGGACGACATGATAACGACATTTAAAATACTGAGAGGAAATGACAAGGTGGATAGGGACAAGGATGTTTCAGGGATGGGACACAGCTGGATCCTGAAGACTCAGATAAGTCACAGGGATGTTAGGAGGTTTTTCTTCAGCCATAAAGTTGTCAGGAAGTGAAATAATCGGGAGAGTAATGAAGTGGAGGCAGGATCCATATATATAACTTTAAAAAGAGATACGATAATGCTCACGGAGCAGGGAGAAAGTGGACCTAGTAGCGACCGGTTAAGAGGCGGGGCCAAGAGATATGAATCGATCCCTGTAACCACAAATAAGTATGTACAAATTGGTAAACACACACACACACACACACACACACACACACACGTACGTCTCGACCCCTGCAACCACAATTAGGTGAGTACAGTTAGGTGAGTACAAACACACAGGTGATAAAAAGTTATATATATATATATATATATATATATATCTACAACAATTATAGTTAGGTGGAGACATTAGCAGTAAGTGGTTATGTTATGACAGGAAGGTTGTATAACAGAATAATTCATTTACGTTATGTGGGTGGGACTTTGTCATAATTCTTAATCCTATTGTTTTCTTCTTTTTCTGATATAATGCTTGTCAGTATTGATATTTTTTTAAATTAATATAAAATTTGTTATACGTTACAAGATGCAAGTTTTGTTATAATTATGGGGAAGCGTAAACCCGTAGAGGTCATATAGAGGTTGGGGAAGTGGGTGGCAATCAAGCTCGATCTAAGGAAGAGGAGGACTGGACCAGTTCTTTTCATCAAGATCCCTCAGCGGTATCCAGGTCCCTCAGCGGTATCTAGGTCCCTCAGCGGTATCACGATCCCTCATCGGTATCAAGATCCCTCATCGGTATCAAGATCCCTCATCGGTATCACGATCCCTCATTGGTATCAAGATCCCTCATCGGTATCAAGATCATTCAGTGGTATCAAGATCATTCATTGGTATCAAGATCCCTCAGTCGTATCAAGATCTCTCAGTGGTATCAAGATTTCTCAGCGGTATCAAGATCCCTCAGTGGTATCAAGATCCCTCAGTGGTAACAAGATCCCTCAGTGGTATCAAGATCCCTCATCGGTATCAAGACCCCTCATCGGTATCAAGATAATTCAGTGGTATCAAGATCATTCAGTGGTATCAAGATCCCTCAGCCGTATCAAGATCTCTCAGTGGTATCAAGCTCCCTCAGTGGTATCAAAATCCCTCAGTGGTATCAAGATCCCTCAGTGGTATCAAGATTCCTCCCTTGAGGAGATGCCTGTCATAAAACGCGTCCGGTTACTCGAGGTGTTACGCTACAGCAGAGACTCGTCCTTTTTAATTTTTCATAACAAAGATATAATCACCTGTGAATATTCTGAGACAGTCTTACGTACAGTACACACATCGTCTTAGAACATGCTAATTTCTTAGGTATAAAAGATATCGACTGCACCTGGGTCATTAAGGATACAATTCACAAACGTAATGAGTCTACATATTTTTATGCGACACACCCAGGGAATATTAACCAGCTCTGACTCTCCCAGGACATCTCTATGTTGATTGCCTCAGACACCTGGGTGCACATGTACAGTGGACCCCCGCATAACGATTACCTCCGAATGCGACCAATTATGTAAGTGTATTTATGTAAGTGCGTTTGTACGTGTATGTTTGGGGGTCTGAAATGGACTAATCTACTTCACAATATTCCTTATGGGAATAAATTCGGTCAGTACTGGCACCTGAACATACTTATGGAGTGAAAAAATATCGTTAACCGGGGGTGCACATGTATTTTTTATTTAAAAGTGAAGACATCGGATTTTTTTTTCTATCCTGGTGAGTTTCTTGAACCCAGTACTTCTGTTAAAGGCTTGCTATGCTGGCTTGTGATATTAACAACCGCTAATTTCAGTGTCACAAGAAATACTCAAAGGAAAGAAATATGCAGACGAATAACTTTGTGAGAGTTATATATACACCATTCGGAAATTGTCTTATGGACAATATTTACAAACGTATAAGTGTTTAACACACATCTGGATTACAGTATATCAGTGAGGACTCAACAAACCCGGTGGATCGAGGTCAAAATGACAAATGAACCAGCTGTTGGCTAGAGTGAGTAGCAGAGGCAATTACTACAAACGAGGTAACTGAGTCAGCCATCTCACGCCCTCCCAGATAAATCACAATGCCTTGGTGCTCTGCCGGTCGCCAGACCATCTATAGTCATTTGCAAACACGAAATGGACCTGCCCCCCTTCCCCTTTGACTCAGCAGCTGATTTACAGAACTCGTGGAGAGTAATGTGTGGCGCACCAAACAATGAGGCCATATACGATACAGCCTGCCAATAGTACAACTTTCATAGGCAGAGTTTCATTTACCTGTAATTTAAGAATACGAAGTTTTTCACCTCAGGTCTGAAAGAATCCTTGAAGAATCCCTCTACAGTATCTAACAGGTATAATTTTAACCATTTTCTCTCTTGTTTGTAAGATACAACGTGAATATTTGCTTTGATACATTATATTAATATTATATTCTCAGCCTAAGAATCTTACAGCACTTGGAGGATGAGAAGTAATCAGGTTTCATCTAAGAAAGGGAAAAGCAGCTCCACTTCTTCAAACCAAAGGCCATTTACCAGCATCAAAGTAACCTTCTTAAAAGAGTTTTACAGTATTTAGAATGAAATGGTAAATCACTTCTATGTCTCACTAGTGCTTTATTAAAAATATGATTTAACTGCTTACGTAAAATATGATTTTTTTTTCTTTTCTTAGATACTGGATGGTCGAGTAAGGCGGCACAGACACATCTAGTATGGTCATGGCCTTCCCTTTCTTCTCAGCTTCCGATGTCCTCAAGGCCTAAGGAAGCCTTAGGGTCTCGAGATGCATTCCTTCAAGGAATTTTGCCCTTCAAGTTAAAAGCTCCACAAGTCACATGTGGCAGTTTGGTTTCCCACCTGGTGTCCGCTGTAGTGAAGGTGGTGAGCACCTTCACTAGCACTCACCTGCACCTCGTCTCCCAGAGAGACCCAGACCATCACTCACGGGAAGTTGGTGAACAGGATCAACTTGGTAAGGACTTTTTGGCAAATATATGCAGTTACAGGAACAGAACACCTAAAAACAAAGACATATACACAAACTCATGCAAACATAAATATATAATTATACGTACGTACATATATTTAGCCAGATATGCACGTTTTATATATAAACGTTTAAAGATAAAATATATCTTTAAACGTTTAAAGATATTTTTTTCATTTATGCTAATATAAAAATTAATAATTTTGTATCAAAGAACCTTAGAAAACTTACCTAACCTTATTATAGCAAGGGCAATTTAATTCAGCCTAATCCAACTAAATACATTTTAGATAAATTTGAAATAATTTAATAATAAACATTTACAATGAAATATATTTTTATCGTTAGGTTCAGAATGATTTTTTCAAAATTATTACATTAACAAATTTTCGCTTGCCTTATTCGGCAAGAAGAGCGTTGCTATTTAAGCCAAAATCGCAAGTTTTACCTATTCGGAACGATATATATATATATATATATATATATATATATATATATATATATATATATATATATATATATATATATATATATTGTGGAAAATAATTTCCCAATATTATGCTGTGTAAATAAACCTGATTAAAAGTGTATTTTTAAAAGAAGTATGTTATCGAAAATGAGAAGCCTGCGCCTGCGCAGAGGATACTTGCCATTGTGGTTTGAATTTGTATTAGAAACGTCGGAAGAATTTTTCGTGCTCTAGAGGTTAAAATTGGGTTGACACCTCTCAAATAGGAGCCGAAATTGTTGGATGTGCATTCCTGCATAACGAGAGAATCAGGCGACTTTACAGGACTCCGTAATTAGATGAAAACAGGATATTAACCCCAGCTAAGTCATGTCTATATATTTATGTTTATAGTTCTGGCCAGTATTATTATCATAAATGTAGACAGGGGGGTTTTCTGAGTATGATACACCTTAATCTCCAGTCAAATTGGTGAGTAATATTAAGATATTCTCCTTCTGTTATGTAAATGTGTGTATATATAATCATTTTATACTTTTAATATACAGTCCACAAATTTATATATTTACCAGAATTCTTGGTGATGTATCTTTCATTTGTAATTAATAGGTCTAGAGCAACTTGTGGATAAGACAGTTGTAGGTATCGAAGGGGGACATTTTTGCGACCTATGTGTACCAAATTCCTACTTGTCTATGTAACTCTGATAAATAATAATTATCTTAGTTATTTACTGGTATGTATATTAGGAGTTACATACAGATAAATGCAATTTTCCATATATATATATATATATATATATATATATATATATATATATATATATATATATATATATATATATATATAATGTTGTGCCGAGTAGGCAGAACTTGCGATCTTGGCTTAAATAGCAACGCTCATCTTGCCATATAGGACAAGTGAAAATTTGTGTATGCAAGAATTTCGCCAAAATCACTCTGAACGAAAAAAGTATATTTCATTGTGTTTGTATAGTATTAAATTATTGTAAACAAATCTAAAATATATTTAGTTAGGTTAGGCTAAAATAAATTGTTCTTGTTATAATAAGGTTAGGTAAGTTTTCTAAGTTTCTTTTGGTGCAAAATTAAAATTTTTTACATTAACATTAATGAAAAAAATATATCTTTAAATATATAAGAGAAATTTTTAGAAAGGACTTAATTTTAAATGAGTTCTTGCTAATTGACCAGTTTTACATATTCGGCCCGATTTATATATATATATATATATATATATATATATATATATATATATATATATATATATATATATATTATATATAATTATATATAAAGCCACATGGGAAGCACTTGACCATCGGGGGCCATGAGAACGTATTAATATCGTTGTGCAGAGAACAAATGAAGACCAGCCTGGGGCAAGTCACAATCAAAGTTTAACAGGTTATGGCACTAAACATATGACCACAAATATACAAACAAGAGCAAGAACACTGAAAGCAGCGGTGTTTATAGATTAATTAAAATCCTATTTTACGTAATAAAATACTTGACTGCTGGTGTACCAGTGATTCATGAAGTTGATGGTCTTCGAGCCTAATACAGATTAAACTAACAATCGCATTTCATTCCGATTTATCACCTCTCAGCGTCACTAAATTAACTGATGTTATGAATAGGACTACAGTCTGAAGAAAGGTTTTGAAAAGTTGTGCTTTGTTTCTCAGAGCGATGCCTAGTGAAGAGACTGTGGGAGGCAGGTGTTGGAGTGAGGGTTTTGGAGGAGCAGGAGTGGTGGAGACTCCTGTGCACCTTCTCTTATATCGAAGCATCACAACATATCTTGGTGGGTGACCTTCTCTGGGCCTCCAACACTATGACCAAGGTAAAGTTGTCTAACTCTCTGGTTTATAATTCACATTTCTCTCTCCCATTTCATCCTCTATTCCTTCCCTCGTCTCGTGTGCTCTCCTGTATGCCACATTCCCTCCCAGTTCTCATATATTCTTTCTCCTTACCCCTCCAAGTCTGACACCTGTTCTTTCTCTTTCTGGCTCTTTTCTTAAATTCCCTAATCTACCACAGCACTTTACCCTTACTGTCTGCCTGTTTTGTTAAAATAAGTAAATTAACTTTTTGCGACTTATTGTGTTGAAAATTTACTGGCAGATTTATACTTATTTGATTAAATGTTAAAGTCATAATAATTTTTTTAAATTTCTTACAGTTTTGTCAACTAATAAAATTTCTTTTTCGTTTTCGTAGGTGCAAACATTCTACACCTCTGGAATAATCAATGCAATGGTAAGATTATCTTTCATCTTTCAGGAGGAAAGCGCCAAACACTAAGGTTTCTGCTGTGTTAAACACTGATTCTTGTTCTGATAAAATGAGATCATTACTCTGTTAAACTGAGGTCCATGCTCTGATAAACTGAGATCCTTGCTCTGTTAAATTGAGGTCCTTGCTCTGATAAACTGAGATCCTTGCTCTGTTAAACTGAGGTCCTTGCTCTGATAAACTGAGATCCTTGCTCTGTTAAATTGAGGTCCTTGCTCTGATAAGCTGAGGTTTCTTCTCCGTTATACAGAGGTGAATGTGAGGCGAGTGCGCTGCCTACCGTGCCACGGGACATTCAAAATTGCCATGAACAACTGTGTGCCTCCAGGGAGGATCGAACTCCCGGCCTCTGGTTTACTAGACCAGCGCTCTAGCCACTGAGCTATGGAGGCAGATATTTCCAAATACTCAGAGCACAGCAGGGAGACGCTCAAGTTTTCATAAATTGTTGTCGTTGTGAATCAAGTTCTATACCAGGCGGTATAGATTCGTTGGAAACATTAAGCACAGTGTCAACAAATTATACTACGTTTAAATGGCTTTTCTTCCATATTTGATTACCCAGGCGCATTTATGAAGGCATAATGTATGTGTGGGTATGAACGACAAGATGCCTTATAATGCGGTGTATTTATTTATTTCTGTGTATTTGATAAAGCTCAGCCTTGTTCGAAACGTTGTATTAAAAGAGCCTCTGCTACAAGTGTCTTCGTCCTCACTTGTCGGTATTTGCTACTGTGTACCAACAAGATGCCTCTTATTGAATTCTTTCACATGTTTGTTTATTTACAGAAAACCTGAATCGGTTCCAACTAGAACAAGTTCAGGAGAGAACTCGATTTTTTTCAGTCATTCGAATGACGATATGTCAGCCTTTTGGATGATTTATCTTAATGTGGTTGAAGTAGCAGCACTGGCTGTTACTTGCTTCTCGTTAAAGGAACTAGTATCGGAATCTATGCGTAATACGGGCAGTGATATTATGGTACTTTGTGTATAACAAGACTGCGCCAATCTACCTGTCTGCTTTGCTGAAATGACATCACTGATATCCGAGCAACCTCTAGGATGCTGCTTCTCTGTTCAGGTTGACCAAATCATACAAGATAGTATCAATAAAGACACAGAAACTCCAAGAGGAAACTTAGAGTTTAGTCTTAAATCAAGAGCATAGACGAGGAAGAACTTGGAGGTGCTTTCCTTTGGCAGCAAAGAGAAATAATAAATACATATTCATTTACCCAGATGCATTCGGATACTCAGCATCAAGGGAAGAAATTGACCAAGTAACTACATTATCAGTAATCAATCTTAAATGTTTGGTCATCTCGTTGAGTGGATCACTGGTAATCCTAGTTCAAGAGCATGTGTAGTCTAGGATATCAAATAAGGGACAGTGGTTACATACTATGCATAGTAACGGGTGGTACGGTGATATTTGATAGTATGAATCTAATTAAAAGAATTTCTGTTGACCAGATGAACATCAGTGGCATCGCTGTGACAGTTCTGTCTATGGCCTTGAAGAAACAGGTGCTAATAGATGTATTTATATTGTGTTAGATGTTTACAATGAATTTTCTTTAAAGAACCTTGAGAAAATAACGAGTGGAGAACAGTTTGGCTTACAGTTGCAACAAATTACGGGATACGAGATTGTGAAACAAATTGTATGTTGCTAGATCGTGAAAGCTATACAGATACAATGAAAGGAAAATACTTTTATGTTACTTGTGCAGACAGGTGCAACGAGATGATAGCAGTTTAAGATTACTAATTCGGTGAACTTGACTGTATGAATGAGATAGCTGAAGGCCGAATGTTACTTCATACTACGCATGTCTATATAAAAAAAGGATTCAGTTTCATTGTGCAGAATTAGACACGTGCAACATCTGGGTATCTTTATTTGTAGACGTTTCGCCAGCCAGTGGTTTTATAAATACAATATAAGGACAAAATGAGGTAATCAGTCCTTCAGCCTTGGAGTTGGTGAACAGCACCGTATTCTTGAAGGAAATGAAGGAGAGTCATGGAGGTTGGCGCTTGTATACTGGCGACAGGTGTAGGACGCACAGCAGACGAAGATGTTGTCACTGGTAGGAGGGAATCTCCAGTGGAGGTAGGTTGTACCCAAGAAATGGGCCAGAAGTGCGAAATAAGGTTGTGTAGATGTCTTCTGTACCAAGATTCCCTGATGTTGAAGTGTCTGACAAGTTGTACATAATTTGTATACAATACCGACAAGATGCAGAATCAGATATTAGTGCAGCATCATGCTGTGTATTCCTGATAGTTTTACTGAATGATCTTGAATATTAAATATTTCTTAAGTATTCTTTTTCCATTTTTTTAATGTTTTTGGAAGGCACATAACACTATGATGAAACATTCCTGATTTTTTGTAAATACTTTACGAACATTTGAAAGCAATGCTGTCACTTTATACCAAAAAAATATGAAGTTGGAAGAAAATATCGGTGCATCGAAACACAAACTAGAGAAGACGAAGAGCTACGCCATGTTACTACACACATGTTTTTTTTAATCTAGTGACACAGAGTTAATGAAAACTCATTATGAAAAAAGGACACTTGTGTACAGTTCAGAACATTCATTAAAGCAAACGCTTCTCCACGAGTGGCTTCATCAGTGCTAAAACATTAAGCTAAAGCATGTTAGTATATAGAAGACAGTGCAGGCAACCAGAAGCAAAAGTGAGGTGAGGCTGGAGGTACGTCAAGTTGCAGAAAATATGTTGGACAAATATATATGAGGTACTGAAGCAAATTCTTGGCTAGCTTTGGGAAAAAAGACAAATACCTGGGTGGGAATGAATGGTTTTGATAAGGACTTACCTTGCATGGGCCAGTAGGCCTCTGCACTGTTCCTCCATTCTTGCTCTTATATGTGAGAGAGTTGGATTCAGCTTACTCTGTATAAGGACTGACGGAGGCACTTTTGAGTCAGTCGGGGATAACCAGAATCGGGAGCAGCAGCAAGCACAATCACTCACAGAACCATCCTCAGAAACCCGCAACCAAACATACTAGCCCAAAACAAACCACACTCCACATTCACAGGCCCCACCTCCCCCAGGACAAACCCCCACCTACACAGCAGACTCCCGAAACGTTTCCTTTAATAAATGTGCTGAACTGTACACAGGTGTCAATAGTCAAATTTTTGGCGTCTTGCTGACGGACTATAGATGTCCATCCCATTTAAAAACAATATCTCACTACATCCAAGATTCTTAAGAGGATTCCAAACACTGGAACCTTTCTTCCCGATGCATGATCCCACACTGCTTTTTCGCACATATAATAATAATAATCTGTTTTTATTTTATACGCCTAGCTCTTTTATTTCTTTTATACTTGAAGAAAACCCGCTGGATCTGGGTGCTGAAGAGGATCTCTCACTCAACTCCAGACTTGCATAACATCAGTAGCCAGAGCAGTGTCACGCTTCCTCACACTTCAGACAGAAGTTGCTCGGGAACGCTTGTACGTCGGCCTCTCACACAACAGATGACTGTCATGCCAGTGATACAACCCTCACTGGGAACGATCCCTGTAGGTCAGTCAGTAGCCTTCACTTACGCTCTTAACATCATGTCGGACGTCTTACTGGAGGGTATGAGAGGAGTCTTGCTGGCTGATCCACATCTACTCACAACCTTAACTGATCGTAATGATTCAACAATTAATGAGTCAACAAACACTGAAAAAAAAACAATACTTCTTCGGCGAGTATTTATATTTTGCTTATTTGTGTGGAGGAAATTCTTCCTTGTTTATTTTTAATACAGTTTTTATCACTAGTACTCTAATATATTATGACTTTTAGTTATTCAAAATTAACATTGCTAACATATATTTGTTGTTTGAGTTTTATAATGCATGATAGTTTTAGGTAACCTGAGGTGTTGTCACAGCAGAGTATTGCTAGGAAGTGTTGAGGCGCCGGGAGACGGGTCGTGGAGGCTGAAGAAATCAGCCTCTTGGACCCAGGAGAGTTTCAAAGTGTGGAGACCACTCTGGCCAGGTCATCCCTTCAACCTTCACCGGAGACTCGTCAGGTTCACCGTCACTAGGGTAATGTCACGATCTTTGTCATTAAAGAAATTTAATAATTGCAGTAATTATTAATTTAAATAATTAACTCAATGACATTAAAAAATGTAGTTAAAAGTAACTATTTAAATTCGTGTAGAAATATAATATTAGATAATAGCAATAAGGAACTGCTTGTACTACTTAACCTAAGGAACACCGTTGCTGTTGTTTTCTGAAACATCTGCACTGTTCAACTTCATGTGCACCAACGAGGCTTTCCCTTAAAGCGACTGCCACCACAGGGAAATCTAAAAAGAATTACTCTGCCAGGGATATGTCAGGGAGGCACGGTATATCAGACACAAAATGGTGATGCAGCTTTCACTAATTTATCACCTCAGGCTGCTCCGAAATGCCGAATTATGCAATACTAACAAGTCTTATCGCGTTTTTTCCGTATTGACTAATATTACGCTCTCTTCCTCAATATCCAAACCTCACTGCTGCCTCTTGACACTTTGCTCTGAATAATGAACCAACCTTAGGAATTTCTGGCACTACAACCACAGTAAAACAAACAGATTGCCTTAACTCACTGTGTGTGACGTCCATTGTAACTTCTCAGTTAACTCAGTTAAGTCAGCTTTCCATTGTATGACCATGAATTTAGTTCCAGCTCAATATCTTTGGTAAAGGTTAATTTTTTAACCGCACCCAACTTGTGAATGAGGTTATCTAGAGTGTTTGAATAATACCCAACTTGTGATTTAGGTAAGCTAGAGGGTTTGAGTAGTATCCAACTTTGAAGAAATACAGAATTTGAGTAATATCCAACTTGTAATTTAGGTAATTCAGCGGGTTTGATTAAAATGTAACTTGTGATTGAAGAAATACAGTGTGCTCTAGCAAAAACCAACCTAAAGAAACGTAGCATGTTTGGATAATATCGATATTGTGGTTAAAGAAACCCAGTGTGTTTGAGTACGAGGAGAACGTGAGGCGGCTGGAGGACGCTTGGGGCTACGCTGTGGACCTTCTTTGGATCGTTCAGGACAAACTCAACTTTACCAACGTTGTTCTTCCCATCGATGGCTTCGGCTCCGCCATGCTTAACGGTTCCTGGAATGGCATGGTCGGCGTTCTCTCGAGACAGGTTTGTTTTTCAAATATCATAATTTTTCAAGTATTCCTCTGTATCCTTCTTCAAAGCTGCCATAAATGTATTAAAAGTAGTTATTTAAAGAGTATGTGTAAAAAATGGTGAGTTAATTGAATATTCAAAGAAATCTCTTAAGAGACACGTTTCATAACCTTAGCTGACTCACGAAATCGTAATGACACGATTGCAAACAAGCCATACCACGGGCGGAGTTAGAACTCGCGATCAGAGTCATAAAACTCAAGTGGCTAGCGCGTCGGTATGGAGTTTTATGACTCTCTGATCGCGGGTTCTAACCCCGCCCGTGGTATGATTTCTCATCTTAGCTTTTTCCTCATTTCACCTTACCCGTAATCTTCCTTATTCGTGACGTAACACTAGTGCAGGACGGACCGATGCCTCATCTACAATTTCCTCTCCAAGACTGTGGAATAATAGTGTAAACATTCCTCATGCCATATGATACTGCACACTCATGTCTTAGGTCTCAAATTTAATATAATGACGTATGTAAATAATGATTCTGAGGATGATAAAACCATAATTGAATTATCAACTAATATAATGACAACTTAAGATCATGAACGTTTATTTACTGTATATTAAGAAAATGATTGTGTGCCAGTTTTGCGAGCTCTTTCCTGCGTAACGTGAGGTAAACCACTGCTCAACCGAGTGCTAGAAGGAATTTAGATAATAGTTTACAAGACAAATGTTGCTAAATCGTTACTACTGTTGTCCGTCAGTAATTTTCATAGTTGTTTGTTTGTGTGTGTGTGTGTGTACTCACCTAATTGTACTCACCTAATTGTTGTTGAACGGGTCGAGATTCGGCTCCTGGCCCCGCCTCTTCACTGAACGCTACTAGGTCCTCTCTCTACCTGCTCCATGAGCTTTATCATACCTCGTCTTAAAGCTATGTATGGTTCCTGCCTCCACTACATCACTTGCTAGACTATTCCACTTCCTGACTACTCTATGACTGAAGAAATACTTCCTAACATCCCTTTGACTCATCTGAGTCTTCAACTTCCAAGTGTGACCCCTTGTTTTTGTGCCCCCTCTCTGGAATATCCTGTCTCTGTTCACCTTGTCTAATCCACGCAGTATTTTGTATGTTGTTATCATGTCTCCTCTAACCTTCCTGTCCTCCAGTGTCGTCAGGCCGGTTTCCTTTAACTTTTCTTCCTAGGACATTCCCCCGAGCTCTGGAACTAACCTTGTCGCAAACCTTTGCACTTTCTCTAATTTCTTGACGTGCTTGACCCGGTGTGGGTTCTAAACTGGTGCTGCATACTCTAGTAGGGGCCTTATGTACACGGTGTATAGTGTCTTGAACGATTCCTTACTAAGGTATCGGAACACAATTCTCCGGTTTGCCAGGCGCCCAATATGCTGCAGAAGATATCTGGTTGATGTGCTCTTCCGGAGACGTGCGCGGCCTTTCCCCCTGGCCCGGTTCACACCTCCTTAGACAACCTAGACACCCTCGACTTACCAAGAGTAACCATATTGATGCTAAACTTAATGCGGACGCTCACTCAACATGGGGAGTCCTGCACCAGTGATCCTCGCTTCAAGACGTCCACTGGCCTAGGCCTCCGAGTCGCCGGATTACATGGTTGCGCCACCAACCCCAGCCTAGCCTGTTGCCTGTAGGTCTATCCGTGAACTGAGAAAGGGACAGGGTGACTCCCGTCCACAAGTAGCACTGTGTGACGTCACATGTTAGCCGCTAAGTCTAGCAAGGGGTCGTCTATATACTTTATGGATGGTACAAACTATGATACTCAGCTATGCTACACAACATATACAGGGGATCAGCAACTATGCTGACAGATGTGTGTTTCCGGAGACATGCTCGGTGTTATACTCACCCCAAAGATCCTTGAGCGAGGTTTGCAGTGAAGATGATGGCATTTTTAATACACAAGCATCCACGCAAAAGTTCCCTCTTCCCCTTGACGAGTCCAGCAGGGATAGTGTAGATACAACACATAACATTACTTGCAGGCGTTCAGAACGCAGTGTACGAGCGAAGAATAAGCAATAATGGGGATTACAATTTTCCAACTTAATGTTCAACATTTCTTTAATAACCGTTACCTTCTTGAGGTTGAACTAAATAACTACAATCCCGATGTTATACTTTTGAACGAGACAGCTGCAAGAGTTGATCAACATATTAAATTACGTGGATACTGTACTGTGGAGAAATCGAGAGGACCCTATAGTGGTGTAGCCATCTTGGTTAAACTAGGATATACATTTAAAAATATTCATGTGGATGAAGATAACATTCTTGCAATAGAACTAACAACGTCGCATGGACAAATAGTGATAGGAACTGGATATTTTCCCCCGAGACAGCCATATATAGAGTCAATTCCTCTACATAGGATATTAAGCAGAAATATTCCAACAATTCTAGCTGAAGATTTTAATGCTCATCACCCTGCCCTCTTCAACTGTGGAGCTGGTATTCCACTGGGTGACTTAAAAGGAAAACAACTCTTTAATATCATGACAGCTAGAAACTTGTCATTTCAAGGCCCATTCTTCAAATCGTACATTGGACCTCATCCAGGAACACCAGATATAGTACTGACAAACAGAGACTGTGACATCTTTCACTGTCGTATATCTCCTGGTGGAAATGTAGGATCTGACCATATCCCTGTTATAATACAACTACAAACTTCTCCATTTAGAATACCTGTAACTCCTAAACCCAATCTTAACACCCTAGGATTTGACCCCTTCAGGGCATATCTGGGTGAAGATGAAACTGTGTCTTTGGAAAATCTACCTTCCAGTGCAATTGATGATGCAATCAGGTCCCTGCACAATCGAATAATTGAAGCTACCAATGCAACTTGCCAATTAGTTTCCACAAAGATATACCAACAATATAAACCTACTAGAGAAATTAGAGACACTTTAAGAAATTATCAAGCAGAATGTCGAAGGCATCTTCAAACGCGACAACCACCAGCAGCTACACTGCAACGATTAAGGCACGAATTAATTAACATGATTAGTCAACACAAACGAGACATATGGAAATTTCTAGTTCTTCAAGCTAATCAATATAAACGTGAACCAGCAAAATTTTGGAGTAAGATCCGACAACTTTTAGGGGCAAAGCACAAGGCTCCTAACTACCTAGTTCATACCTTCACTGATGAGGATGATGATGTTGAAATTAAACTTGACGATCCACAGGACCAGGCTAATTTGATGGGTGATGTATGGGAGAAAATTCTCTCTCACAATAACAGTCGTCAATTTAATAATAATCATTATCAGTTAGTAAATGAATGGAGAGATGAAAACTTGGATGATCTACAACCACTACCTACCATCGATACTTCAACTCTTGAAGATACCCACCCACTTACTAGACCTATTACATTATTAGAGATAAGTCAGGTTATTGGAAGAATGAGAAATAGAGCCCCTGGCCTCTCTGGAATAACAATGAAACAAATAAAGTACCTACCTAGAAATTGCAAACAGTCCTTGGTAAATATCTTTAATGCCATCTTGGCCTCAGGACATTTTCCAGTTGTTTTTAAGACTGCTAGAATGATCTTTCTTGCCAAGCCCAATAAAGACATCCACCAACCTGGGAACTATAGACCTATATCTTTACTTGAAGTCACTGGAAAAGTCCTTGAGAAAGTCATTTCCAACAGATTGAATTACTATATGGAGTTTAATCACTTGTTTACTGAAAAACAATTTGGCTTTAGAACACATAGAGGTACCAATCATGCAATAAATGTTATTTTTGACACTAGCAAGTCTAAAACAGCAGGGCAATCTTGCCTTAATTGCCACCAGAGATGTTCATAAAGCTTTTGATAGCTTATGGCATGATGGCCTTATATACAAACTCATTGACCTACCAGACCATAACTGGACTTTTCTCAGAGTAATTTATAATTTCTTAACTCAAAGAAAAATCATTCCCACCTTTCATGGCAAGTCGACAGAACCTTTTATACCGACGGCTGGTGTCCCACAAGGTTCTTGTCTCAGTCCACTTCTGTTTAACATTTATGTGAATGACCTTCCTCAACCAGAGTTTAATGACACAATTGTGACACAGTTTGCAGATGATGTTATTCATGTCGTCTCATCAACTCCAGTAACAGGAAAATACAAGTATGAGAGGGTCATAGAAAAAATGAATATTGAACTTCGTCGAACATCTAATTGGGAGAAGAAATGGAGAATTACGACTAATCCTGACAAGGTCCTTGTTAGCACGATAGGATGTTTTGCATCAACCATTGAAGATAAAGGGGGTATCTCCATCAGAGGTACACCTGTAGCCATTAGAAACCCGAACAAGATCTTGGGATATGAAATAGACAGGCTGCTCCACTCAACATCTCATGTAACTAAAAAGATCAACACAGCCAAAGCCGGTCTTAGCAGACTCTTTCGATTCAATCAAGCCCCTCAACATGTCAAAAAACATCTGTATAAAATGATAATAAGACCTATACTCGAATACCCTTGTGTCCCAATGTCATTAACAACAAAGACCAACATGCTACGGTTACAAAGGGTCCAGAATAGAGCTCTTCGCTTTATTACTGATACCAGGAGGAGAGACAGAGTTAAAATGGCAGATTTACACACACAACAAGATATTACTGCCATAAATGTACGCCTTGACACCCTAAAAAAGAAACAACTTTATACAATGCAAGAACTATACATGCCAGATAGAGAACATCCTATACAAGTGATAAATACCACCGATTACACCATCAATACTCCGCCTCACAGGACTCAAAGAATGACTCTCCCACAGAGGGTTCGTCGTTTTATTCATAAAGATGATTACCCTCGACCCACGATTTTGAGCAACTTACCTGATGAAGAAGATTGGATACCACCAGAACCCTTCTATGTAAACTGAAAATCATCGCCCCCAATTAGGGAGACATCTTAAATAACTTTCTAATGTAAAATTATGCTATTGACTATTGTTGGACACCACCATTAAGAAGCTATTGTCACGGGCTCATAAACTGGCCAGAAAATATTGCCTTTCTTGTCGTATAAATATCTGTTGTGCAATCGCGGAAAAAAAAAAAAAAGCAATTGCAACTTGTATAACTACAACCAATTCAGAGTCATGTACTTATATACCTATTATATTTATGTGACTCTGATGGGTTAGTATTATACCCCTTAAAGAATATCTTATCAATTCAAATACACTTTTTAAATTACACCAAAGTGGTTGGGCCACTTACCTTTTATATCCTACCTCTCCCCCCTTCCAACCCTTTTCCAATATTTCCATCCTTACCCATCCTTCTTCCTTCCCCATCTTACCAAAAAGCTCTGGTCATTAGAACTCGAAAGCCTATACTCTGTCTGCGGTCTTTTTTGCCCTTCCCCGATTTTCATGACTTTGCATTTGGCGGGGTTAAATTCGAGAAGCCAGTTGCTGGACCAGGTGTCCAGCCTGCCCAGGTCTCTTAGAAGTCCTACCTGATCCTCATCTAATTTAATTCTCCTCATTAACTTCACATCATCTGCGAACAGGGACACTTCGGAGTCTATCCCTTCCATCATATCATTCACATATACCAAAAATAGCACAGGTCCTAAGACCGACCCCTCGTCACAGGTGCCCACTGTGATACCTCATCACGTACCACTCCCTACGAAAGTAAAAGACTGGGCAGGCGATGCAAAATGCCCCCAATAAAAAGTAGGGGCGCCATTGGTACACTAAGGGAAAACACCCCAAGTGTCCGGGGCCCAAAACTGTTCAACAGCCTCCCATCAAGCATTAGGGGAATTGCCAATAAACCCCTGGCTGCCTTCAAGAGAGAGCTGGACAGATACCTAAAGTCAGTGCCGGATCAGCCGGGCTGTGGCTCGTACGTTGGACTGCGTGCGGCCAGCAGTAACAGCCTAGTTGATCAGGCCCTGATCCATCGGGAGGCCTGGTCATGGACCGGGCCGCGGGGGCGTTGATCCCCGGAATAACCTCCAGGTAACCTCCAGGTAACCATGACTCGTTGTTGCCTCGCTGTCAGGTATTCTCTGACCCATTGCAGTGCCCTTCCTGTTATACACGCCTGATCCTCTAGTTTCTGCACTAGTCTCTTGTGAGGAACTGTGTCGAAGGCCTTCTTGTAGTCCAAGAAAATACAATCAACCCACCCCTCTCTCTCGTGTCTTACTTCTGTTACTTTATCATAAAACTCCAGAAGGTTTGTGACACAGGATTTGCCTTCCATGAATCCGTGCTGGTTATCGTTTCTTGGACTGTGTGTGTGTGTGTGTGTGTGTGTGTGTGTGTGTGTGTGTGTGTGTGTGTGTGTGTGTGTGTGTGTGTGTACTCACCTATTTGTACTCACCTATTTGTGGTTGCAGTGGTCGAGTGTGTGTCTGTACGGGTGCAAATCTAGTGTGTGTCACATCGTCAGACAGTTATAAGCTGTTGTCTCAGCAGGAGGCAGACGTGGGTCCACTGGACTTCAGTCCCAGCCCCGAAAGAGCTGAGGTGGTGGAATTCGGGGAACCTTACGGTCTGGACGGTGTTGTCATCTTGTGCAAGGCGCCGGCGCTACTCGTCAGACACTTCCTGATTCTCAATATCTTCTCTCCGATAGTATGTTTCTTTTGAAAGTGTTCGTAATTCGATATTGCACACTTGCTTGTAGTGGACGTTGATCTTAAGTGTATTGAGCATGGTAGTAATTCCTTCATTTTTTAATCAATATTTATTCAGAGCTGATCACATATAATAAAACTTCTGTGCAGTTTCCAACTTCAAGTGCTGGTGAATTTTTGGGATATTGATGTCAGTACGATAACTAATAATCTTATAGCAAAACTATACTAAACCCCCAAAGAATTATAAAGGAGGATAGCGATACCTAGAGAATGCCTTTATCTGACTTCCTTTAGAAAGGTATCTGGTTCATTTTGTCCTCAAGGAATGTGACAGTATCATTGAATCCCAAAGGTTGTCAGAGCAAGATGCCATTATGGTGGTCGATGGTTCAAACTTCTGGAACGATACATCTCACTGCACTGATGGTTGACTAGTGATAGAAAAAGCCACACAGAAGAGCAGTGGACAAGTACCAAAGCAGCTATGATTTCCATGTACGCATTTCTTCATCTTCCTAAATATGTTTCTGAATCTTGACACACTCTTATATAACCTGTGGCGCAGGTATGGGCGTGCCTGGTGGGCGTGGCGATAGTTACAGGCGTGGTACTTGGTCGACTGGTGGTCTGTGAGAGCTGGGTGGCGGGTGGCAGGGCGGCATGTGATTGCAGAGACAAGAAAGTCCACTACCTCACCTCCATCTTCAAAATATTTCTGTACCAAGGTAAGTCTGTACGTCAGGCCCATACTGGAGTATGCAGCACCAGTTTGGAACACACACCTAGCCAAGCACGTCAAGAAATTAGAGAAAGTGCAAAGGTTTGCAACAAGACTAATTCTTACGAAGAAATGTTAAGAGAAATTGGCTTGACGACACTGGAGGACAGGAGGGTTAGGGGAGACGTGATAACGACATAGAAAATACTGTGAGGAACTGACAAGGTGGACAGAGACAGGATGTTCCACTGATAGACACAGAAACAAGGGGTCACAATTGGAAGCTGAAGACTCAGATGAGTCAAAGGGATGTTAGTAAGTATTTCTTTAGACATAGAGCTGTCAGGAAGTTGAATAGTCTGGCAAGTGACGTAATGGAGGCAGGAACCATACATAGTTCTAAGACGAGGTATGATAAAGCTCATGGAGCAGGGAGAGAGAGGACCTAGTAGCGATCAGTGAAGAGGCAGGGCCAGGAGCTATGACTCGACCCCTGCAGCCATAAATAGGTGAGTACGAATAGGTGAGCGAGTACGCACACACACGCACACGCACACGTACACATTTTTCGTTAGATCGCGTCAGTTTGACGTTTTATAAAACATCTTCTGACATGAGGTCATGTGAAAAAATCTTTGAACCAAGATTTTCTGAAAAATATTTTTCCCATAAAACAGTATAGATGATTTTTTACGCTAAAAAAATATTACTCATAACTTGAAAGATCTGAAGAAATATGTCTAACATAGATAAAATTATTATTATTATTATTATTATTATTATTATTATTATCATAACTAAGCAATAAAGCAGATAAGATTATGCTTCATGGAGCGTGATATTTTGATATTTTTCATATTGCTGCTTTTATCTTGATTTTCCAGGGTTATAACCACTTCACCATCTTTCAAGAATACTGTAAACCCTAAAATTGGGTTTACCCTCAACTTCTATTCACTGAGAGATACATGTATACTCGGTGTTTAAATCCTTGTCTGTTTTACAAGGCTGGTTAATTGTGTTTAAAGCCGATCGACCACAAAGGAACCCCATTATGGATCAAATATCCTGTTCACCTTAAGACAAGCGAAAGTTAACCCTTAAATTAGGAACTAAGACTCTCAGTACATATGCATTAAAGCACATAAACCTCTTGGTGTATATAATCTTGTTATTTTTTAAAACTGCTATGATTTCACGAAACAGTGAACTGAAAAATATTGTGTTAACTAATTGTGGTCTTTGACAAGTATTGGAAAGCAAGCATCTTACCACATTATAATTTTGTTTTAGGTTATACTGTGTACCCAAGAAACGTGGGCGTAGTTATCATCGAAGAAAAGATTGTGTAACGATCTAACTAATATTATCTGTGTTTCCTGGTGTGTGGTAGGATCTAAGAAGTGGCCTGAAGGACCGAGCGGACGGGCGTTGAGTCTTACAGCTATGCTGGTCGCCCTGGTGGTGGGCTCACTGTATAGCGGCTTCATCACAGCCTTCCTTGCTATACCCTTCAGGTGAGTCCTGAGTAGCGGTGGTGACCCTGCTGGTGCTTGCGGGGATAGTGGCAGTTTTGGTAGATGTAGCGGTGGAGGTGGTAGTAATATTATTTGGTATTATTAACCCATCTTATAGATAATATGGTCCTTCTCCTTGAGTGAAGTTAGTTTCTTTCCTCCCCAGTCTGTACTCAGTTTAGGATCTTTTTCCGTCCCCAATTTTTCAATCCTCTGGGTGTGTTGAGGCTGAATTCAAGGAGATATCACGGTGATAAAACCTTATGTAAAAATGGCAGTCATTTGAATGGAACAACTGTGTCCGCCATTTTGGCGGTCAGACATTCTGTTTTCATTCAATAGTCATCGAGGGTAATACACGTACGGAACGTGGGGCAGTAATAAAGCCTTGTGTGATCGAAGACCAAAGCATTATGATCTTCGATCACACAAGACATCTGTCAAAACAAGAATTGATGAGATACATGCAAGTGGAAATTTTAGGTTCATATGATACATAGGAAGTCCCTCAGGTTTTTCTTTACACCCTCGAAACTGGTAGAGAAGCTTCCGAGTATAAAGTCTGATGACATACATCCACAGTATCACGACAGTACAGCGGATGCTCACTCTTTGACCTCTGTGGCGTGCCTGGATAATATTGTTGCCTCTTGTCCTTCTCGACTTTCATTTTGTTATTTTTACATGCTTTTTCAACAGGATTACATAAGACACTCAGTTTTACAAAGTCGTATACATGTATCTGAAACTGTATAGATCCCAGCACTATTAGCTTTGGCACTAGAACGTGTGACTAACTAATGGAAGAAGATTGTTTGGTAACATACCATTGTCAACCAATGAAAATGAGCACTTACTTATCAGGAACTTAAAAGAGTCAGTACTTTATATACAGAGATATACAGGAGACTCATGCAAATCCTATCATTAAAACCCCAGCAAGGAGATAGGAGGTAAGTAGGACGGTGGTGCAAGGCTGTATATACATGCATGGGGTGTTTTCTACCCTACGAGCACTGCATGCTACACACTGGGAGTATACGTTGGGTGGTATAAGACCCCTCAAACAAGTCTTAATAACAAAATCATTTATGCACTGAAGACATTTATTAAATAAGCGTAGTGTTACAAGTGGCTTTTTCATTAGGACTGAAGAAGCAACATGTGGCGAAACGTTTCCTAAATAAGTGCCTTGATCAGTGAATAAGTGTCTTTGACCCACAGCTTGTTGGCATCAAAATACCATTTCCACTTAACTAGCGACAATTAGAGAACTAAGGGATTACAGGTAAACTCCAATGTAAACCGATAAATTCCATGGTGTAGAAAGACACCCATGTACCCAAGAACCAGGTGCCAACCAGCAGCAGAGAGAGAAATGCAGAGTGTCCGAACTTACAACTAAGAAGAAAGTCCCTGGGGACCTAGAATGACAACGTCACAAAACATAACAGTGAAAGCAACAATAAAGAGCTTGGAAAACTATTACATCATAAAACATCATAATATATTAGCTAATCAACGGCCTGACAAGACATGTCTGTATGAAATACAGTTACGGAAAAAAGTTCTTATACTCTCTCCTGGGCAGAAGTGACATCTGGCAACTCAGACGTAGTAAACAGATGAGTAAAGACTTTTTTCATGAATGAATTAACCCAGTTTGTAACGACGATGGTGACTGGTTGACAAAATTAATTGCCGGTACTCACTGTGTATCTGTATAAAAGAATTATAAATACAGAAATGAATTAATTACGTTTCAGATATTATATCCAATATTATAAAACATAAAATATTTTAAAAGGTAACAGAATATACTGAAAGGGAAGTGTTATAATGACAAGTCCGTAATCATTATACATCAGTCACATCTACTTAGGCGAAGCATAACCGTGATATACGAGTCGAGTGAATGTGTGAGGCTTGGTGCCCATAATGTTTTACAGAATATTGGTAATTTGTACAAAATATAATTTAAAAATAATATTCCACTAATTAAGGTGTGCTACTTTTTATGCTGTTATTTAACACATAAATAACAGAATTCACCAGCTATGTCACTATAATGAACCTAGGGACACACACATACACACATATATGCACGGGTTTCATATGAAATATAGAAATTCAAGGATGAGAGGAGTGAATGACACTTAATGTTTTTTCTTTTCCTTCATGCAAGAGAATCATATAATAATATTGGTAGAATTGCTACCAGAATGTTAAATAAAACAAGACACGTGCAACTAATGTAACATTGTATCGTAGCAACATTTTGGTCTCCAAGAGCTTAGTTGAGCCGTTACAAACAACATAGGAATACAGAGGATGAATATAGATAACAATGTGAAGCGAAAAATCATATGCACAAAATATCTTTAATCATCCTTAGTCACCATTTCAAACACTAATGAACAAAATAAAGGCAGTTGCGTCATCTGTAAAGTATTAGCAAGAGTTATCCTCAAAACAATGAATCCTACCATCATATAGCAACCAAAAGTTACATCCACCACTCCTACTATTACTGTTACCTCTATTACTATTATTACTGCCACAACGACTACTAATATTACTACTAATTCAAATTTTAACACTAAAGCTGCTATTACTACTTCCACTACTCTTCTACTGCTTCCGCTACTACTACTACTACTACTACTACTAAAGGTGTTCTGAAGATCTGAACTGGGGTCTTTAAAATGAGAAGTCACCGTCTCTGTAACTCTAATGCTACAGTGTGTGTGGTGGGGTTGGAGAGAAAGTTATCAGGAATATTGCTGCCCCGGTAGTCAGGACGGTGGACTATCATTTCACAGACTCAAGTTCAAATATTTGAAAATCTTGTGGATTGTTATAAGCGTTCTTTATGTTTACATTGTTCATTTATGATAAATGGCGACAAGAACTTGATTCTGCCCCGGGTTGCTCCGCTGAAGGATGCTTACTGTTAAAATGGCAGTTGGGCAACTGGGCAACTCTCCAGCATGGGGCGGGTTGCAGAGTGTACTGGTAAAAATGTTTCACATAGACTCTACTATGAACACTAATATAATATGGCTATACTATATGCAAAAAAAAAAAATGTGTAATACCCATTGTTTATGGCCTATTGCGGTTCAAATAAAAAATTTATGCTTACGCCTGTACAAACACCTTTTCATTAAAATTAGGCTTCTGTAGAATTCTAAGTTCTTTGTCATGAGGTCATTAAGAGGTAATGACAGAGGATTACTTTTTCCTTCATTGAAGTGAATTGTGTTATAAGTCCCTTTTACCACTGTTGGCCAAGTGGATTCCCACCTAATGATCCAAGGCATTTTGTGCATGATTTTTCACTTCACATTGTTACCTAACCTATTTATATCCTCTGTATTTGTGTATTGTTTGTAACGGCTTGACTAAGCTCGTGGAGAGCAAAATGTTGCTGCAATAAAATGTTACATTAGTTGCACATGTGTTCTTTTACTTAACATGTCATCGTTAATTCTTCCAACACTATTATAAGGAAAAAGAAAACCTTAAGCTTCATTCACCTCTCTCATTCTTGAATTTCGGTATTTTATGTGAAAAAGGAGGAAAATGGGTCTAAAATGGCTAAAAAAATAAGGATTTAGAAGTCTAGACAAGAATTTAATCGATCTGAGACTTAATTTTAAGAAAAAGTCGAATTTTAGCACTGAAATGGCGGTGTTCGTTGAGACCATGGCTGACGGTGAACAGGAAGGGAAGCTGACACAATTGTCTGGCTCACATCATGGGTGAGAGGTAGGTAAGTGTAGGTGTAGGTAGGTGTAGGTGTAGGTTGAAGGAGATATCCTCTGTATCAGACAGGTATCATTACAATAATACTAACAAGATGACTGCAGTAGATAAAATATTATATAGTACATAAAAAGTTTGCGACCACTATCAGCCTCAGAGTTACCTCTGAGTTACCACACCCTGCCATGTGGAGGGCGGTGGTTCGTCTTTAAGGTCCACCCATCCACTTACTCTGTTTTCGCCGGGTCCATGTGTCCCCTCAGATATTCTCCCTTCCCCAGAGTCTGCCTCAACAACCAGCATCTCCACCTTTACCAGGTTCACGTGTCCAGAAATCCATCCATGGGCCTCTGGATGTCTCCCCTTCTCGTCTCCCTTCTCAGTGAGGCTTTCAGTCTCTAGCCTTCCCCAGGTTCATGAGTCCAGGAATCCATCCGTTCACTCCTGGATGTTTCGCCTTCCCCACTTCCCTAAGGTCAGCCTCAACAACCTCGCTTTCCTCAGGTTCATGTATCCAGGAATTCATCCGTTTGCTTCAGGATGTCTTCCCTTCCCCAACTCCCCGAAGTCAACGGTTTTCGCCACCCCCAGTGACCTTGTTGGCTGGAAACTTGGTCTTGTCTAGCTAGTCTACGGTAGACACTGTCCAGGTGGGTGGAATTACTGTAAAGGACACAGAAAACTGTGTCCAGTAATTGCACCTACCAAGGCAGCAGCAACAGTAGGTCAACTAGACGAGACTAAACTCACACCCAACTCACCCACTAAGGAGAGGCTAGTCAATGAAAACTTTAAACTTAAGATTATTCTAAGAATCTATATTAAATAAGCGGTATTACTAGTTTTCTGGCTGTATAAGAGTGTCTGTCAATTTGTGTGTGTGTATAGACGAGTGTCCATGTGCTAATCTTTTTCTCCCCCTCATTGAAAAGTGTAATAAATATGAATAGGATTTCTATATTTCTGTTAGTCCACAGTTTTTATCTGTACATGTGTGACACCTTACGCATTGCTCCCAAGCAGGTCAGTGCCGATCAATTCTGCCGAGGACCTGGCTCAGAGCAGCACAATCCCAGCCTTCAGGGAGAAAAGCATAGTGAACAACTTTATAATCGTGAGTAAGAGAAATAACAATGATATAATTTATTTCTTAATGTCATTCTTATATTGTATATCCTTATATAATAGTCTCTCATAATAATTTCCGTATATAGGAATTTAATTATCATGATAGGTGTTTAATGTTTTAGAATAATGTGTACCAATAATATTGTTTTCATATACCGTATATTCTTCATACAAGTCTCTCTCTCTCTCTCTCAACTATCTCATAATGATATCGACTTATTAATTTAATATCAGCTTGTGTCATATATTATCAATCCATTTTAATATTAATGCCTACTGAAATAATTATAATACCTGGAGAAAGTTTCGGGGGGTCAACGCCCCCGCGGTCCGGTGTGTGACCAGGCCTCATGGTGGATCAGGGCCTGATCAACCAGGCTGTTACTGCTGGCCGCACACAAACTGACGTACGAACCACAGCCCGGCAGGTCAGGTACTGACTTCAGGTGCCTGTCCAGTGCCTTCTTGAAGACAGCCAGGGGTCTATTGGTAATCCCCCATATGTATACTGGGAGGCAGTTGAACAGGTGCAAAACAGGCAGATAAGTGACGTTGATAATGACGGTCTAAGCTAGGAATAACCTTAACTCTACATGTAATGTAAACATGGGGCAGTGTGAGACAATAGAACCATTCTTATTATCTCAGACACCACCATACATATATATACACTGTACTAAGGTACGAAAGAAGAACAGTAAATATACCTTATGCGAAATGTGTAAGGGGTGGGTGCATAATGGATGTGTACGATTATGATAATGATACCAGATTTCATTTTGTTTTTAACAAGTGCACTTTGGCACAGTTACCCTTCATCAGTGTTGATACTGAGTTACCGAATTTTAGTACCAATGTCCCCTTGCCATACATTGATGATTATGAAAACAGGTCTTCACTTTATTCATGTCAACGCAAGATCACTTTTTCCAAAATTGGCAGAGATTGGGATTCTAGCTAACAGAACTAGGGCGGCAGTTATATCCATCTCTGAATCCTGGTTGGATGATACGGTTACTGACAACGAGGTCAAAATACAAGGTTACAATAAAAACGCTTATATAGGAATAGAAAAGGTGGTGGGGTATGTGCCTACATAAGTAATGACTTAGTTTACCACCCAAGACCTGATTTAAATGACAATAAACTGGAGATTCTATGGTTTGAGGTGTTGCGTCCTAACCCATCTTAGAAGGAACTAGTTACCTCCCACCCACCCATGATCAATTCTTAGTAGACTTTCCGAAAGTCTTGTCCAAACTTAAGAACAATTGCGAAACAGTAAACTGGAAGACTTCAATATCTGTTTTCAACAGCAAAATAACGGGCTATGTAAAAGGTATGAGCAAATTCTAAGTTTAAATAGTTACACTCACCTAATAAATAAACCAACCCGGACCACGCAGTTCTCAGCCACCCTAACTGACCACATACTTTGTAACCGCTCTGAGAACATTAGTCAGTCAGGCGTCATTACCACAGGTCTTAGTGATCATTTCATCATTTACTGCCCCAAGAAAATCACTAGGGAACGGATAGACCTACACAGGACAATAAAAGCGAGGTCATCTAGGCACTACAGCAAAGAAATACTGGTAAATAAGCTACACAATTGTGACTGGACAGTGATAACAAGTTGCGCAGACGTAAATGATGCCTGGGAAAAATTGAAAACAATGTTCACTGCCATCCTAGATAATACTGCACCAGTTAAAAAGGTTAGGTACTATTCCTCAAAAATCGAAGAGTACAGGAATAACTAGAAAGTTCTAGCAACAACTAAAACAATTGGGGTATAACCATAGACCCGTAGATAGATCTAACATAGTACTAATATCGATAACGAGGTATGCCACGAAACAACTAAAGTGGCAAATTGTTTTAATTCCTACTTCACATCTGTCGCATCAACACTGTAAGTAAACTACCAGCTGCATCAAATACCTTTAACACAGACTCTGATAAGTTTAAAACATACTATGCCAATAAAGGGGTAACCCCAAACAGCTGTCAACCAGTAAGTGCATCTCATGACTTCGTGCAGAAAGAATGAAGCAAGTTAAACCCAGCTAAAAGCACCGGCCCAGACATCCCGTCTAAGTTCCTAAAATATGGTGCCTCTGAATTGCCAATCCCCATTGCTCACATAATAAATTTGTCCATCACCTCTAATACTGCACCAGAGGGGTTCAAGGAGGGCCAGAGTTACTCCTATCTTCAAGAAAAATGGTAGGTCTGATGTCAGCAACTATAGGCCTGTTAGTATACTCTGTGTAATATCCAAAATTCTAGAGAGGGCGGTGTACTGTCAAGTAGTTAAGTATCTTAATGACAACAACATTCTTCATAGTTACCAATCAGGCTTTAGGAGATCTTATTCAACCGACACCTCCCTAATTAATCTGATGGATTACATGAGAACTGAAAAGTCGATAGGGAACCTCATAGGTATGGTAACCTTAGACTTGCAAAAGGCCTTCGATTCTGCCAACCACAATATGTTATGTAAGAAACTTCAAGCTATCGGCATAGGTTTCGTAGACTAGTTTAAATCCTATCTTAACAACAGGAAACAAATTGTCAAAACCAACAAAACAGAATCAGAACCTCTGCCGATAGCATGTGGAGTTTCCCCAAGGTAGTATTCTGGGTCCCTTATTATTCCTATGTTATGAAAACGACATGCCCATCAGTGTCAAGTGCAAACTCCTACTGTATGAGGATGACAGTTCTCTATTAGTGTCAGATAAAGACCCAAAAAATATAGCTAATGTAATAACACTGGAACTGGAGTCCTGCAGCAAATGGTTAGTAGACAACAAACTATCGTTACGCCTCGGGAAAACGAAAGCATTCTCTTTGGCACGAAACATAAACTGAGAAGGTCAAATAATTTTAATGTCCGGTATAATGGGGAACCCATTACTTCAGTTTACTCAGTAAAATATCTGGGAATCCCTTTTGGAAAACTGATGAGAAGCAGCGTAGTGAAGAAAGCGAATGCCAGACTGAAGTTCCTCTATAGACAAGCCCAGTGTCTACCTACTGAGGCTCGCAGGACCCTATGTCTAGTCCTTATACAGTGTCATATGGACTCTGGTACTCTGCCTTGACAAAAAACTGAAAAGTAGACTGCAAATCACCCAGAAGAAAATGGTAAGACTCATCCTGGACCTGGGTCCAAGAGAACGTGTAGGCCAGGATGAATTACAACAATTGGATATGTTGAATGTTGAAGACAGAGTAAAACAACTGGAGTCAAATCAAGTTTATAAAATTGCTCAGTGTCCAGAATATCTTGTTGCCAATTTTGTCAAGGCTGGGAACCAAAGCAATCAGTTCATCAAATCCCCAGGTCCTGATGAACTGTATGCAAGGGTTCTAAAGGAATGTAAAGAAGAGCTTAGCAAACCTTTGGCTAATCTTTTCAACATATCACTACAAACTGGCATGGTGCTAGATAAGTGGAAAATGGCAAATGTGATACCTATTTTCAAAGCAGGTGACAGGTCCTTAGCTTCGAACTATAGACCAATAAGCCTAACCTCCATAGTGGGAAAATTTATGGAATCAATAATTGCCGAGGCAGTTCGTAGCCACCTTGAAAAGCATAAATTAATCAACGAATCTCAGCATGGTTTTACAAAGGGGCGTTCCTGCCTTACGAATTTATTAACTTTTTTCACTAAGGTATCTGAGGAGGTAGATCATGGTAATGAATATGATATTGTGTATATGGACTTCAGTAAGGCTTTTGACAGGGTCCCACGTCAGAGACTATTGAGGAAAATTAAGGCACATGGAATAGGAGGAGAAATTTTTTCCTGGATAGAGGCATGGTTGACAAATAGGCAACAGAGAGTTTGCATAAATGGGGAGAAATCAGAGTGGGGAAGCGTCACGAGCGGTATTCCACAGGGGTCAGTGTTGGGCCCCCTGTTGTTCACAATCTACATAAACGACATAGATGAGGGCATAAAGAGCGAAATCAGCAAGTTTGCCGATGACACCAAAATAGGCCGTCGAATTCATTCTGACGAGGACATTAGAGCACTCCAGGAAGATTTGAATAGACTGATGCAGTGGTCGGAGAAGTGGCAGATGCAGTTTAATATAGACAAATGCAAAGTTCTAAATGTTGGACATGACAATAACCATGCCACATATAAACTAAATAATGTAGATCTTAATATTACGGATTGCGAAAAAGATTTAGGAGTTCTGGTTAGCAGTAATCTGAAACCAAGACAACAGTGCATAAGTGTTCGCAATAAAGCTAATAGAATCCTTGGCTTCATATCAAGAAGTATAAATAATAGGAGTCCTCAGGTTGTTCTTCAACTCTATACATCCTTGGTTAGGCCTCATTTAGATTATGCTGCACAGTTTTGGCCACCGTGTTACAGAATGGATATAAATGCTCTGGAAAATGTACAAAGGAGGATGACAAAGTTGATCCCATGTATCAGAAACCTTCCCTATGAGGATAGACTAAGGGCCCTGAATCTGCACTCTCTAGAAAGACGTAGAATTAGGGGGGATATGATTGAGGTGTATAAATGGAAGACATGAATAAATAAAGGGGATGTAAATAGTGTGCTGAAAATATCTAGCCTAGACAGGACTCGCAGCAATGGTTTTAAGTTGGAAAAATTCAGATTCAGGAAGGATATAGGAAAGTACTGGTTTGGTAATAGAGTTGTGGATGAGTGGAACAAACTCCCAAGTACAGTTATAGAGGCCAGAATGTTGTGTAGCTTTAAAAATAGGTTGGATAAATACATGAGTGAATGTGGGTGGGTGTGAGTTGGACCTGATAGCTTGTGCTACCAGGTCGGTTGCCGTGTTCCTCCCTTAAGTCAATGTGACCTGACCTGATTGGGTTGGGTGCATTGGCTTAAGCCGGTAGGAGACTTGGACCTGCCTCGCATGGGCCAGTAGGCCTTCTGCAGTGTTCCTTCGTTCTTATGTTCTTATGTTCTTAGTACTAGAGGGAGAGACACCAACTTTGTAGTATCCACAGTCAGTGGCCAGGATTCAAACACCTTTTATTGTACAGTAGTAATGGAATGGAACAGACTGCTTGTACATGTCAAAGCCAGTCATAGCATGAACCAGTTCAAGAAGAGAGCTAAAAAGTGCCTGATGAATGTAGCTACAGAAAGGGAAGGGAATGATTTTTTATTTTTTAGCTAACACACATGTAAATATAAATAATTAATTTTACCTTATTCCTAGTGTATCTCCTTTATAGTATAATAGGATATTATCTCCTTTACAGTATAATAATAAGGTATTAATGGAACCCCTATGGAAATAAGTCACTCTCTGACTTTTTTGAGTTATCCTAGGTTCTTTACACACATGCTGCTATGTATGATAATCTATGTAACTGTATTTGTGTATACCTGAATCAACTCACTTATCTATGATATAGTTTTACTTCGTAGGAACAATTTTCTCCTGACGAGTAATGGTTGTTAGAAAACGAGTTATTTTTGTTGGGCTAACTATATTATAATAATGTAGCACCAGTGCAGATCTTGAAGATTGTTCCTGTCTTGTATAATTTCCAAGAGCTGAGCAGTGACTGGCTTCCAGGTATCTATTTACTGCTACTTGTGGAAATAACTAAGTACTCCAGTGGGAATAAGTCACTTTGTCCGATTTTTTTTTAGTTATCATAGGCAATTTACGATATCCATGATAATTGTACTTATATGTATCTCTGCTTAAATAAACCCATTTACGAAACTTGCCATACGTCTCTTGTGGGGTTCAACCAGACATCCCTTAGGTAGTGTAAGTTTATTCAGGTATACACAAATACAGTTACATAGATTATTATACATAGCAGAAAATGTGTAGAGAACCAAGGATAATCCCAAAAAGTCAGAGTGACTTATTTCTATTCAACTTACAGATATTTTACAAGTTGGTCTCAACATTTTTTTTACATTAAGACAGGTGATAAGTGATGTACATTTTGCATAAGGTAACTCAGAAAATTTACAAAGAATGATATTTCTTCTCAACATATTTTTTTGTGTGTAAGACTAGACGAGGACACTGCGAGTATGCTAGTTCCGTGTACTTGAGAAATGATATTTTTCAAGACCCTGGAAACATTCCTTAAAGATTCTAGTCCCTGTTGACATGATAACATCACGCAGTTGCTGCAGAATTGTCAGCTGCACATTCTTGTTAGGAATCTGCCTTTCCATCACATCGAAAAGATTTACGTGGCCTGGTGGTCTGGTGGCTAAAGCTCCCGCTTCACACACGGAGGGCCCGGGTTCGATTCCCGGCCGGTGGAAACATTTCGACATGTTTCCTTATATTTGTTGTCCTGTTCACCTAGCAGCAAATAGGTACCTGGGTGTTAATCGACTGGTGTGGGTCGCATCCTGGGGGACAAGATTGAGGACCCCAATGGAAATAAGTTAAACAGTCCTCGACGACGCACTGACTTTCCTGGGTTATCCTGGGTGGCTAACCCTCCGGGGTTAAAAATCCGAACGAAATCTTATCTTATCTTACGTCAGATTTTGACCCTACCCTCTGCATGTCGCAGCAGAAATCTTGATTCGTTAGACCAGGAGACGTTTTTCCAGTTTCGGTGAGTCTGTGTCTACTGTACCCTCAGTATCCTGTTCTTAGCTGACAGGAGTGAAACTCAGTGTGGTCTTCTGCTGCAGAAACCATCAACTTCATTATTTGAAGTGTTGTAACGCATGGTTATTTGAGTTACTGTCACCTTCCTGCCAGCTTGAACCAGTCTGAACCAGGGAATCAGCAATTTCTGACATACTCAAATCACCCCGTCTGGAACCAACAATCATTCTACGGTTAGTCACTTATATCACGTCTCTTCCTCATTCTCATGTTTGATCTGACCAGTTGAACATCTTGACCATGTCTGCATGCTTTTAAGGACTGAGGTGCTTCCAGAGTCTTGTCCGGAGTTGAAAACAATTGCGAGACAATAATACTGGGCGACTTTAATATCTGTTTTCAGCAGCAAAATAACGGGCTATGCAAAAGGTATAAGCAAATTCTAGGATTAAATAGTTACACTCAACTAATTAATACTCCAACCCGGATCACACAGTTCTCACCCACCCTAATTGACCACATACTTTGTAACCGCTCTGAGAACATTAGTCAGTCAGGCGTCATTACCACAGGTCTTAGTGATCATTTCATCATTTACTGCACCAGGAAAATAACTAGGGATAGGATAGGCCTACACAGGACAATAAAAATGAGGTCAACTAGAAACTACAGTAAAGAAACACTGGTAAATAGGCTACACAATTGTGACTGGACAGAGATAACAAGTTGCACGGACGTAAACGATGCCTGGGAAAAATTCAAAACAATGTTCACTACCATCCTTGATAATATTGCACCAGTTAAAGAGGTTAGGATTAAACGAAGAACTGAACCCTGGATGACTACTGAGATATTAGATAATATGAAATTCAGAGACCAGCTGCTAAAAAGATTTAAAGCAAACAGACAGGATATTGCAGCACTAAATGAATTCCAAAGGGTGAGGAACAGAGTACAGAGACTTATAAAAGGAGCAAAGGCAAAGCACTACTGCTCAAAAATTGAAGAGTATAAGCATAACCCCAGAAAGCTCTGGCAACAACTAAAACAGTTGGGGTATAGCCATAAGCCAGTAGATAGGTCTAACATAGTACTCACTATCGATAATGAGGTATGCCACGAAACATCTAAGGTGGCAAATTGCTTTAATTCCTACTACACATCTGTTGCATCAACACTAGTAAGTAAACTACCAGCTGCATCAAATACCTTTAACACAGACTCTGATAAGTTTCAAACATACTATACCAATAAAGGGGTAACCCCAAACAGTTGTCAACTAGTAAGTGTATCTCATGACTTTATTCAAAAAGAACTAAGCAGGTTAAACCCAACTAAGAGCACAGGCCCTGATAACATCCCGTCTAAGTTCCTAAAAGATGGTGCTTCTGAACTGTCAATCCCTATTGCTCACATAATAAATCTATCAATCACCACTAATACAGTACCGGAGGGGTTCAAGGAGGCCAGAGTCACTCCTATCTTCAAGAAAAATAGTAGGTCTGATGTAAGCAACTATAGGCCTGTTAGTATACTCAGTATAATATCTAAAATTCTAGAGAGGGCGGTGTATTCTCAAGTAGTTAAGTACCTTAATGACAACAACATTCTCCATAGCTATCAATCGGGCTTTAGAAGATCCTACTCAACCGACACCTCCCTTATTAATCTGATGGATTACCTGAGAACTGAAATGTCAAAGGGGAACCTCATAGGCATGGTAACCTTAGACCTGCAAAAGGCCTTCGATACTGTCAACCACAATATATTATGTAATAAACTTCAAGCTATTGGTATAGGTTCTGTAGACTTGTTTAAGTCCTACCTTAGCAACAGGAGACAAATAGTCAAAATCAACAAAACAGAATCAGAACCCCTGCCGATAACATGTGGAGTTCCCCAAGGTAGTATTCTGGGTCCCTTATTATTCTTATGTTATGTCAATGATATGCCTATCAGTGTCAAGTGCAAACTCCTACTGTATGCAGATGACAGTGCTCTGTTAGTGTCAGGTAAAGACCCACAAGATATTGCTAATGTTTTAACACTGGAACTGGAGTCCTGCAGCAAATGGTTAGTAGACAACAAACTATCATTACACCTAGGGAAAACTGAAGCCATTCTCTTTGGCACGAAACATAAACTGAGAAGGGTAAATAATTTTAATGTTCAATGTAATGGGGAGCCCATCACTTTGGTTTCATCAGTAAAATATTTGGGAATCCCCTTTGACCCATGCATGTCAGGAGAATTGATAGGGAACAGTGTAGTAAAGAAAGCGAATGCCAAACTGAAGTTCCTGTATAGACAAGCACAGTGTCTACCTACTGAGGCTCGCAGGACCCTATGTCTAGCCCTTATACAATGCCATATGGATTACGCTTGCTCTTCTTGGTACTCTGCCTTGACAAAAAAACTGAAAGATAGACTGCAAATCACCCAGAACAAAATCGTAAGATTCATCCTGGGGCTGGGACCAAGAGAACATGTAGGCCAGGACTGAATTACAGCAGTTGGATATGCTGAATGTTGAAGACAGAGTAAAACAACTGAAGCTAAATCATGTTTATAAAATTGCTCACAAACAATGTCCAGAATATCTTGCTGTCAATTTTGTCAAGGTTGGGAACCAAAGCAATCATAGTACTAGGGGGAGAGAGCACAACTTTGTAGTACCCACAGTCAGTGGCCAGGCTTCAAACACCTTTTATTGTACAGCAATAAAGGAATGGAACAGACTACCTGCACATGTCAAAGCCAGTCATAGCGTGAACCAGTTCAAGAAGAGTGCCAAAAGGTGTCTGATGAATGTAGCTACAGAAAGGGAGGGGAATGATTTTCTATTTTTTAGCTAACATACGTGTAAATTTTACCTTATTCCTTGTAATGACCCTCGTATTGTAGATAGTCTTAATGACCTTGGTGTAGCAGATAGTCTTTTTAGTATGATAATAAGATGTTATCTTCATTGTAGAATAATAAGAAAATATTATAACCTTTATACTATAATAATAAGGTAAAAGGACCCCAATGGAAATAAGTCACTCTGTCTGACTTTTTTGGGTTATCCTAGGTTCTCTACACATATGCTGCTATGTATGATAATTCTATGTAACTGTATTTGTGTATACCTGAATAAACTTACTTACTTACTTACTTACGTGATATTTTAGTACTAACGAGCAGGTGTACAGGTGGACAGAAAATATTAGAAGTTACACTAGTGACGCTCACTCGCAGCTAAAAGGTGATGTGTGCTTTGAAACCTTCTAATATCACTGCAGCAGCCTTTTCCTTGAAGTTGCTGTCTCAACCAAATTATATGTGAGCCAACATTTCAGCTGGCCTCCTTTGCGCAGAATTGGTATCACATATGCTGGTGCCACTATGGTAACTTGGTAGAATAATTATATGTTTTGGTAGGAAGGCCTTCACCAATTTTCTGAATCTACTGGAAGAAGATAAGATGGCTTACAAGGTAATTTGAGAAACTGTATGTCCAGTTCGCCTCATGTGAATAGAAGTGTGGCATGCTCCCACTGCGGTTCGTCTAGAAAAAGGTTTAGTGAGTTGGTTTAGGGAGAGACAGACACCTAGTGAGGAGACAGAAGGCATTAGGGGTACATATAATTTTAGCAAACCTTTGGCTAATCTTTTCAACATATCACTACAAACTGGCATGGTGCCAGATAAGTGGAAAATAGCAAATGTGATACCTATTTTCAAAGCAGGTGACAGGTCCTTAGCTTCGAACTATAGACCAATAAGCCTAACCTCCATAGTGGGAAAATTTATGGAGTCAATAATTGCCGAGGCAGTTTGTAGCCACCTTGAAAAGCATGAATTAATCAACGAATCTCTCAGCATGGTTTTACAAAGGGGCGTTCCTGCCTTACGAATTTATTAACTTTTTTCACTAAGGTATTTGAGGAGGTAGATCATGGTAATGAATATGATACTGTGTATATGGACTTCAGTAAGGCTTTTGACAGGGTCCCACATCAGAGACTATTGAGGAAAATTAAGGCACATGGAATAGGAGGAGAAATTTTTTCCTGGATAGAGGCATGGTTGACAAATAGGCAGCAGAGAGCTTGCATAAATGGGAAGAAATCAGAGTGGGGAAGCGTCACGAGCGGTGTTCCACAGGGGTCAGTGTTGGGCCCCCTACTGTTCACAATCTACATAAACGACATAGATGAGGGCATAAAGAGCGACATCAGCAAGTTTGCCGATGACACCAAATTAGGCCGTCGAATTCATTCTGACGAGGACATTAGAGCACTCCAGGAAGATTTGAATAGACTGATGCAGTGGTCGGAGAAGTGGCAGATGCAGTTTAATATAGACAAATGCAAAGTTCTAAATGTTGGACAGGACAATAACCGTGCCACATATAAACTAAATAATGTAGATCTTAATATTACGGATTGCGAAAAAGATTTAGGAGTTCTGGTTAGCAGTAATCTGAAACCAAGACAACAGTGCATAAGTGTTCGCAATAAAGCTAATAGAATCCTTGGCTTCATATCAAGAAGCATAAATAATAGGAGTCCTCAGGTTGTTCTTCAACTCTATACATCCTTGGTTAGGCCTCATTTAGATTATGCTGCACAGTTTTAGTCTCCGTATTACAGAATGGATATAAATGCTCTGGAAAATGTACAAAGGAGGATGACAAAGTTGATCCCACGTATCAGAAACCTTCCCTATGAGGATAGACTAAGGGCCCTGAATCTGCACTTTCTAGAAAGACGTAGAATTAGGGGGGATATGGTTGAGATGTATAAATGGAAGACAGGAATAAATAAAGGTGATGTAAATAGCGTGCTGAAAATATCTAGCCTAGACAGGACTCACAGCAATGGTTTTAAGTTGGAAAAATTCAGATTCAGGAAGGATATAGGAAAGTACTGGTTTGGTAATCGAGTTGTGGATGAGTGGAACAAACTCCCAAGTACAGTGATAGAGGCCAGAACGTTGTGTAGCTTTAAAAATAGGTTGGATAAATACATGAGTGGATGTGGGTGGGTGGGTGTGAGTTGGACCTGATAGCTTGTGCTACCAGGTCGGTTGCCGTGTTCCTCCCTTAAGTCAATGTGACCTGACCTGAGTGGGTTGGGTGCATTGGCTTAAGCCGGTAGGAGACTTGGACCTGCCTCGCATGGGCCAGTAGGCCTGCTGCAGTGTTCCTTCGTTCTTATGTTAAAAGAAATACCGGGTAATAAAAATAAAACCACTTTTTTTCACATCTTACTCGCGTTTAACGAGTACTCGCTTTTACCGAGTATTTGCTTTTACAAAGTTCTTACTTTTACCGAGTGCTTGCTTTTACCAAGCACTGACTAGCATCCACATCTTGCTCTTAGTTACCAAGCAGTGATTAGCGACCACCTTGAGATTACTATCACCATACAGTGACAATCAAACAGTAACTCACATGTTGCTTGCTGTTATCAAACAGTAGCCCACATGTTGCTTGCTGTTATCAAACAGTAACCCACATGTTGCTTGCTGTTATCAAACAGTACCCAGCAATTGTTGCAATTATCAAACAATAACCGGCACCTACATCACGCTTTCAGTTATCAAACAGTAACCAGCACCCACATGATACATGAAGGTGTCAAACAGTAACCAGCATCCACATCTTTGTTACAATTATCAAACAGTAACCGGCACCCACATCTTTGTTGCAATTATCAAACTGTAACCAGCGCCCACATCTTTATCGCAATTATCAAGCAGTAACCGGCACCCACATCATGCTTTCAGTTATCAAACAGCAACCAGCACCCACATGATACATGAAGGTGTCAAACAGTAACCAGCACCCGTATCTTTCTTGCTGTTCCCAGTCACTGAGTAACACCCACGTCTCTAATTTCCTATCCAATGACTTGCTTCAGGAACAGGATAAAGGGGTCCTCGGAAAACTCAAGTCAAAAATGAAATCTGTCGAATCTGATGTACTTACCACCTGGCAGTTCCTCAGTAAGGTGTTGGACGGCACCTACGCTTTCCTGGGTAAGTTTCACATTTACTGTGAAGGCGCTTTATAGATCTGTAGGTAGAGATATGCGAATGAACAGAGTTCAGGTTATGTACTAAATACTTATGCTAACATATGCGAATTAGTGGGCACTTCAGTGAGGCATTTAAGTAAGACAGTTTAATGAGGTACTTCAGCGAGGCACTTCAGTGATGAGCACTATACTTAAGACACTTCAGTCAGGTGTTTCAGTGAGTCCCTTCAACGAGATACTGAAGTAAGAGGGCAAATGCTCAAGACACTTCAACGATAACAGCACTAACATTATTAGCAATATTAACAGCATTAGTAACAATAGTAACAACAATAACAGTACCAACATTAACAACAAAATTGACAAATATGTTAACAACAGCATTACCAACATCATTTACAACAACATTAACAAAACCACGGTAAGCAAAATAACTATAAAAAGTATAAATAACAACATTACCAACAATATCAACAAAAAACATTAAACAAATACATTGGCAACACTAACATTAACAAAACAACATTAGCAACAGCATTAACAGCAACATTAACATCAACATTAGCAACAGCATTAACAGCAACATTAACATCAACATTAGCAACAGCATTAACAGCAACATTAACATCAACATTAGCAACAGCATTAACAGCAACATTAACATCAACATTAACAACAGCATTAACAGCAACATTAACATCAACATTAGCAACAGCATTAACAGCAACATTAACATCAACATTAGCAACAGCATTAACAGCAACATTAACATCAACATTAACACAGACATTAACTACAATATTAACAATAACATTAAAAACAACAGCGTTAGCATAAAAATATTACAAAAGGTTACATTAATAAAAACATTAACAAAAATATTAGCAATAATAATAATAACACAACAGTAACAAAGACATTAACAACATTAACAACAAAGTTAACAACAAAACATTAACAACAACATTAGCAGCAACCTTAACATCATAAGCAAAAACAGCAGCAATATTAATGACAACAACATTACCGTCATCTGTGTTAACAACAACATTAAGATCAGCATTAACAATAACAATAATAAAGAACAACATTACCAACAATATTAATGAAAACATTAAAAACAATATTAACACAAACATGAACAACACCAACATTAACAACGACAACGTTACTGAAAACATCAGCAACAACAAAGTTAACATTAGTAAGAACAGCATTCATAAGAACAACAACATTAATAACACACTAACAACAATAGCATTAATTAAAACATTAACAACAGCAGCAACATCATTAATATCATTATCTCTCCCTTCACCACCCCTCAAGGAAGGTTCCTTGACGCTGGTGAGGGGCTCTTGATTCAGGGAATTGGATCTGTGCTCCAGTTTCCTGAATTAAGCCTGAATACCTTCCACATCCCCCCCACAGGCGCTGTATAATCCTACGGGTTTAGCGCTTCCCCTTGATTATAATAATAATCTCCCTTCACCACCACCTACTACTACTATACTACTATAACAACAACAACAATTACTACTACTACTACTATACTACTATACTACTACTACTACTACAGATACATACAGCTCGGTGGTGGGTCGAGCACAGAAGTATGAGAGGCGAGGGGAGCAGTGTAAGTTCCACCTGGCGCAGGAAATTGTCAGACTCGACTTTGACTCCCTGGCTTTCGCTCGAAACAGCTTCCTCATCTACCAGTTTAATGAGATGTGAGTGATATTATTATAATTATTATTAGTATTTGTTACAGTAATAGTGGTGGTAGTGGTGGTATTAGTAGTAGTAGTAGTAGTAATATTAGTAGTATTAATAGTAGTAGGAGTAGGAGCAGCAGCAGCAATAATAGTTGTAGAGGCATTAATTAAAATGGTAGGAGTTGTAGCAGCAATCATAGTAGTTGCATCACGTTCAGTGGCAATAGTCTCAGCAATAGTGTTAGTAGAAATACTAAAAGCTGCAATAGTCGTAGTTCAACAGCATTATTAGTAGTAGCAACAACAGTACCAGCTTTAGTATGATCAGCAGCAGTAGTGGGAGCAATAATAGTAGTATCAGTAGTAGCAGCAGCAAAAGTTGTTGTAATATGATTTTAGTGGTTTTAAGGACAATTTCACCAGTAATAGCAGTTGTATCACCAACATTAGTAGTAGTAGTAGTAGTAGAAGTAATAGCAGTAGTAGTAGCAGTAGTAGTAAAAGTACTCGTGAAACTAGCAGCAGCTGCTAAAGTAGCAGCACCTATGACAGTAGTAGCATTAATATTATTTTCCCTATAAACAAGAGCTTTCGATCAACATTGCTTCTGTTCTTTGCTAATAATTGCATCACTCCTGTGGTCACTGTGCTGCCCCTGTGGTCCCCACGCTGCGCCTGTGGTTCATGTGGTCCCTGTGGTCATTTCGGTGCTGCGGACGAGGCAGCATGCAGCGGCTAAAACACGGAGGAATTATCGAGCACCTGCGAGGCAAGTACTTCTCCTTGACGTGTGACACCTTGCCTAGACGAGGCGGCCCACAACCCCTGTCTCTCATTAAGGTAGGTCACTCGATCTCACTACACGGCTCTTGTTTACTTAGACAAGTTGATCATTCTCAGTCAGGCATGTTTCTCACACTCAGGCATGTCACTCGGATAGGTAATTCACCCGTTCTTCTCATTCAGGAAGGTTATCACTTTCACAAAATTTTCACCCTGGCCTGGTCATGGACCGGGCCGCGGGGGCGTTGATCCCCGGAATAACCTCCAGGTAACCTCCAGGTAACCCGCGCCATATACTCAACTCACAGGAGTTTGGAGGAACAAGTGTAAAAATGGAAGATTTGTTTCGCATTTTCAAATGGTGTGTTACCAACAATAATGAAGATAAGAGACACGCTAAAATGGGCCTAAAATGGCTACATATAAAGAAACATAGGAGTCTTGACAAGAATTTAGTCGATCTGGGACATAATTTTTAAGAAAAGTCGATTTTTTTAGCACTTAAATGCCGTTGTTTGTTGATACCATGGCTGATGGTGCCTTGCTCAAAGTCAGGAAGATAAAGTCTTCTGTACTGGAGTCAGATAAGGTGCAGCGGTTGATGTCACATCATAGGTGAGAGGGACCTACTCATGCAGGTAGCAAGTAGATTGAAGGAGATATCCTCTGTATCAGACAAGTATCTAATATTACAATATTGCTAACAAGATGAGGAAACAGACCCAAGTACAACAAATGGCAACCAATTGGGAATCGTCTGAGTTCTGCATTACTTCCTACGCATCTATTTCCTCACATATATCTTTCGCTAAACCTTTCATACAAGACTATAAGAAGCCGAAGCACTACTAGTACAGTACCAAGCACAGAGTTGAGCTGAGACAAACTGTAGTAGATAATATATATATATATATATATATATATATATATATATATATATATATATATATATATATATATATATATATATATATAAGGAATTCGCAAGAGCAGGTGAAATATACACAAACATTGATCTCTGGCTGAAGGAGACTCGAACCTACGAACCTTGGGACAAGGTACGCAGTGCTTTACCAATCTACCCACACTGGACAATACCTTGGCGTGTAGCTAGCGCTACACGTTTGATCCAAGGCAGCCAGCCTTCAGGGAGAAGGCTTACAGCTTTTCATCTCATCCCCTGCATGCATCAGCCTTCCTAGAGATATTAACAATGCAAGGAATTCGCAAGAGCAGGCTACACGCCAAGGTATTGTCCAGTGTGGGTAGATTGGTAAAGCACTGCGTACCTTGTCCCAAGGTTCGTAGGTTCGAGTCTCCTTCAGCCAGAGATCAGTGTTTGTGTATATTTCGCCTGCACTTTCGAATTCCTTGCATTGTTAATATCTCTAGGAAGGCTGATGCATGCAGGGGATGAGATGAAAAGCTGTAAGCCTTCTCCCTGAAAGCTGGCTGCCTTGGATCAAACGTGTAGCGCTAGCTACACGCCAAGGTATTGTCCAGTGTGGGTAGATTGGTAAAGCACTGCGTACCTTGTCCCAAGGTTCGTAGGTTCGAGTCTCCTTCAGCCAGTGATCAGTGTTTGTGTGTGTGTGTGTATATATATATATATATATATATATATATATATATATATATATATATATATATATATATATTTATTATAGGTAGTAGGTTGGTAGACAGCAACCGCCCAGGGAGGTACTACCGTCCTGCCAAGTGAGTGTAAAACGAAAGCCTGTAATTGTTGTACATGATGGTAGGATTGCTGGTGTCTTTTTATTGTCTCATACACATGCAAGATTTCAGGTACGTCTTGCTACTTCTACTTACACTTAGGTCACACTTCACATACATGTACAAGCATATATACACGCACCCCTCTGGGTTTTCTTCTATTTTCTTTCTAGTTCTTGTTCTTTTTTATTTCTTCTCTCCTCCATGGGGAAGTGGAACAGAATTCTTCCTCCGTAAGCCATGCGTGTTGTAAGAGGCGACTAAAATGCCAGGAGCAAGGGGCTAGTAACCCCTTCTCCTGTATATATTACTAAATGTAAAAGAAGAAACTTTCGTTTTTCCTTTTGGGTCACCCCGCCTCGGTGGGATACGGCCGGTGTGTTGAAATATATATATACACACAAGGGATGTTTGCGACCACTGTCAGCCTCAGAGGTATCTGAGTTACCGGACCCTGCCACGTGTGGAGGCCAGTTCGCCTTAAAGGTCCACCTACCCACTTAATGTGTAGTTGATGCTTTCCCCAGGTCCATATGTCTAGGAGTCCATCTGTGCCCCCTCAGATATTCTCCCTTCCTCACTTCCTGAAAGTCTGCCTCAACAACCTTTATCCCAGCCTTCCCAAGGTTCATGCGTCCAAGAATACATCCAAGGGCCCCGGATGTCTCCCCTTCCTCAAGGTCAGCCTCAACATCATTGCCTTCCCCAGACTCATGTGTCCAGGAATCCATCCCTTTGCTCCCGGATGTCTCCCCTTCCCCACTTCTCCGAAGTCAGTGGTTTTCGCCACCCCCAGTGGCCTTGTTGGATGGTAATTTGGTCTTTTCTAGCTGGTCTACGATAGAGACTGTCCAGGTGGGTGGAATTACGGGGACACACAGAAAACTGCGTCCAGTAATTACACCCACCAAGACAGCCACGACCGTAGGTCAGCTGTACGAGACGAAGTTTGCACCCAACTCACCTACCAAGGAGAAGCTAGTCTATGAATATCTATATATATATGCAAAACATATATGCATATGCAAAACAACCACTGTGAAAGAATAGAGAAATTCCAAGCGCTTTCGTGACTACTCACATTATCAAGGAACAATGAAAGTAATGCATCAAAGGAAGGCATATAAAGGGTCTAGCCCACACCTCACTATCACATCCCACAACAAAGCAGCACCTGACGCGCGACTCATAAGAAAGGGAACACTGCAGCAGGCCCGCTGGCCCAACTAGACAGGTCCTTCACACAACCCACCAACAAACTATTCTACCAAAGAATTAAGAATTTTAAAATTTATTATTTGTCCAATGTATTATTAAATTCTTCCCAAATTCTATTAATTATAAACGGATCTAATTTATATAAACCAAAGGAAATATTCATATTATTGTCAAAACTGCTTTTTATGAAACAAGATTCAATTATATTCCTGTCGACCATGGACTTGCTTGATACAACTTTCTCAACTTTTTGAAAATCAGTTGGATGGTTAAAATCTCTCACATGAATAAATAGAGCATTGGAGTCTTGTCCAGTTCTAATGCTACATTTATGTTGTTTTAATCTTAGTTCGAGGTTTTTACCAGTTTGACCGTAATAAGCTTTATCGCAAATTTTACAAGGAATCTTATAGACACATCCGTCTTGTAATCTTGATACAGAGAATTATTCTGCAACTCTAATACTTGCCTGATCTACTGGCAAGACCTACTTCTAATAAAGAGCTTTCCCCAGCTATCTCCAAACTGCTTCACCTCTCCCATCTCCAGTATACAAGACTACATCCTCGGGCATCACTTACAGTCATCCAGACTGATGGACTGAACACCTTAGGGGATAGGGGGCTCACCACCTTAAATTACTTCGCATCTTCCACCGTCTCTAAGAGATTCATCAAAGCTAAGGGGCTGATCATCTCAAATAACTTCAAATTTTTCAGTGTCTCCACCATTATTCTCTGTATCAGAGTGATAAAGCAACTTGTTGGCGAGACGTCTCCACAATATAATTATTTTGTTCATCTATGTTGAACGCTGCTGAATAAAAGTTTGTTCTGCAGTGTCTTTTTTCCGATTTGTTTGATGAAGATTTCTCCCGGGCAGGTGCAGGGGGCGTTCTACGTTCTGGGTGTGGGTATAATCCTGGCCAGCACCTCATTCCTTACTGAGGTGCTCCTGCATACCAGCAGGAAGAAGTCTGCTGCTTCCTCCAGCATCTTTCCGAAGGTCCGGACACACGAACACTTGCAGTGGATATAGTAAGGAGTTACATTAGCGATATGTTACTCCTATCTTGTTGAGGCTTAACTAAGATCTCCCAACTCAGGGTGACAGATTGCATCACAATATGTAAGAAATCCAACAATTCAACTCCGATTTAGAGTAGAGCAGCAGCGGTAGTGGTAAGTAACATATTGGGACACAAAACAGAGTGGCATTGTATTGGGTTCACCCTGTGTCCCGTAGAGTGAGGCAGGTGTACCTAGATCCCACAGATGCCACCCGCTTGTGCACTTATCAACACTCCCGCCCGATCACTTCTCGGCTCAGAGACGCAATCATATATATATATATATATATATATATATATATATATATATATATAAACAAATCAGCCGTCTCCCACCGAGGCAGGGTGACCCAAAAAGAAAGAAAATCCCCAAAAAGAAAATACTTTCATCATTCAACACTTTCACCTCACTCACACATAATCACTGCTTTTGCAAAGGTGCTCAGAATACAACAGTTTAGAAGCATATACGTATAAAGATACACAACATATCCCTCCAAACTGCCAATATCCCAAACCCCTCATTTAAAGTGCAGGCATTGTACTTCCCATTTCCAGGACTCAAGTCCGGCTATATAAAAATAATCGGTTTCCCTGAATCCCTTCACTAAATATTACCCTGCTCACACTCCAACAGCTCGTCAAGTTCTAAATACCATTCGTCTCCATTCACTCCTATCTAACACGCTCAAGCACGCTTGCTGGAAGTTCAAAGCCTCCTTTACCCCCTCCCTTCAAACTTTTCGAGGACGACCCCTACCCCGCCTTCCCCTACAGATTTATATGCTCTCCATGTCATTCTACTTTGATCCATTCTCTTTAAATGACCAAACCACCTCAACAACCCCTCTTCAACTCTCTGACTAATACTTTTGTTAACTCCACACCTTCTCCTAATTTCCACGCTACGAATTTTCTGCATAATATTTACGCCACACATTGCTCTTAGACAGGACATCTCCACTGCCTCCAACCTCCTCTTCGCTGCAGCATTTACAACCCAAGCTTCACACCCATATAAGAGTATTGGTATTACTATACTTTCATACATTCCCTTCTTTGCCTCCATAGATAACGTTTTTTGCCTCCACATATACCTCAATGCACCACTCACCTTTTTTCCTTCATCAGTTCTATGGTTAACCTCATCCTTCATAAATCCATCCGCCGACACGTCAACTCCCAAATATCTGAAAACATTCACTTCTTCCACACTCCTCCTCTCTAATTTGTTATCCAATTTTTCTTTATCTAAATCATTTGATACCCTTATCACTTTACTCTTTTCTATGTTCACTTTCAACTTTCTACCTTTACTCTCTCTCTCTCTCTTTATATATATATATATATATATATATATATATATATATATATATATATATATATATATATATATATATATATATCAACAAGTCGGCCGTCTCCCACCGAGGCAGGGTGACCCAAAAAAGAAAGAAAATCCCCAAAAAGAAAATGCTTTCATAATTCAACACTTTCACCGCACTCACACATTATCACTGCTTTTGCAGAGGTGCTCAGAATACAACAGTTTAGAAGCATATACGTATAAAGATACACAACATATCCCTCCAAACTGCCAATATCCCAAACCCCTCCTTTAAAGTGCAGGCATTGTACTTCCCATTTCCAGGACTCAAGTCCGACTATATGAAAATAACCGGTTTCCCTGAATCCCTTCACTAAATATTACCCTGCTCACACTCCAACAGATCGTCAGGTCCCAAGTATAATTCGCCTCCATTCACTCCTATCTAACACGCTCATGCACGCTTGCTGGAAGTCCAAGCCCCTCGCCCACAAAACCTCCTTTACCCCCTCTTTCCAACCCTTTCGAGGACGACCCCTACCCCTCCTTCCTTGCCCTCTAGATTTATATGCTTTCCATGTCATTCTACTTTGATCCATTCTCTCTAAATGACCAAACCACCTCAACAACCCCTCTTCTGCCCTCTGACTAATGCTTTTATTAACTCCACACCTTCTCCTAATTTCCACACTCCGAATTTTCTGCATAATATTTACACCACACATTGCCCTTAGACAGGACATCTCCACTGCCTCCGTCTCCTCGCTGCTGCATTTACCACCCAAGCTTCACATCCATATAAGAGTGTTGGTACTACTATATTTTCATACATTCCCTTCTTTGCCTCCATAGATAACGTTTTTTGACTCCACATATACCTCAACGCACCACTCACCTTTTTTCCCTCATCAATTCTATGATTAACCTCGTCCTTCATAAATCCATCCGCCGACACGTCAACTCCCAAGTATCTGAAAACATTCACTTCTTCCATACTCCTCCTCCCCAATTTGATATCCAATTTTTCTTTATCTAAGTCATTTGATACCCTCATCACCTTACTCTTTTCTATGTTCACTTTCAACTTTCTAACTTTACACACATTCTCAAACTCATCCACTAACCTTTGCAATTTTTCTTTAGAATCTCCCATAAGCACAGTATCATCAGCAAAAAGTAACTGTGTCAATTCCCATTGATTCCCCATAATTTAATCCCACCCCTCTCCCGAACACCCTAGCATTTACTTCTTTTACAACCCCATCTATAAATATATTAAACAACCATGGTGACATTACACATCCCTGTCTAAGACCTACTTTTACCGGGAAGTATTCTCCCTCTCTTCTACACACCTTAACCTGAGCCTCACTATCCTCATAAAAGCTCTTTACAGCATTTAGTAACTTACCACCTATTCCATATACTTGCAACATCTGCCACATTGCTCATCTATCCACTCTATCATATGCCTTTTCTAAATCCATAAATGCAATAAAAACTTCCCTACCTTTATCTAAATACTGTTCACATATATACTTCAATGTAAACACTTGATCTACACATCCCCTACCCACTCTGAAGCCTCCCTGCTCATCCGCAATCCTACATTCTGTCTTCCCTCTAATTCTTTCAATTATAACCCTACCGTATACTTTTCCTGGTATACTCAGTAAACTTATTCCTCTATAATTTTTACAATCTCTTTTGTCCCCTTTCCCTTTATATAAAGGGACTATACATTCTCTCCGCCAATCCCTAGGTACCTTCCCCTCTTTCATACATTTATTAAACAAAAGTACCAACCACTCCAACACTATATCCCCCCCTGCTTTTAACATTTCTGTCGTGATCCCATCAGTTCCAACTGCTTTACCCCCTTTCATTCTACGTAATGCCTCACGTACCTCCACCACACTTACATTCTGCTCTTCATCACTCCTAAAAGATGGCATACCTCCCTGGCCAGTGCATGAAATTACCGCCTCCTTTTCTTCGTCGACATTTAAAAGTTCCTCAAAATATTCTCGCCATCTACCTAATACCTCCATCTCCCCATTTACTAACTCCCCTACTCTGTTTTTAACTAACAAATCCATACTTTCCCTAGGCTTTCTTAACTTGTTTAACTCACTCCAAAATTTTTTCTTATTTTCAATATATATATATATATATATATATATATATATATATATATATATATATATATATATATATAGGGAGGGAAGGAGAGAGAGAGAGAGAGAGAGAGAGAGAGAGAGAGAGAGAGAGAGAGAGAGAGAGAGAGAAAGTAAAGGATCTAGTTGTCAGTTACGCGCTCTAATGTTATTTACCAGTGTATTTGTTATATCTGTAATGCTACGACCGCAGGGAAAGACTTCATAGAGAACAGATGATTTTTATACAGGATCTTTACTAGTTTAGCTAAACCTTCTTTTTCAGCTGCATGAGTGCTTTCTTAAATTAAAGATTATTAAGAAGCTGGATCAGTTTCGATTTAACCTTTGTTAGGCTAGCACACTCATTTGGTTCCTCTCTGATTTTTAAGTATCTTATATTTTTAACCTATTTTGTACTTTGTAACTGATCACAATTGTTTTTCCTGATGTATTTATACAAGAAGTGTTGTTTAGGCTATAGATCCTGGTAGTGATGATTGTGTCACCGAAATGTTAATAAATGTATTTTTTATGATAAAGGAGTCTTTCCTACCATGTCTATGTATTATGTTAGAACTTTATTACTCTGTTGATCAGAGTGTTATAGTGTCACCATGGTTACACAGTGTCACATTAAAGTGTATTACAAAATGTCACTAGTGACACAATGTATTACATAGTTATAGAAAATTTTATAAAGTTGCTTAAGTGTTTATGAAAGACACTGAAGTGTATCACCAGGGATATTAAAATGTTTTACTAAAGCTATAATATGATTATCAAATAACATGTAATTTGGATTCTCAAGGGTTGTTCTCCTAGAAAACAATGTGTTGCTAACAAACTAACAAACCTATAACGAGAATTACTATTGCTGTGTGTCTTAAGCTGCTATGTCGGTACAACATACAAAGGATACACTGCCTTTAAGAAAAGTTATCGATGTAAATTATTAACCACGTGTTTGGTATTACGAGGATTGAGACACGAAATTACTATCGTGTTAAAATTATCAAGAATAATGGGGAAAATGAGTTGAATTCCCAGCTTTGTTTTGATACCTAAGGTATGGACGTAGGTAGCGGAATCATCATGGAAGCAGACCGTCCCTCCATCCTTACACCATGTACCTGAAGCTGAGGATAGGTTAGGTAAGATTCGTTTCCTAATGTGGTCTTAGTTATTTGATGACCTGCTACTGGAGCTTTAATCATCTGGCCGAGGCTTTCCACTGGCTTACCGCTAGGGTGAAGATAAGGAGCTTATTCTGCCCATCTTATCTTATTCTGTATAGAGAATACCAAGGGTAAATTTACGGGAGACTTTATGCCATAACTATTCAATGATTTGTTTTGTTCGAAATATAGATGGACTTTCTTAAAATGAGAGGCTGACTTCATAGTAACAGGTGATTGGTTAATATAACATGGTTAATGTAACATGGTTAATGTAACAAGGTTAATGTAACAATGGCTAATGTAATATGGTTAATGTAATATGGTTATATATGAAAAAGGTGATTTAATTTATCCCTACTTGCATGTCTTCGAGGTAAATAAAAGTTATCGTTGTTGAGAAGTTGTTAATAACTTGTAATACATATTTTGTATATTTGATATGTAGTATTATTATTTATTATTAAAGATTCGCCGGTATTCTCCCGCCCCGGGCCTTTTCCAAGTGGTGGCCCGGCCTTGGCTCCCTATTTAGGGAGTATCTGAGACCTAAGTCTCCCATGGGAGGAGGCACAAGTACCTCCTCATCTTTGGGACCAACTGTCCCCAGGCCTAGCCACAAGCTAGGCCTCTCTGGTCTGCCATCCCCGCCCCAAGGGGGCTAATGGGAATGACAGTCTTGTGAGCTACAAGCTCTGGCTCAGGCACCTACCCTACCTTAGAAGGGCTGGGCATGGTGTCGATCGATATGTAGTAGTTGTGATGTTGTTGATATGCTTGTTGTAATGTGGACTGCTTTTGTCGAGTACCTGTTATGTAATATTTGTTTTGCCTTTACGATATTCATGTTTGCTATGCATGTTGTAATCTAGATGTAATGCTTTTGTGATATTCATATTGTAAATATGTGAAGTTATTATACACGATGTAATTAATGTACAGTATGTTGCAATGCATGTCGAATAATGTAATGGTGTATGTAGACGTATGCTATGCATGTTATGATATAGATGTTGCCATTGCAATAATGTTACGTGTGTTATGTATGTTATATAAAAATCATTGATAGTCAACAAACTAAAATGTTGATACATTATCTAGTAAAATGCAGAAGCAACACATACTGCAAAAGTAAGAATGAATTACACCTACTGGAGCTATGACTCGACCCCTGCACTCACAAATAGGTGAATAGGTGAGTATAGATGAGTACAATTAAAATTGCATAAAGTTATATGGAATAAACGAAAAATATTGAATTCGTCATTTGGGGAAAACTTTGATCCAGGGTATTTACTCGGAGGATCTGTAAACCAGGATAACCCAGGATAACTAAGTAATGTGAAGGAGATTTGGTTAAGAAATTTTATTACCATCCTCAGTAAGTAGCCTTTGTTGTTAGTGATAGATACCAACTTTGTTGTTAGTGATAGATACCAACTTTGTTGTTAGTGATAGATACCAACTTTGTTGTTAGTGATAGATACCAACTTTGTTGTTAGTGATAGATACCAACTTTGTTGTTAGTGATAGATACCAACTTTGTTGTTAGTGATAGATACCAACTTTGTTGTTAGTGATAGATACCAACTTTGTTGTTAGTGATAGATACCAACTTTGTTGTTAGTGATAGATACCAACTTTGTTGTTAGTGATAGATACCAACTTTGTTAGTGATAGATACCAACTTTATTGTTAGTGATAGATACCAACTTTGTTGTTAGTGATAGATACCAACTTTGTTGTTAGTGATAGATACCAACTTTGTTGTTAGTGATAGATACCAACTTTGTTGTTAGTGATAGATACCAACTTTGTTGTTAGTGATAGATACCAACTTTGTTGCTAGTGATAGATACCAACTTTGTTGTTAGTGATAGATACCAGCTTTGTTGTTAGTGATAGATACCAACTTTGTTGTTAGTGATAGATACCAGCTTTGTTAGTGATAGATACCAACTTTGTTAGTGATAGATACCAACTTTGTTGTTAGTGATAGATACCAACTTTGTTGTTAGTGATAGATACCAACTTTTGTGTGACTTCCCAGGAAGAAGGACATATTTTATTGTAGTGTTAGACAAAAAACATAACGAGCAATGTAATGGAGGTAAATGGTGCATAAAAAATGTAATATAAGCATTTCTCTAGATGTGATTACATGCATTAAGGATCTTTATATACCATTAAGAGATTCCTGTAATACTGTCAAATGAGAGCAAAAGATACATTTAACACAGTAGGTCATGATGCTGAATAAAAGGCATAGAAATAAGGAAATAATAATAATCATAATAATATAATAATAATAATAATAATAATAATAATAATAATAATAATAATAATAATAATAATATTTATTTCTACAAGTACATGATGCAACTATTACAAACCTAGCTGACATCACTGACATACTGTATAGAAAACCCCTTATTATGTAGAGCATTTCGGGCAACTGCGGCTAATCTTGCTCCGCCGGGATGTGATACACGACAGTTGTCTAACACGCAGGTACCTACTTACTGCTAGGTGAACAGGGGCAGCAAGTCGGTACTGGTGGTGGTGGTAGGAGTGGGTACAGGTGATTGGTAGTGGTGAAAGATATCATAGCAGAGGTAGTGTTGGCGGTAAAAGTGGTAGTGGTATTAGCATTAACAGTGTAGATGGTGGTAATGTGGGTTGTGGTGGAAGTAGTGGTAGAGGGTAGTGGTGGTGACTAGGTTGTGGTAGTGATATGTGTCTTTCACCAGCATTCAAGCATCCAGCCTTGAAAGGAAGACGAGGTCAAGCCTTACATCAGTGACTCTTCAACGTCACAGAGTCGCAGCCACGAATTCCTGGAATCGTATTTGGCAAATGTTTGATTTTACAGATTTGGTATTGAGAGAAGGTCGGCGGAGCAAGACTTGCAGGATATGTGAATCTGAATTAGGAAAAAAGAGGACTTGATATATATTTAGATACCGAAATAAAGAAAAATGTTCTGTCAAAAAGGCAAAGCCTAAATAGAAGTTTATTTAGGAATAATAATAATAATAATAATAATAATAATAATAATAATAATAATAATAATAATAATAATAATAATAAATCATCTAGTCCCCATACTTGTTGAGCTTGTGATTTAGGCATCTAGTCCCTGTACTTGCTGAGCCTGTGAGGCTCTTTGTGACGAGCAGGACCATTATGCTAACTAGCACTTACTGGGATGTAGGTGTCGACTAAGGTCTATGAACAAGTGTAGTCCTACCCCAGCAGTCTAATGTCTTCCAGGGGATATAATGTGAGCCCTTCTGCCTGGCTGGTGTTTGTATCCGAGGTTCTGGGTAGTAACGATCGAGAGTCACTCTCGACTGGGTACAGGGGTGTAGCAAGCATCCTCTTGATGATCTCGCTGACTACGTGTCTCTGACTTGCCAATCTTTGGATTTTGAACAATTCATATCAGACTGTGCTGGACGACTGCCGCTTTGCCGCAAATATTCTTCTGCTCACTTTGAATAGGGGTAGCAACACGGAGAGCCACTGCACTACAAAAGGTCTGGTGGTCTAAACATGTGCCAGCCACAGAGATGGGAACTCTTAGGAGATAGTCTTTCGAATGATGTCTACTCACAGCTAAAAAGGAGAGCTCTCTCACTTTCGGGGATGCATCCACTAGTATAGCGGCAGCAGTTTTTTCCATGATAGGGTTGTTCCAACTGGATTGTTGGAGAGTAAACTTTTCAACAGGTCTGGTCTGTGCTGAATGAGTATTCCACGCGCTGGTGCCACCCATGTCAGATTGTATGCATATTCTGGTAGAATTTCCTTCAATAGCTTATTTGATCCACTGCAGGGGGATAAGAAGGCTGGTAAGGCAATCTGAGAGGCTGTGTGCATTTCCAGTCCGCCTAAGTAGGTGCAACCATAGTAGGTGCAAGCTAAGCTTGCACCTACTATGATTCGTCCAGTGAAAGGTTTAAGACTCTAGCCTAGACTTTAGGAGGGAGTCGTACTCTCCCAGTCTGGACGGACAAATGGAGAATATCGTAAAAAGAAAGCAACACTGAGGAGATAGGTACCTGGTGAGGAGAAAGTAGGCATAGTAAACATCAGTGTCGCTGATCCTGGTTGTCATCTGCTTGACGTCAGAGATTACTTTTTTTCCTAGATCTTTACAAATGGGGCACCAAGGAGAGTACAAGCAGTGGGATCAACTTTTTCACTTCTTGCAGGGCAGCTGTAACTTGTTCGATGGTGTGCTTGTTGGAGGACACCAGTTAACAGATCGGAGAGTTTACTGAGAGATCCATTTTTCCTCCTAGCAACCTGACAATTCTAAAGGTCCACCAGAAGGGATTCTGTGGTGTTCACTAGCGTACCATTATCCAAGAACTAAATGTGCTACCTGGTCAGGTCCACTGTGGTCTTTTTGATGGCCATGTAGAAAAAGAAAGGGACCAGGGGACATCCCTGCTGGACACACTCTCGCAAGTCAGTTTCATGCTCTCCTAAAAGAAGCTTGGATTTGCTGTTGTAAAAGAGTGGATAAATGGATAGATGAAAGAAAATGGTCATGAATGGCTCTGAGCACAACGTCCGTTTAAATGATTATAGGCATTTATGGTAGATGAATGGTTCAGAGAACCGACATGTTGTTGAATTAGACACATGTGCAACTCTTGGGTATCTTTATTGAGGAAACGTTTCGCCACACAGTGGCTTCATCAGTCCATACAAAGGAGAAACTTGAAAAACAGGAGGAGAATGAGGTAATCAGTCCCTCAACCTTGAGTCGATGTGGTCAGTCCATCAATCTTGAATAGAATACGGCATATGAGCGGAGAAGCAGCTTATAAACCGTAGACAAGTGAGGGGCAGCAGTCGTAGGTGGTGTCACATTTGTCCAATGTGGAAGTAGGTCGTGCCCAAGGGTTAGGCAAGCGAAGAATTCCCAAGTATTAAGATCCCAAGAAGTTGCAGTGTCTGACAGGATGGTAGATGAATGGTTCAGAGAACCGACATGTTGAATTAGACACATGTGCAGCTCTTGGGTATCTTTATTGAGGAAACGTTTCGCCACACAGTGGCTTCATCAGTCCATACAAAGGAGAAACTTGAAGAACAGGAGGAGAATGAGGTAATCAGTCCCTCAACCTTGAGTCCATCAAGATTGATGGACTGACCACATCGACTCAAGGCTGAGGGACTGATTACCTCATTCTCCTCCTGTTCTTCAAGTTTCTTCTTTGTATGGACTGATGAAGCTACTGCGTGGCGAAACGTTTCCTCAATAAAGATACCCAAGAGTTGCACATGTGTCTAATTCAACTATAGGCATTTATACAATCCTATTCAACCAGGGATTTCTGGCACTTGAGGTTAGTGGTGTATGCACGTGAGGTTAGTGGAGGTTAACGGTGTATGCACGTGAGGTTAGTGGAGGTTAGTGGTGTATGCACGTGAGGTTAGTGGAGGTTAGTGGTGTATGCACGTGAGGTTAGTGGTGAATGCACGTGAGGTTAGTGGTGAATGCATATGAGGTTAGTGGTGTATGCGCGTGAGGCTAATGGTATATGCACGTGATATTAGTGGTGCATGCACGTAAGGCTAATGGTGTATGCACGTGAGATTAACGTACGCACGTGAGGCTAGTGGTGTATGCACGTGATATTAGTGGTACATGCACGTATGGTTAGTGGTGTATGCACGTAAGGCTAGTGGTGTATGCAAGTGATGTTAGTGGTTTTTGCACGTGAGATTAATGGTACATGCACGTGAGATTAGTGGTGTATCCACTTGAGATTAGTGGTGTACACGTGCTGTTTGGGCTATGGCTTCGCAACCTTGTGGAATCCACGCCCCGGCTGCTTTGTGAGACTGATGTTTCTTTGTTGGACTATTGATTTCTTATTACAAGGAATCTGTGGACTAAATCTTTAATATGATTGCTGTTGTTTTTATAATAATAATAATAATAATAATAATAATAATAATAGTAATTTATTATTATTTTTAGTGAGTTTAGCGGCTGTCTTGCATGATTCTTTAGTTTCTATGGCGAGACATATTTCATAACCAGCAGATCAATTGGATAGCAAAAATATCTTCCTCCCTCCCCTCCCTCTTCTTTCTCTCTCTCTCTCTCTCTCTCTCTCTCTCTCTCTCTCTCTCTCTCTCTCTCTCTCTCTCTCTCTCTCTCTGGACACTCGGGCGATTTTCAGAGAATCACTTCAACATAAATCGACGAATACGATTTACCAGACGCAAAGTCATGACGTGAGGGACACAAGGAAGGCCGAGTGTATTTACCTAACACACTGGTCATCTCTGAGCCTTTATTTATCCTTCGTGATTAAATTTCTGTCCGTCTGTCTGTCTGTCTGTCTGTCTGTCTGTCTCAATTTCACTCACTCATGGGTTTTACATACACAAAGATCAGGGAGTCCACTTCAAAGCTTGGCACTAATAATTACCTTGTGTTGCAGAGGTCTGAGCTTTGCTCAGACCTCTGCAACACAATTGTTCTCAAAGATTTATCAAGTTATACCATGGATTAAGGAAAGATCCTGCACTTCACCTTATGAAACAGACAAAGCAAATGCGATAGTATTATGGACAACGTAGATTACAGTAGGAAAAATGGGGCAGGTAAGTTCCCCAGTCTTCTAATAACGAGTTTTTAAAGCATTCTTGACTGGTGGTGAACCACTCAGGTATTACGCACTTTGTGTACCTTGCGAACATTTCTATGAACATTAAAATGGTATAAATACCGACAGGTTGTTAGGTAAGACACATATGCAACAGTTAGGTATCTTTATTTCGAAACGTTTCGCCTACACAGTAGGCTTCTTCAGTCGAGTACAGAAAAGTTGATAGAAGCAGAAGATACTTGAAGACGATGTAATCAGTCCATCACCCTTGAAGTTTTGAGGTGGTCAGTCCCTCAGTCTGGAGAAGAGTATTGTTCCATAGTCTGAAACAATATGGAGTTGAAGTGACAGAATGGAGCCTTATATAACTTTTCTGTACTCGACTGAAGAAGCCTACTGTGTAGGCGAAACGTTTAGAAATAAAGATACCTAACTGTTGCATATGTGTCTTACCTAACGAACTACATTTCTATGTTGTGTGTACACTTAGAGCAGCAGTGTACATACAATTTAGAGAATACTTATCTCACTTTATTCTCTATATTGGTGTTTAAATTAATGTCTCCTGGACTGGCAGTGTTCAACTGACACGCACCATAATGACCCTCGTGTAGTCGATAGTCATTTAACGTAATAAGCCAAAGAAAGCCATTACCAGATAAAATCATATTCAAATATATCAAAATAACTTGTCAACAGCGTGAGAAAATTACTAATGATTCAAAGCATGTGAACTATTTCTCATGACTATGTCATGACTATGTCTTCACCAGCGTCACATAAGACTGCAAGATAAAATCAATTGATGATTCACCTTCACCAAGAGTAACTTCAATATAAAGGTCTATCATCACTTACATTGCAGTTCTTTATGCTACATTCTGAACTTTAAAGTTGCTGTGTAAAGGAAGCGCATCATTGTTCAGTAATCCTATTTATAGGTAAAGGATAAATCCGTTAAAGTATTATTTAAAAGAATTTTAGGAGAGAGAATGAGACCTTGTTTCACCCGTTTTAATTAATCAGGTTTTGACTACGACGACTACGATAAGAAGTCATAAAATTTTTAACTTAATCCGAATATTTACAATATTTCGAGGCTGAATTTTGTCTATATAAGTTTTACTCTATTATTATTATTATTATTATTATTATTATTATTATTATTATTATTATTACCATTATTATTAAATTTTTTATTATTGTTATTATTAGATATGGTGGTGGTGGTGATGGTAGCAGCAGCAACAGCAACAGCAGTGATAGCAACAGCAGCAGCAGTAGGAGCAGTAGCAGCAACAGCAGCAGTAGCAGTAACAGCAGTAGCAACAGCAACAACAGCAGCAGTTGCAGCAACAGCAGCAGTAGCAGCAACAGCAGCAGTAGCAGCAACAGCAGTAGCAACAGCAACAACAGCAGCAGCAGCAGCAACAGCAGCAGTAGCAGCAACAGCAGTAGCAACAACAACAGCAGCAGTAGCAGCAACAGCAGCAGTAGCAGCAACAGCAGCAGTAGCAGCAACAGCAGTAGCAACAGCAACAACAGCAGCAGTAGCAGCAACAGCAGCAGTAGCAGCAACAGCAGTAGCAACAGCAACAACAGCAGCAGTAGAAGCAGTAGCAGCAACAACAGCAGTAGCAGCAACAGCAGTAGCAACAGCAACACCAGCAGCAGTAGAAGCAGTAGCAGCAACAACAGCAGCAGCAGCAGTAGTAGTAGTAGTAGTAATAGTAGCAGTAGTAGTTGTAGTAGCAAGAGTAGTAATAGAAATAGTAGTAGTAAAGCTAATAGTTGGTGTTGTTTTATAGTCTTCAATCAATCAACTATAAGAACGAAGGAGAATTAGTGTGTTTTATGAGTCATTATATTGATAAGAGATAACATGTTTCAGTCACTCAGATATACACTATCTTGACGAGCACAGCATCAGAACAAGACACCAGCTGGTCTTACCTCATCCGTCTGTGATAACACCTCCTTCCTTCCCACACTGTGATATCTCGTTCATTCCCACAGAATCACAACCTCAGCCTCTAATTCAGTGGTTCCCAAACTTTTTCAGCTTGTTACCCAATTTAACATGCCACATAAAGCATGTTACCCCTTTCACAAAATGTTGTTATTATTGATATATATGGCTAAACGTGAACGTATACAGCCTCGCATACTCTGCTAATCCTAGCAAAACCATTGAAAACGTAAGAACCACACATACATTATATATAAAATTAATAATAGCTACAAATTCACAGTAACAGTGGGTAAATACTAACTATATACTGCACAGGGCAGTACACATACATACCAGCTTATGTCTACCTCGGCTGATGCTTACAGATAAACTGACAGTGTGAAATAGAGGCAGCCTCAGGAAGTGAGTGACGCGTACTGGACAGGTCGATCTGGGCTACTGAGTGACTTTTGTCCTGAAGCATACTTGTCAAAATACTTTTGGGTTTCCACACACTTAGCTATATATTTCTTTTCTAATACTGTATATTAGTTTTTGATGTTTATTGTTATTTGGTTTAACTTTATTACTTACTTATAATAGGTTTACTTTACAACTTTATATACTAAGACAAAGTTAACAATAATCCTCATACCGGGTACCGCATTGTTTTCTTGATTTTCAGAATTCATAACTTTTTTTCTGTCACCCCTCCATTACCCCCCAAAAATGGTTAAATTACCCCCAGGGGGTAATTTACCCCCAGTTTGGGAACCACTGCTCTAATTGAACAAACAATTTCTTTCTGCAGTTCACAAAATGTAGTTTACATGTAATGAAGTATTGTTAAGCAAAAAAGAGTCACTAGCATGTTGTGCATTTCTAGTTAGCATTACCTCACCTCACAGTAATATCTTCCTTCTCACAGAATGACATCTCTTTTCTTCCCACAGCATCACAACCACGGCCACAAGCTGACCTTACCTCAGACCACAGAGTGATGGCAACCCCTTCCCACAGCCTCACAACCATGACTAATAATTGGCACCTCTCGCACCAGTCTTCTCCTTACATAATTCTTTCTTCTTTTTCTCTCCCTCCACACACCTGTTCCCTAGCTTCCAATACACCTCTTCCCTTGTCCGGCCAACACGCCTCTTTCCTTTCTCTAGAAACTTCTTCCCACGTTTCCCACTGCCGCTCATGATTAATTCACCCATGTAAACATGACTTGGTAGGAAATTCCCAGGTGTAGGTTTTCGATAAGAGTGACGTTGCGAGAACTTTATGTATATATATACTGGTGTACCATCAGAGTGAACAGTAACACAGTCGTCGTCAGCCATACACGTACACACGACTTTTCCAGCTTGAAAACTAATCTTCACCATGAACAGGTAAGGTTGACTTATAATTAACAAATCGGGTATCGAACTGATGTGAAAGTTTGTAAGTCATAGAGAGATGTACTGGAGAGCAGTGGATTTCCTTCCTCTCTCTCTCTTTCTCTTTTAGGGATGGGGCGATGAGACGATACCAAATTTTGGCTGATACCGATTCTTTTCCTACATTTTTTTTATTTACAAAATTATAATGAATATGTTCAGTACATAAGGGAATACTTATTGCAAAATGGATATTAAATAACACAGGAAGGTTAAATATTAAATTACTTAATTTCTTGGTTATAATAATATTACTCATTACTTGGTCTGTTGTGTTTGTTACCGGATGTCAAAGGCACTTGTCAATAGTGTTAGTGCGTTTGTGTTTGTGTGTGTGATATATAAGTGTGTATTTCTGTCTATATGTGTGAGTGTAAGAATAGCTCTCGCAGTCGTGAGGTAGAGTGTTAATGTTAATAAACGACTGGAAATGAATAAATCTAAAGATGGACGGGGAGACTGAATCGCGGTCTTGTGATTAGCAGGTCCAGCGCTAACCTGGAGCAGCGGTTCTCGTGATTAGCAGGTCCAGCGCTAGCCTGGAGCAGCGGTTCTCGTGATTAGCAGGTCCAGCGCTAACCTGGAGCAGCGGTTCTCGTGATTAGCAGGTCCAGCGCTAACCTGGAGCAGCGGTTCTCGTGATTAGCAGGTCCAGCGCTAGCCTGGAGCAGCGGTTCTCGTGATTAGCAGGTCCAGCGCTAGCCTGGAGCAGCGGTTCTCGTGATTAGCAGGTCCAGCGCTAGCCTGGAGCAGCGGTTCTCGTGATTAGCAGGTCCAGCGCTAGCCTGGAGCAGCGGTTCTCGTGATTAGCAGGTCCAGCGCTAGCCTGGAGCAGCGGTTCTCGTGATTAGCAGGTCCAGCGCTAGCCTGGAGCAGCGGTTCTCGTGATTAGCAGGTCCAGCGCTAGCCTGGAGCAGCGGTTCTCGTGATTAGCAGGTCCAGCGCTAGCCTGGAGCAGCGGTTCTCGTGATTAGCAGGTCCAGCGCTAGCCTGGAGCAGCGGTTCTCGTGATTAGCAGGTCCAGCGCTAGCCTGGAGCAGCGGTTCTCGTGATTAGCAGGTCCAGCGCTAGCCTGGAGCAGCGGTTCTCGTGATTAGCAGGTCCAGCGCTAGCCTGGAGCAGCGGTTCTCGTGATTAGCAGGTCCAGCGCTAACCTGGAGCAGCGGTTCTCGTGATTAGCAGGTCCAGCGCTAACCTGGAACAGCGGTTCTCGTGATTAGCAGGTCCAGCGCTAGCCTGGAGCAGCGGTTCTCGTGATTAGCAGGTCCAGCGCTAACCTGGAGCAGCGGTTCTTGTGATTAGCAGGTCCAGCGCTAGCCTGGAGCAGCGGTTCTTGTGATTAGCAGGTCCAGCGCTAGCCTGGAGCAGCGGTTCTTGTGATTAGCAGGTCCAGCGCTAGCCTGGAGCAGCGGTTCTTGTGATTAGCAGGTCCAGCGCTAACCTGGAGCAGCGGTTCTCGTGATTAGCAGGTCCAGCGCTAACCTGGAGCAGCGGTTCTCGTGATTAGCAGGTCCAGCGCTAACCTGGAGCAGCGGTTCTTGTGATTAGCAGGTCCAGCGCTAACCTGGAGCAGCGGTTCTCGTGATTAGCAGGTCCAGCGCTAACCTGGAGCAGCGGTTCTTGTGATCAGCAGGTCCAGCGCTAACCTGGAGCAGCGGTTCTCGTGATCAGCAGGTCCAGCGCTAACCTGGAGCAGCGGTTCTCGTGACCAGCAGGTCCAGCGCTAACCTGGAGCAGCGGTTCTGTTCTGATCGAATGTTTTATCTTACATGTTAATTACAAAGTTATTTTTAGCATGTTTAGTCCAATCACTGTTTTCAATTAGATTATCTACTTGCGTTTTTAGTTTATTTTTTAGCTCATTACAAACAACAAACTCAGAAAAGTTTGTAATGAGCTAAAAACCAAACTAAAATACGTTAGACAATCTAATTGAAAACAATGACTGGACTAAACACAACTTCGTAATTAACATGTCAGACGAAACATTAGATAAGAACACAGCCGCTGCTCCCCCGTCTGTCTTAAGTTTATTCATTTAGAGTAATTTATTACAACTTAAATCGAGTTATTGGACTATATGGTTTTGAGAGAGGTGAAAAAATATTTACTAAGAACGTTGTTGTGGCTGTGGGAAAGAGTCAGTTTAGATCACAGTTGGTGCCGTTGTCGGTGGCTTGGTTATTAATTCGGTTTTAGAATATTTCCTATTAGAAGCTCCGTAGCTCAGCTGTAAAATGCTGGAGCTGATAATCCCAGGATCACTGCTTTTTGTAATTCCTCGCTATTGTTTAATTTACAGTATTTATATGTAAAATGTTTACTTAAGAAGGAGAATTGTTGAATCAAACGTTAGTGCATTAATTTTATTCTAATTTCTAATGGGCAATTTAATTTGTAAATGTTAATTAACGACGCAATCAACAGTAATTTTCACAAAACTCCCGGGAGCGAGGTCATAGCTGGACATCAGCTAACGTCAGCTAACATCAGCTAACTACTTTCTTCTGAGTTCCTAACTGTAGAATCCATATATTATTACATTGTTTCTGAGCCAAAGTCGTTCTTATTAGTGGCCTTTCTATCCTGTATATATATGATATATATGAATGGTTATTGTTTTCAAATTATCCTCAGCATAAACCAACTTGCAGTTCAATGACTAATATCTTCTTTAGGTCACACGTAACATTGGTGTTGTGTCTCTTAGTGTTGTGCTCCGCTCTCCTCCACCCCACCAGTGCTGATGCCAGCGGTGAGTAAACATTTGTCTGTACTTACCTAACAAATTTCTTGTTTCGATCTGTAGCTTCTAATATTTTCTGTTTCTTGTTTAGTGTTTGTCTTCTTTACATTCCCAACTCGATTCCTTGAAAACTTCACTTTAATAAATTTTTGCCTCTTCAGGAAGTCAAGCTTCTATCCATGCTTGCTTGTTCAAAATGTCTTTCTTTTTCTCCTGTACTTACCTCTGAGTACTTTCAACATTGTGATCATATCTCCTCTGAAGTGTCGCTCCTTCAGTAATGTCAGACTCAGCCTTGTTAACGTTTCCTCGTAGGTCACCTCCATCAACTCTGGGACCAATATAGCTGCAAACTCTAAAAGTTTATCTTGATTTATTGCACATTTTACTAGGTTCAGATAATATGACGGTGCTGTAGAACTGACTACATATATGCCGATTTTTCATCTTTAAATTCCTGTGTATTTCTTGTTATATATGCGGCAGTGTAATTATTATTATTATTAGCATTAGTATATTCCCTGGTGAGCACTAGAACATAATGGATCACGCAGACCCTGTGGTGTGAGATGTTTTAAGATTTGATCCCCTTTAGGTATATTTTCTCTAGACACAGACAGTACATACACTGTAAGCTGTTCTCAGCCACTTCGTTGGACTAACTGCCTACAGTCATTCAAAATACCCAGAACTCACTACGTGGAGATGGTTCCTCTTCGAGTTCCACTTTTTGGTGTAAACACATTAAAAAACATAATTTAATCCCTCTTTCAGTATTAAAATGTTCTTTTCGTTAGTTATAGGTCTCTTTTCAGTAACGAAATGATTCATATGTAGGAGGTAAATTTTTTAACTGTGAGTATACAGGAAACTTATCTAGTGTCTTTGTCTTCAGGTCGCATTGAAAGGGCGGCACCTAAATACTGTTGGAGGCTAAGGGTTAACTGCACTGTCGAACCCCACCATGTGTGCTGTGGCGTGGGTGCCAACCAGCCTGGGAAACGCTCAGCACCCAACCCCATTCCCTAGGAAAGGCTGCATCATCACATTCTAGGGGAGCCAGTGCTATTACTCCACAGGGAAACTTGTGCCATTGCCCCATTAGGAAACCTGCGTCCTTATCCTCTAGAGTAGCCTGCGCCAATACCCCGCATACACACTAAACATAATACCTGACGACCTCGTCCTACTGAGTTACTACTGAACGAGACATTCCCAAGTTCTCTCCTCCATGATGTAAGGTAGAGACACACACTATATAATAATTTTAAGCCATCGCTTCACCAGATATGAAAACAAGCATCATTTATAGTCCTCAGTTCACCTGTTAAGCGATTCACTGAGGATAATCATTGACAATCATTACCAGTACAAGAAGAGTTGCAAATCACTTAGTGGGTGACAAAGACCTCCGTTTGGAGACGCTTTCCTCTTTCCTGACAGACTAAACACCACTGTCCACCAGGTGTTTCACTCATACTAGGTCCTAGTTGCATCTTCCTACTCAACGAACTGGAAGATTTCACAGCAATGTTTTCTTCTGTGCACTTTACTGGTGTTCGTGTTGTATGGAATTTAGGCGTCTATCGCTAGATTTTTTTTTTTTTACTTTTTTAATGTTTCTTAGTTTTTGTAATTAAAATATATAAATGTTGTTGTAGTGTTAATGCCCATATATATATGTGTTGTGAATCACTTCATTGGTGGATGTAGGTGTTACATTTGTTTCTTTTTAACACGGGACGTAACGAAGTTGTGCATGTAAAGCATTATAACACATTAGGTAAGGCAAGAGCTCCAGGTGTGGCACAATAACACAGAGGGACTCCGGATATGGCACATCATCACAAGTGACGTGGATGCTCCAAGTGAAGTACAGTAAAACATGAGATAAAGGAGGTGCACTGTATGAGCCACAATAAGACAGGAGGTAACAAAGGTTCTCCAGATGAGGCAATACAACAAAGGAGGTAACAAGTGTGCTTCAGTAAGGCACAATATTAACAATGTACACACAATACCTGAGCGTAAATTTTATGCGCCTCTTGGGTAGTAAGCAGTAGAATAATTTCTCTATGTATCATGGACCTCTAACATTGCTGTGCATAATAAAGTTACCAGATTAAACTAACAAGTGTTGTGGGCTTTACACTAACTTCATCCTCCTCTTAATCTTTCGTGCTTCGTATCCCTATTCCCTATGTAAAATATATAAATTCATTTAGAGCTGTCTTACATCATGCTTATGTAAAAGTTTAGAGTGATGTGTTTGAGGTTAATATGAATATTATGAAGAGAATTCTGAGCGTGGCCATTGAAAGAAATCCCGTTTTTTTCATTAGGAGAGGCTTAGAGGGATAGCTGGTTAGATGTTTTTCAACTCTATATATCCTTGGTTAGGCCTTATTTAGATTATGCTGCACAGTTCTGGTCACCGTATTACAGAATGGATATAAATGCTCTGGAAAACGTACAGAGGAAGATGACAAAGTTGATCCCAGGTATCAGAAATCTCCCCTATGAAGATAGACTGGGGGCCCTGAATCTGCACTCTCTAGAAAGGCGTAGACTTAGGGAAAATATGACAGGAATGAATAAAAGGGATGTAAATAGCGTGCTAAAAATATCTAGCCTAGACAGGACTCACAGCGATGGTTTTAAGTTGGAAAAATTCAGATTCTGGAAGGATATAGGAAAACACTGGTTTGGTAATAGAGTTGTGGATGATTGGAACAAACTCCCGAGTACCGTCATAGAAGCTAAGACGTTGTGTAGTTTTAAAAATAGGTTAGATAAATACACGAGTGGGTGTGGGTTGAATGTGAGTTGGACCTGACTAGCTGGTGCTACTGGGTCAGAAACTGTGCTCCTTCCTTAAGTGGAGGTGACCTGACTGGGTGGGCCATTGGTCTAAGCCGTGGGTTGACACGGATCTACCCCGCATGGGCCAGTAGGCCTGCTGCAGTGTTCCTTCTTTGTTTTTATGATGGGGACATACAGGAACTCTTGTTTGTGCGGAACAAACACACTAAGTATGTGTATATTACACTGTAATTAAATTAGCAATATTTTCTAAAGATCCTTTTATTCTCACTTTATGAAAGTGAAAAAATACATGTCCACATCAGAGAATTCGAACAACAATTAACATGAAATTACATCAATATATAGTTTGTAGGTAGTAGGTAGTAGGTTGGTAGACAGCAACCACCCAGGGAAGTACTACCGTCCTGCCAGATGACTGTGAAACAAAAACCTGTAACTGTTTTGCATGATGGTAGGATTGCTGGTTTCTTTTTCTGTCTCATAAACACGCTAGATAACAGGGATATCTTGCTACTCCTACTTACACTTTGGTCACACTTCACAGACACGCACATGCATATATATATATACATACATCTAGGTTTTTCTCCTTTTTCTAAATAGCTCTTGTTCTTTTTTATTTCTTCTATTGTCCATGGGGAAGTGGAAAAGAATCTTTCCTCCGTAAGCCATGCGTGTCGTATGAGGCGACTAAAATGCCGGGAGCAATGGGCTAGTAACCCCTTCTCCTGTATACAATTACTAAAAAAGAGAAGAAGAAAAACTTTATAAAACTGGGTTGCTTAAATGTGCGTGGATGTAGTGCGGATGACAAGAAACAGATGATTGCTGATGTTATGAATGAAAAGAAGTTGGATGTCCTGGCCCTAAGCGAAACAAAGCTGAAGGGGGTAGGAGAGTTTCAGTGGGGGGAAATAAATGGGATTAAATCTGGAGTATCTGAGAGAGTTAGAGCAAAGGAAGGGGTAGCAGTAATGTTAAATGATCAGTTATGGAAGGAGAAAAGAGAATATGAATGTGTAAATTCAAGAATTATGTGGATTAAAGTAAAGGTTGGATGCGAGAAGTGGGTCATAATAAGCGTGTATGCACCTGGAGAAGAGAGGAATGCAGAGGAGAGAGAGAGATTTTGGGAGATGTTAAGTGAATGTATAGGAGCCTTTGAACCAAGTGAGAGAGTAATTGTGGTAGGGGACTTGAATGCTAAAGTAGGAGAAACTTTTAGAGAGGGTGTGGTAGGTAAGTTTGGGGTGCCAGGTGTAAATGATAATGGGAGCCCTTTGATTGAACTTTGTATAGAAAGGGGTTTAGTTATAGGTAATACATATTTTAAGAAAAAGAGGATAAATAAGTATACACGATATGATGTAGGGCGAAATGACAGTAGTTTGTTGGATTATGTATTGGTAGATAAAAGACTGTTGAGTAGACTTCAGGATGTACATGTTTATAGAGGGGCCACAGATATATCAGATCACTTTCTAGTTGTAGCTACACTGAGAGTAAAAGGTAGATGGGATACAAGGAGAATAGAAGCATCAGGGAAGAGAGAGGTGAAGGTTTATAAACTAAAAGAGGAGGCAGTTAGGGTAAGATATAAACAGCTATTGGAGGATAGATGGGCTAATGAGAGCATAGGCAATGGGGTCGAAGAGGTATGGGGTAGGTTTAAAAATGTAGTGTTAGAGTGTTCAGCAGAAGTTTGTGGTTACAGGAAAGTGGGTGCAGGAGGGAAGAGGAGCGATTGGTGGAATGATGATGTAAAGAGAGTAGTAAGGGAGAAAAAGTTAGCATATGAGAAGTTTTTACAAAGTAGAAGTGATGCAAGGAGGGAAGAGTATATGGAGAAAAAGAGAGAAGTTAAGAGAGTGATGAAGCAATGTAAAAAGAGAGCAAATGAGAGAGTGGGTGAGATGTTATCAACAAATTTTGTTGAAAATAAGAAAAAGTTTTGGAGTGAGATTAACAAGTTAAGAAAGCCTAGAGAACAAATGGATTTGTCAGTTAAAAATAGGAGAGGAGAGTTATTAAATGGAGAGTTAGAGGTATTGGGAAGATGGAAGGAATATTTTGAGGAATTGTTAAATGTTGATGAAGATAGGGAAGCTGTGATTTCGTGTATAGGGCAAGGAGGAATAACATCTTGTAGGAGTGAGGAAGAGCCAGTTGTGAGTGTGGGGGAAGTTCGTGAGGCAGTAGGTAAAATGAAAGGGGGTAAGGCAGCCGGGATTGATGGGATAAAGATAGAAATGTTAAAAGCAGGTGGGGATATAGTTTTGGAGTGGTTGGTGCAATTATTTAATAAATGTATGGAAGAGGGTAAGGTACCTAGGGATTGGCAGAGAGCATGCATAGTTCCTTTGTATAAAGGCAAAGGGGATAAAAGAGAGTGCAAAAATTATAGGGGGATAAGTCTGTTGAGTGTACCTGGTAAAGTGTATGGTAGAGTTATAATTGAAAGAATTAAGAGTAAGACGGAGAATAGGATAGCAGATGAACAAGGAGGCTTTAGGAAAGGTAGGGGGTGTGTGGACCAGGTGTTTACAGTGAAACATATAAGTGAACAGTATTTAGATAAGGCTAAAGAGGTCTTTGTGGCATTTATGGATTTGGAAAAGGCGTATGACAGGGTGGATAGGGGGGCAATGTGGCAGATGTTGCAAGTGTATGGTGTAGGAGGTAGGTTACTGAAAGCAGTGAAGAGTTTTTACGAGGATAGTGAGGCTCAAGTTAGAGTATGTAGGAAAGAGGGAAATTTTTTCCCAGTAAAAGTAGGCCTTAGACAAGGATGTGTGATGTCACCGTGGTTGTTTAATATATTTATAGATGGGGTTGTAAGAGAAGTAAATGCGAGGGTCTTGGCAAGAGGCGTGGAGTTAAAAGATAAAGAATCACACACAAAGTGGGAGTTGTCACAGCTGCTCTTTGCTGATGACACTGTGCTCTTGGGAGATTCTGAAGAGAAGTTGCAGAGATTGGTGGATGAATTTGGTAGGGTGTGCAAAAGAAGAAAATTAAAGGTGAATACAGGAAAGAGTAAGGTTATGAGGATAACAAAAAGATTAGGTGATGAAAGATTGAATATCAGATTGGAGGGAGAGAGTATGGAGGAGGTGAACGTATTCAGATATTTGGGAGTGGACGTGTCAGCGGATGGGTCTATGAAAGATGAGGTGAATCATAGAATTGATGAGGGAAAAAGAGTGAGTGGTGCACTTAGGAGTCTGTGGAGACAAAGAACTTTGTCCTTAGAGGCAAAGAGGGGAATGTATGAGAGTATAGTTTTACCAACGCTCTTATATGGGTGTGAAGCATGGGTGATGAATGTTGCAGCGAGGAGAAGGCTGGAGGCAGTGGAGATGTCATGTCTGAGGGCAATGTGTGGTGTGAATATAATGCAGAGAATTCGTAGTTTGGAAGTTAGGAGGAGGTGCGGGATTACCAAAACTGTTGTCCAGAGGGCTGAGGAAGGGTTGTTGAGGTGGTTCGGACATGTAGAGAGAATGGAGCGAAACAGAATGACTTCAAGAGTGTATCAGTCTGTAGTGGAAGGAAGGCGGGGTAGGGGTCGGCCTAGGAAGGGTTGGATGGAGGGGGTAAAGGAGGTTTTGTGTGCGAGGGGCTTGGACTTCCAGCAGGCATGCGTGAGCGTGTTTGATAGGAGTGAATGGAGACAAATGGTTTTTAATACTTGACGTGCTGTTGGAGTGTGAGCAAAGTAACATTTATGAAGGGATTCAGGGAAACCGGCAGGCCGGACTTGAGTCCTGGAGATGGGAAGTACAGTGCCTGCACTCTGAAGGAGGGGTGTTAATGTTGCAGTTTAAAAACTGTAGTGTAAAGCACCCTTCTGGCAAGACAGTGATGGAGTGAATGATGGTGAAAGTTTTTCTTTTTCGGGCCACCCTGCCTTGGTGGGAATCGGCCGGTGTGATAATAAAAAAAAAATATAGTTTGTCATCAACTTTTCTTATCGTAATGACACGATTGCAAACAAATCAGACCATGGGGGGATAGAACCCGCGATCAGTCATAAAATTCAAGGCCCAGTAGCTAGCGCGTCAATCTGGAGTTTTATGACTGATCGCGAGTTCCAGCCCCACCCGTGGTATGGTAAATTTTCTTATGACCTATTCCGTAGTTTAATACTAAGTAGCTGATGCATCTTATGAAAAGAAACTTCTTGTGTGTGTTTGACGTATATTTGAAAATTAGGATGTGGATCATATTGTTGTAAAAGAAGGTTTAAAAGGACTACCCGCCGCAAGACGTTGTTTCAATTCCGACCATCGTTTTTTTCAGTCAGATCCCAACAAAACAAATATATATAAGGAAAAAAATAATCTGACCTAAACAAGCCTAACTTTTCCACAAGGAAACTCTTACGTAACTCTGCTAGGCTATATATGCTTATGAAGATGTGGGAGAGTAACTCGCTCTAACCCGCCTACCTGCCATCTGCCACATCTTGCTTTTAATAATAATAATAATAATAATAATAATAATAATAATAATAATAATAATAATCTTTATTTCTTCACAGTACATGATACAACTGATCCAGACCTAGTTGGCAATATTGGCATATTTTGTAGTAAGCTACTAGTTACATAGCGCATTTCGGGAAGCCATAGTTAATCTTGTCTCCCAGGATGTGACCCACAATAGTCGATTAAGACCCAGGTACCTACTTATTATTAGGTGAACAGGGATAGCAGATGTAAAGAAACATGCCTAACTTTTCATCTCCGTAGGTAGGTTGGTAGCTCACACATTGAGGTCCGTGGTTCGGTGACCAGTACGGGTGGAAACATTGGACGTGTTTCCTTAAGACACTTGTTGTCCCTGTTCACCTAGCAGCAAGTAGGTACCTGGGTGATAGCCTGTTTGTGTAGGTCGGATCCTGGGGACAAAATTATCCTAAGTTACCCGAAATGCACTGCATAACCAGGGACTTCTGTATAGTATGTCGTTGACGTCTGAGAGGACGAGCTGACCTCGCTGCTAGGCGAGGTCAGCACGCCTAGTAACGTGAATACATCACGCACATGATATATTCACTATTTTTGCTGCCAGCAATGCTACGTAAAACATAACATAGATAACAGATATATAAAACATAACATGAAATGCATAAGAAAAACACAGAACGACATATTGGGCCCCGCGCATGTGCATACGAGTTAGATGATCGAAGATGCTCATAGGATCACTTCAAGTACGTGAAGTGATCCTATGCATGATTGGGGTAACTAGTAACATGGTCTTCAGACAAATAGAGAAATTAAAACCTAACAAATCCTCAGGCCCAGATGAACTGTTTGCAAGGGTTTTAAAGGAATGTAAAGAGGAACTTATCATACCTTTTGCTAATCTTTTCAATATATCACAACAAACTGGCATAGTGCCAGACAAGTGGAAAATGGCAACTGTATTAACTATTTACATGGGAGGGGACAGGTCCTTAGCTTCGAACTATAGACCAATAAGCATAAATTGATTAATGAATCTCAACACGGTTTTACAAAGGGGCATTCCTGCCTTAAGAATTTAATAACTTCTTTCACTAAGGTATTTGAGGAGGTAGATCATGGTACTGAATATGATATTGTGTTAGACTTCAGTAAAGCTTTCAATAGAGTTCCACATCATAGGCTATTGAAGAAACTTGAGGCACACAGAAAAGAAGAATTTTTTTCCTGGGTAGCGGCATGGTTGACAAATAGGCAGCAGAGAGTTTGCATAAATGGGGAGAAATCAGACTGGAGGCACGTCACAAGCGGTGTTCCACAGGGGTCAGTGCTGGGCCCGTTGTTGTTCAAAATTTACATAAACGACATAGATGAGGGTATAAATAGCGACATAAGCAAATTTGCTGATGACACCAAAACAGGCCGTCCAATTCATTCTGATGAGGACATTAGAGCACTCCAGGATGATTTGAAAAGACTGATGCAATGGTCGGAGAAGTGGCAGATGCAGTTTAATAAAGACAAATGCAAAGTTCTAAATGCTGGACAGGAAAATAACCATGCCACATATAAACTAAATAATATAGATCTTAATATTACTGATTGCAAAAAGGATTCAGTGCGTGAGTGTTCGCAATAAAGCTAACAGAATTCTTGGCTTCATATTAAGAAGTATAAATGATAGAAGTCCTCAGGATAATCTTCAACTCTATATATCCTTGGTTAGGTGGTAGCACTTGCAGACTCGATTGAGAAGGCCATTGGTGAAATGCCTATGATTTTAAACTGATGGAAGATAGAGGTATGGGTGTGTGTGGGAAACAAGCAGGTTGCAAGACTAGGGTTGGAAACAGTAAATGTATAAAAGGCATTCAGCTTGAAGTTATAAATAAAAACAATAGATCAGGTCAGCAAACAAAGGGGGACAGCAGAGGGCAGCAAGGGACTAGCTCCCTTAAGGTTTACTATACTAATAGCAGGAGTGTAAGAAATAAGATAGATGAGCTAAGATTAATTGCAAGTGCAGGAAACAGATACCTGGCTCAATCTGAAAGATAGAGAGATGCCCTCTGAATGTCACATACAAGGCTATAAATTATTCCACACTGACAGGGTCAACAGGAAAGGTGGTGGAGTAGCGATGTATGTCAGAGACAATTTAAATTGTGTTAGACAAGATATTAAATTAGAAGCGTCAGCCACTGAATCTGTTTGGTTACAGCTTCTCGAGGGCCGAGAAAAACTAATTTTGGGTGTGATTTACAGGGCCCCAAATCTTGATAGGGAGTGCAGTAAACTTCTATGGGACGAAATTCGTAAGGCATCTACATACGAAAATGTTGTGCTAATGGGAGATTTCAACTATAGACAGATTGACTGGAGCAATTTGACAGGAAATTTAGAGTCAGATGACTTTCTTGATACGATCCAGAATTGTTTTTTAAAACAGTTTGTGACAGAGCCAACTAGGGTAAATAACCTCCTTGACTTGGTTCTTGCCAGTAGGGAAACACTAATTAATAATCTTGAGGTTAATGATGAGCTTGGGGAAAGTGATCACAAATCACTCAGTTTTAATATATCATGGAATTCCCCCAATAATGGCAATCAAGTCTCTGTCCCTGACTTCCGCTTGGCTGATTTCATAGGACTGAAAAATTACTTAGGTGGGCTGAACTGGAATGACCTGACTAAGGGTCAGGTAGGTGGTGATGGTTGCCGATATGACGCTTTCCAGGGCATAGTTCTAGCTGCTCAGTCAAATTATGTTCCAAATAGGGAAATCAGATCAAACAAAAATGATCCTAAATGGATGAACAATAGATTAAAATATCTAACTGGTCAAAAGAGAGGCATATATAGGCAAATCAAAAGAGGAGAGGGGCAATTAAGAAATCGATATATTCAGTTAAAGAGAGAAATAAAAAAAGGAATTAGAAAAGCAAAAAGAGATTCGAAGACTAACCCAAAAGGATTCTTTCAGGTATACAGAAGTAAGATCAGGGACAAGATAGGCCCACTCAAAAGTTCCTCGGGTCAGCTCACTGACAGTGATAAGGAAATGTGTAGAAGTTTTAACACATACTTCCTCTCAGTTTTTACACAGGAGGATACCAGCGATATTCCAGAAATGATAAATTATGTGGAACAGGACGATAATAAACAGTGCACGATTAGGGTCACAAGTGACATGGTCCTTAGGCAAATAGATAAATTAAAACCTAACAAATCCCCAGGCCCTGATGAACTGTATGCAAGGGTTCTAAAGGAATGTAAAGAGGAGCTTAGAAAACCTTTGGCTAATCTTTTCAACATATCACTACAAACTGGCATGGTGCCAGATAAGTGGAAATTGGCAAATGTGATACCTATTTTCAAAGCAGGTGACAGGTCCTTAGCTTCGAACTATAGACCAATAAGCCTAACCTCCATAGTGGGAAAATTTATGGAATCAATAATTGCCGAGGCAGTTCGTAGCCACCTTGAAAAGCATAAATTAATCAACGAATCTCAGCATGGTTTTACAAAGGGGCGTTCCTGCCTTACGAATTTATTAACTTTTTTCACTAAGGTATTTGAGGAGGTAGATCATGGTAATGAATATGATATTGTGTATATGGACTTCAGTAAGGCTTTTGACAGGGTCCCACATCAGAGACTATCGAGGAAAATTAAGGCACATGGAATAGGAGGAGAATTTTTTTCCTGGATAGAGGCATGGTTGACAAAGAGGCAGCAGAGAGTTTGCATAAATGGGGAGAAATCAGAGTGGGGAAGCGTCACGAGCGGTGTTCCACAGGGGTCAGTGTTGGGCCCCCTGCTGTTCACAATATACATAAACGACATAGATGAGGGCATAAAGAGCGACATCAGCAAGTTTGCCGATGACACCAAAATAGGCCGTCGAATTCATTCTGACGAGGACATTAGAGCACTCCAGGAAGATTTGAATAGACTGATGCAGTGGTCGGAGAGGTGGCAGATGCAGTTTAATATAGACAAATGCAAAGTTCTAAATGTTGGACAGGACAATAACCATGCCACATATAAACTAAATAATGTAGATCTTAATATTACGGATTGCGAAAAAGATTTAGGAGTTCTGGTTAGCAGTAATCTGAAACCAAGACAACAGTGCATAAGTGTTAGCAATAAAGCTAATAGAATCCTTGGCTTCATATCAAGAAGCATAAATAATAGGAGTCCTCAGGTTGTTCTTCAACTCTATACATCCTTGGTTAGGCCTCATTTAGATTATGCTGCACAGTTTTGGTCACCGTATTACAGAATGGATATAAATGCTCTGGAAAATGTACAAAGGAGGATGACAAAGTTGATCCCATGTATCAGAAACCTTCCCTATGAGGATAGACTAAGGGGCCCTGAATCTGCACTCTCTAGAAAGACGTAGAATTAGGGGGGATATGATTGAGGTGTATAAATGGAAGACAGGAATAAATAAAGGGGATGTAAATAGTGTGCTGAAAATATCTAGCCTAGACAGGACTCGCAGCAATGGTTTTAAGTTAGAAAAATTCAGATTCAGGAAGGATATAGGAAAGTAATGGTTTGGTAATAGAGTTGTGGATGAGTGGAAGAAACTCCCAAGTACAGTCCTAGAGGCCAGAACGTTGTGTAGCTTTAAAAATAGGTTGGATAAATACATGAGTGGGCGTGGGTGGGTGTGAGTTGGACCTGATTAGCTTGTGCTACCAGGACGGTTGCCGTGTTCCTCCCTTAAGTCAAGGTGACCTGACCTGACTAGGTTGGGTGCATTGGCTTAAGCCGGTAGGAGACTTGGACCTGCCTCGCATGGGCCAGTAGGCCTTCTGCAGTGTTCCTTCGTTCTTATGTTCTTATGTTCTTATTTAGACTATGCTGCTCAGTTCTGGTCACCGTATTAGAGAATGAATATAAATGCAATGGAAAACGTACAAAGGAGGATGACAAAGTTGATGATAGACTGAGGCCCTGAATGTGCACTCTAGAAAGGCGTAGAATTAGGGGGAATATGACTGAGGTGTATAAATGGAAACCAGGAATAAACCAAGGGGATGTAAATAGCGTGCTAAAAATATCTAGCCTAGACAGGACTCGCAGCAATGGCTTTAAGTTTGAAAAATTCAGATTCAGGAAAGGATATAGGAAAGCACTGGTTTGGTAATAGAGTTGTGGATGAGTGAAAAACTACCGAGTACCGTCATAGAAGCTAAGACGTTGTGTAGTTTTAAAAATAGGTTAAATAAGTACATGAGTGGGAGTAGTGGGAGTGAGTTGGACCTGACTAGCTTGTGCTACTAGGTCAGCTGCCGTGCTCCTTCCTTAAGTGAATGTGACCTGATCTGACTAGGTTAGGGTGTTGGCTTAAGCCGGTAGGAGAATTGGACCTGCCTCGCATGGGCCAGTAGGCCTGTTGCAGTGTTCCTTCTTTCTTATGTTCTTAATATTAGTGCTGTTTTACCAGCTGGCCTTAACTCACCTCATACTAATAACATCTCTCTCCCCACAGCATCACAATCATGACCACTAGCTGACCCTACCTCACGCCACAGTAATAACATCTTCCTTTCCACAACATTACAATGACGACCACTCGGTGGCCTTACCTCACTCCCCAGTGATAACCTATTCGTTCCCACAGCACCTCTTGCACCACTCTCCTCCCTACATAATTCTTCCCTCCTCTCCCATTACACCTCTTCCCGCTCTTCCCACTGACGCTCATGACTAACTCAAACATGTAAACATGATAACAGTATTTGTCCTACTGGGAAATTCCCAGGTGCTGATTTCCGACAAGAGTGACGGTGCGAGAACTATGATTACATATATATATATATATCCTCATGTAGCATCAGGCTTAACAGTAAGACTGAGTCGCCAGTCGTTTACGCACTCAAGGCCCTTCCAGCTTGAAAACTAATCTTCAACATGAACAGGTAAGGATGACTTAAATTAAGAAGCCGGTTACTAAATTGGTGCGAGTTTTATATATATATATATATATATATATATATATATATATATATATATATATATATATATATATATATATATATATATATATATATGTCGTGCCGAATAGGCAGAACTTGCTATCTTGGCTTAAATAGCAACGCTTATTTTGCCATATAGGACAAGTGAAAATTTGTGTATGCAATAATTTCGCCAAAATCATTCTGAACCTAACGAAAAAAATATATTTCACTGTGTTTGTTTAGTATTAAATTATTTTAAACAAATCTAAAATATATTTAGCTCGGTTAGGCTAAAATAAATTGTTCTTGTTATAATAAGGTTAGGTAAGTTTTCTAAGATTCTTTTGGAGCAAAATTAAAATTTTTTACATTAACATCAATGAAAAAAATATATCTTTAAACGTATAAGAGAAAATTTTAGAAAGAACTTAATTTTAAATGAGTTCTTGCTAATTGACCAGTTTTACATTATCAGTTCCTTGATAATGTGAGTAGTCACGAAAGCGCTTGGAATTTCTCTATTCTTTCAGAGTGGTTGTTTTGCATATTTTGAAATCACCTGTTTACTGTGATCTTATTGCACATTATATATATATATATATATATATATATATATATATATATATATATATATATATATATATATATATATATATATATATATATATATATATGGAGAAAATTCTCAAACAGCTTCAAGGAGAACCTTGAGTTTTCCCTGAAGCAAGTTTATTCTTTTCTCCGAGGATGAGGGTCCCTATAACAGTTCTAGAGGTGGTACCTCCCTATATATATATATATATATATATATATATATATATATATATATATATATATATATATATATATATATATATATATATATATATATATATCCTGCATGGCAGAATAATTATCCTCAGCACTAATACAATGAACTCCTTTAGGTCACATATGACGTTGGTGTTGTGTCTGTTAGTGGTGTGTTGTGCCCTCCTCCACCCTACCAGTGTTGATGCTAGCGGTGAGTAAACTTTTGACTGTACTTACCTAACATAAATTTCTCGTTTTGATTTGTAGCTTCTGATCTTCTCTGGATGTTTCTGAATTCTTGTTAAGAGCTTGTATTCACTACATTTCCCACATTTTTCTAAACCATAGCACTTGAAAACTTCTCTTTAACGAACGATTGACTCCTTAGGATGTTCAGCTTCAGTCCATGCCCCCTTGTTCAAAAAGTCTTACTTTTTCTCCTATCCATACCTCTGAGTATCTTCAATATTATAATCATATCTCCTCTTAAGTGTCGCTCCTCCTGCAATTATGCAGAGGTGTAATTATTATTACTATTATTATTATTATTGTTAGTATTAGTATATTTCCTAGTGAGAATAAAAAAAATATGGATCATGCAGACCCTGTGGCATGAGATATTTTCAGATTTGATCCAATTTAGGTATATTTTGTCTAGACACAGACAGTATATACATTGTGAGCTGTTCTCAGCTACTTCGCTTGACTGATTGCCTACACTCCGACAAAATACCCAGAATTCACTACGTGGCGATCACTGCTCTTCCAGTTCTTTTTAGAGTACACACAGTGGAAACAATCCCTCTTTCAGTATTAAAATGCTATTTTCGTTAGTTACAGGTCTCTTTTCACTAAAGAAATGATCCTTATGTAGTAGATAGAATTTTTAACTAGTAGTAAACAGGAAACTTATCTAGTGTCTTCGTTTCCAGCTCGCATTGAAAGGGCTGCACCTGCCTACTGTTGGAGGCTACTGGTCGACTGCAATGTTAGGCCCTACCATGTGTGCTGTGGCGTGGGTGCCAACCAGCCTGGGAAACGCTCAGCACCCAACCCCATTCCCTAGGAAAGGCTGCTCCATCACACTCTAGGGGAGCTACTGCTATTACCCCACAGAGAAAACTTGTGCCATTACCCCTTAGTTAAACGCGTCCCATTGGGGAACCTTCGTCATTACCCCCTAGAGTAGCCTGCGCCATTACCCCACTCACTAAACAATACCTGACAACCTCGTCCTACTGAGTTACTGAACAGGACATTCCCAAGTTCTCTCCTCCATGATGTAAGGTAGAGACACACATATACGTATAATAATTTTAAGTCATCGCTTCGCCAGATATGAAGACAAGCATCATTTATAATCCTCAGTTCATCATAGTTGCTTAATCACTTAGTGAGTGATCTGACAAAGACCTCCGTTAGGCGACACTTTCCTGTTTCCTGACGGAGGAAACACCACTATCCACCAGGTGTTTCACTCATACTAGGTCCTCCTAGTGCATCTTCCTGCTGGACCAACTGGAAGATTTCACAGCAATGTTTTCTTCTGTGCACTTTACTGGTGTTCGTGTTGTATGGAATTTAGGCGTCTTTCGCTAGGTTTTTTTTTTACGTTTTACTGTCTCTCAGTTTTCAATATCAATTAAAAATATAAAAATGTTGTTTTAGTGTAAATACCCATGTATATATGTGTGGCGGATCACTTCATTGGTGGAAGTAGGTATTACAATTGTTTTTAATACGGGAAGAAACAGAATTGTGCATTTAAAGCATTATAGCACATTAGGTAAGGCAAGAGCTCCAGGTGTGGCACAATAACACAGAGGTAATGTGGCGACTCCAGATTAGGCACATTATCAAAAGTGACGTGGATGCTCCAGACTAAACTAACAAGTAAACTATTGCCATAGTTCCCATTTTTATTTGTACCTTCATATGCTATTCCCTATTCTGTTAAGCACTGGGAGAACACAGGAGACGTGCTCACTTGCTGGGATACCTCAGGCAGAGTGGATAAAGTTCTCACATAATATATATATATATATATATATATATATATATATATATATATATATATATATATATATATATATATATATATCCCACCACTGCCACAATGTGAAACCTTTACCCACTCTGTCTGAGGTATCCCAGCAAGTGAGCACGTCTCCCGTGTCCTCCCAGTGCTTAACAGAATAGGGAATAGCATATGAAGGTACATATGAAAATGGGAACTATGGCAATAGTTTACTTAATAACATAAAAAGGGCTAGAATACAACATATCCTGATGGAAATTTACATAATATAACAATTGACCTAAGAGACTTATTACCAGGGGGAAGGATAAATGTTATCAGTAACACGGACTAGTACTCACTGTTAATTCACCGACCAACTGACCCGAGATTGGCAATGCGTGGTCCACTACACACGCGGCTGTCCAGAGCTCTCGCTCACCGGACCTGTCACCAACACCTCTCTTGCTTAGCTGATCCCATGCTTTTATTGTCCTCAAAGCACCCCCTTCCCCATAAGGCAAAGACCACGTGTTACGACCTGACGCCGTCACGAACAAAGGACCTGAGACTTAAGCCGAAAGGCGAGTCTGACAGTTATTTGCCAAGGAAAGGTGTGACCATTTAACTGGTTAAATTAGGTGTCCCTTAGCGACCTCAAAAGCACAGTGGAACTACATCACAGCAGCAGCAATAGCAGCAGTAGTAGCAGCAGCAGTAGTAGCAGCAGCAGCAACAGCAATAGTTGTTAACAGCGCTGCGCTGCTGCTGCTGTTAAATCCGTTGCGTTGCTGCTTGCAGCGGGTTGCTGTTGCAGCAGCTTGCTGCGCTGCGCTTGCTAGCAGCGTTGCATTAGCGGCTGCGCTAACAAGCCAACAGCTAACCACAGCAGCTTGAGCAGCAGCAGTTGCAAGCATGCGTTAGCAGCCTGCTGCTGTTGTTGCAGCTGCTGTTGCCGCTTGCAAGAGCAAGCTGCCAAGCTGCTTACAGCGTTAGCTGCTGCTGCCTTGCTGCTTGCCGTTGCAAGCAGCAGCCAAGCAGCCAGCGTTGCTGCAGCAGACAGCACAGCAGCAGCTTGCTGCTTGTTGGCAGCAGCTTGCCAAATCGTTGCTGCCTTATAGTTAAGTGTTGGCCACAGCCGTTGCAGCGGCTTGCCATGCTGCTGGGCAGCGTTGCAAGCTGCAGCAGCGTGCTGCTGCTTGCTGCTGTTGGCAGCAGCAGCAGCGCCAACAGTTGGCGCATAAGCGTTGCTGTCGCAGCAGCTGCTGCCGCAGCCGCGTTGCCATCGCTGCCTGCAGCAAGGCTGCTGCGCAGCAGCAGCAGCAGCAGCAAGCAGCGCTTGCTTAGCAAGCGCGCTTGCTGCAGCAGCAGCAGCAGCGCCGCAGCAGCAGCAATCAAAGACCGCCAGCAGCTGTTGCGTTGGCAGCAGCAGTTAATCAAAGACCGACTCAGCAGCAGCAAGCTTGCTGGCAGCGTTGCTGCTGTTGCTGTTGCAGCAGCAGCGTGTTACAGCAGTTGCTGCCAATGCCAAACAAGCAACCGCTTGCTTGCTGCTGCTGCAGCAGCAACACCGCCAATCAATCAGCCAGTAGCAGCAGCTGCTGTTAGCAGCGCTGCTTGCTGTTGCTGTTGCCAAATGTTAGCTGCTGCTGCTGCCAAACAGCAGCAGCAGCAGCGCTGCTGCAGCAGCTGCGCTGCTCAGCAGCGTTAACAGCAACAAGCTGCTGCTGCTTGCTTGCTAGCGTTGCTGCTGCAGCAGCTGCTGGCAGCAGCGTTGCAGCAATAGCTTGCTGCCTGCCGCAGCAGCGTTGGCGAGTTGCTGCTGTGCTGCCGTGCTGCTGCCGCAGCAGCTGCCGTTGCAGCAGCAACAACAGAATCAACGTTAGCAGCAGCAGCAGCTGTTGCTGCTGTTGCTGCGTTGCAACAAGTTGCCTTGCTGCTTGCTAACAACAGCGTTGCGCAGCGTTAGCAAACAGCCAACAGCATGAAACCGTTAAGCCAAGCAAGCGCAGCTAGCAGTTCGCTGCCGCGTTGTCGCACAAGCGTTGCAGTGTTGGCGAGCCAGCAGCCGTTGCTGCTGCCAACAGCAAGCGTTGCAGTGTTGCTGCAGCAGCAGCAGCAGCAGTTGCTGCTTGCGCAGCAAGCAGCCACAAGCGCGCCCAGCGGCAGCAGCAGCTGTTGCTTCGCTAAGCTGCTGCTGCTGCAGCAGCAGAATCGTGCTGCTGCTGTTGCTAAGCAGCAGACCGTTACAGCAGCAGCTTGTTGTTGCTGCAGCAGCTGCCAAACAGCAAGTTAGCAGCTGTTGCAGCAGCAGTTGCAAGCTTGTTTAAGCCAGCAGCGCCAAACGTTAGGAGCAGCAAGGTTGTCGCAGCCTGCCAAGCTTGCTAGCAGCAGCAGCAGCAGCAGCAGCAGCAACCACAGCAGCAGCAGCAGCAACAGTTGCTGCAGCTTGCTGCGCTGCAGCAAGTGTTGGCGTTATGAGTGCTGCACAGCAGCAGCAGCAAGCTGCTTGCAGCAGCAGCTGCTGGCAGCAGTTAGCAGCAGCAGCGTTGCTGGGCAGCGCTAAGCGCTGCCTGTTGCAGTGCTGCTGCCGTTGGCAGCAGCAGCGTGGCAGCAGCAGACCCAGCACCAATCAGCAGCAGAAGCTGTTGCGTTAATGCTGTTGCCAAATGCCGTTGCTGCGTGCTGCCAACAGCCTACAGCAGTGGTTAAGCTTGCAGCAGCAAGCTGTTGCCTTAAGCAGCGCTGTTGCTGAAACACAAAATTGAGCTGCTGCGCTGGAGCTGCTGGCAGCAGCAGCAGTTGCCGTTGCTGTTGCCAGCAGCTTGCCAAACGTTGCTTGCAGCACGCTGCGCACAAGCCAGTTGTTGCTGTTAACTGCGCAGCACGCCACGTTTTTAGCAGCAGCGTTAAGGCAGCAGCAGCTGCCGGCAGCAGCCAACCAGCAGCAGCAGCTCTTGAAGCAGCAGCTGCTGCAGCTACAGCAGCCGCCAAAGCTAAGCCGGGCTCAGGAAGGCAGCAGCTGGCAGCAGCAGCGGCTGCCGCAGCAGCAGCAGCAGCCGCTGCTGCAGCCTGCTTGTTGCTGCGCCGTCGCTGGAGCAGCCGCCGTTGCTGCTGCTGTTGTTGCCTTGCTGCCGTTGCTGCTTGTTAGCAGCAGTTTGCGCCGCTGCCTTGCCAAGTTGGGCAGCAGCAGTTGCTGTTGCTGCGCTTGCGTTGCGCTGCAGCAGCAAGCTGCGCCAGCTGCTGCCAACAGCGTTAATCAATCGCCTTGCTGCTGTTGCTGCTGGCAGCAGCAGCAAGCGCTGCTGCTGCTGCTGCTGCGGCCGCTGCTGCCGTTGGGCGCTGCTAGCAGCGGCCGCCGCTTGCAGCAGCTGTTGCTGCTGCTGCTGCCAACAGTTGCGGCAGCGTTACCCAACGTTGCTGCGCCTGTTGCTGCCAATCATCGCTGTTGCAGCGTTGCAAGCAGCAGCGCTGCTTGCTGCAGCTGCTGTTGCTGGGCGCGCTTGCTGCGCTGCTGCCTGCAACAGCGCTGCAGCAGCAATTGCTGCGTAGCAGCAGCTTGCTGTTAACGCCAAGCTGCTGCTGCTGCTGCTGTTGCTGCAGCAGTACAGCAGCAAGCGTTGCTGTTGCCAACAGCAGCTGCGCTGCACAGCAGGCTGCTGCAGCAGCAACACCGAAGCCCACCCAAGCAAGCAGCAGCAGCAGCTACAGCTGTTAAGTTGCTGCTGCCAACAGCTGTTAGCAGCTGTTGCTGGCAGCAGCAGCTTGAGCCTTGCAGCAGTTGCCGTTGCCAAACAGCCAACAGCCGCCTTGCTGCGCTTGCTGTTGCTGCCGCTTGCTGCCGTTAAGCAGCAGCAGTTAACAGCAGCGCTGCTGCTGCCGTTGGCAGCAGCGCAGCCGTTGCTGCCGTTAGTTGCTGCTGCTGGCAGCAGCAACACCCAAGCACCAACGTTAGCAGCAGCGCGCAGCTGCGCTCTGCAGTTGCTGCTGCCACCGCGCTGCTGTTGTTAGCAGCGCTGCTGCTGCGGCTGGCAGCAGCTGCTGCTGCCAATCGTGCAACATTGAGTTGCGTTAGCGCTGCTGTTGCTTGTTAAGCAACAGCTCGCTTGTTGCGCAACGTGCAAAATCGTTGCAGCAGTTGCAGCGCCAGTTCAGCAGCAGCAGTTAGCAATTAGCCAGCAGCATTGCTGTGCGCCGCCTGCTGCCGTGCAGCAGCGCTGCTGCTGTTGCCAAACAGGCATCGCCTTGCTTGTTGCTGCTGCTGTTGCTGCCTTGTTGCTTAGCAGCAGCGTTGCTTGTTAGCAGCAGCCGCTGCTGCTGCTGCAGCAAGAAGCGCCAAACAAGCTGGCCAAGCAGCAGCTGTTGCTGCAGCGCATGTTGCTGCATCAGCGCCGCAAACAGTTGCAGCTTGCCAAGCAGTGTTGTTGCAGCAGCAGCAGCTGTTGCCGCAATGCAAGTTGCCGCAGCAGCAGAGCGTTGCCACACCGCTGCTGCCGTTGCCAGCTGCAGCCACCAAGCCGCTGCTGCTGCCAGCAGCAGTTGCCGCAGCAGCAGCAAGCAGCAGCAGCTTGTTGTTAGCTTAATCGCCGCTGCTGCCGTGCGCGCTGCTGCTGCCGTTAGGTTGAGCAGCAGCTTAAAGCTGCTGCCAGCGCTAAGCGCCGGCTGTTGCTGCAGCAGCGTTGCTGCAGCAGCAACGACCAGCCAATTCCAATCGCCGCAGCAGCTTGCAGCGCAGCAGCTGCTAAGTGCTGCTTGCCAACAGCAGCTGCCGCTGCCGCCAACAGCGTTAAGGCAGCAGCTTGCTGCCACCGCGTTAAACAGCAAGGAACAGGTTGCTGTTGTTGCTGCGCAGCAGCAGCTGCTGCCTTGCCTTGCCAAACGTTGCTGGCAGCAGCATGAGCAGCAGCTGCTTGCTGCGTTGCTGCTAGCAGCTAAGCAGCAGCGCGTTAGCAGCAGCAGCAGCAGCCGCCTTGCTGCTGTTGCATAGCAGCAGCACAACTGTTGCTGCTGCAGCAGCTGCTGCTGTTGCTGCGCTGCTGCTGCTAGCGGGAGCACCGCCAGCCAGCTGCTGCTGCAAGACCCAGCTTGTTAATCAGCGGCAGCTGCTGCTGCTGCTGCGTTAAGTTGCTGCCGTTGCAGCAGCAGCGTTGCTGCGTTGCTTGCAGCAGCTGCTGCTAGCAGCGCTGCTTGCTGCTGCAAACAGCAACAGCGTTGCTGCTTGCTGCGGAGCCAAGCGTGCTGCTGGGCGCCTTGTTGCCAGCAGCAGTTGCTTGCAGTTACAGCAGCAAGGCTGCGTTGCAGCAGTTACATGTTGCTGGCAGCAGCTGCTTGCTTGTTAAGCAGCAGCAACGACCGTTAATCAATCGTTGGCAGCAGCAGCAGCAGCAGCTGCTGCTGTTGTACTGCGCAATTAGTGCTGCTGGCTTGCAGCAGCGTTGTTGCGCTGCAGCAAGGCGTTGCTGCCAATCAGCAACATGACGCTGCTGCTTGCAGCTGTTGCCGCTACAGCAGTTGCGCTTAAGACCAAGCCAAAACGCTGTTGCTTGCAGCAAGCCGAGCAGCGTTAGGCAAGCAGCAGTAGCAGCATCAGCAGCAGTTGCTGCCGCTGCCGCGCTGCTGCCAGCAAGTGCTGCTGCTGTTGCTGCCAACAGTGCGCAGTTGCGCCGCTGCCGCGCTTGCGCTTAAGCTGCTGCGCAGCAGCAGCGCTTAAGCAGCAGCGTTGCTGCAGCAGCGCAACACGGTTGCAGCAGCAGCTGTTGCTGCTGCTTGCTGCGGCTTGTTATTGCCATCATGCTGCACCAGCCGCTGCTTGCTTGCCAGCAGCGCGTTGGCAGCAGCATTGCTGCAGCAGCAGCAGTATGTTGCTGCAACGCTTGCTGCTTGTTGCTTGGCAGCAGCCAAACGTTGCTGCAAGCAGCAGCGCAGCAGCAGCGTTGCAGCAGCAGCAGCAGCAGCTGCGTTAATGCAAGTGCCTGCCGTGCTGTGCGTTGCGCCGTTATGACAGCAGCGCGCTGCCTTAAGCAGCGTTGCCGTTGCTTGCTAGCAGCGGCGTTGCTGCCTGCAGCAGCAACAATCGAATCAATCGCCAGCAGCAGCGCAGCAGCAGGTTGCTGTTGCTTGCTGCAACAGCGTGCTGTTGCTGCAACAGCTGCTTAGCAGCAGCTTACAGTTGCAACAGGTTACGGAACGGTTGAACAGTTAAGCGCAGCGCTGCTGGCAGCAGTTGCTGCTGCTGCCAAACGTTAAGCAGTTGCCATGATAGCAGTTGCGCTGCCTTGCCAAACAGCTACAGCAGCAGCGCGGGCAGCAGCGCTTGCAGCAGCAGCAGCTGCTGCCTTGCTGCTGTTGCCGCAGCATCGCAACCGTTGCTGCTGTCAGCAGCGCGTTGCGCAGTTGCTGCTGCTGCTGCTGCCAGCAGCACCGCGCCGTTGCCGCTGGAGCAGCGCAACCTGTGCAGCAGCAGCGTTGCTGCTGCAGCAGCTGCCAAACAGCGCGGCAGCAGCGTTGGCAGCAGCAAGCCGTTAGCGTTAGGCAGCAGCGTTCAGCTTATGGGAGCAGCAGCAGCCGTTGTTGCGTTACGCAGCAGCGGTTTAGCAGCGCAGCAGAGCAAACAGCAGCAGCAGCAGCTTAGCCAACAGCTGCGCTTTGCGCCGTGCTGCTGCAGTTCAAGCTTGCTGCTGCAAGCAGCGCTGCACGCGTTAAGCAGCAGCAGCAGCAGCAGCAGCAGCAGCTGTTGCGCGGCGCAGCGCTGCTGCTGCGTTAGCAGCTTGCTGCTGTTAGCAGCAGCGTTGCTTGCTAAACAGCAACAGCTGCTGCCGTTGTTGTTAGCAGCAGCAGTTGCGCTTGCTGCTGCGTGCAGCAGCTTGCCACCGCCGTTGCGAGCGGTTGCCAAACAAGCGCTGGGCAGAGCATGCGCTTGCGCGCTGCTGCTTGCCGCAGCAGCGTGCTGGGCAGCAGCAGCAATCCGTTAATCACCGTTAGTGGCTATGTTGCTGTTGCGTTGCTGTTGGCAAGTTCGCCGCCTTGTTGCTGCTGTTCTGCCACAGCAGCAGCAGGCATAGCGCTGTTGGCAGCTGCCGTTGCGCCAACAGCAACACGCCGTTGCGTGCTGCCGTTAAGCAGCAGCAAGCTGCCTTGCTGTTGTTGCATGCTGCCGCACCGCCGCTGGCAGGCAGTGCTGCTGGCAGCGGGTTAAGCGTTGGCAGCAGCGCACACCAGCGCTACAGCGCAGCAAGCTTGCGCAGCAGCAAGCTGCAAGCAGCGTTACCAGCAGCAGCAGCAGCAGCAGCAGCGCTGCCGCTGTTGTTGGCCGAGCGCGCACAATGCGTTGCTGCGCTGCTGCTGCTGCAGCAGCAACACCAGCACCTCCGACCGCAGCAGCTTACAGCTGCAGCAGCGAATGCTTGCTGCTTGCTTGCTGCCAAACCGCTGCTGCTGCCGTGTTAGCAGCGTTGCGCGTTTGTTAAGCTGCGTTGCTACGTGCACAGCATTGTTGCTGCGTTGGCTAAGCTTGCTGCTGCTAACAGCTGCCTTGTTGTTAATCGCCAAAACGCTGCTGCTTGCGCCGCTAAGCGTTAAGCAGCAGCAGCAGCAGCAGCACCAGCAGCGTTGCCTTGCTGCTGCTGCTGCTGCTGCTGCTGCAGCAATTGCGCTGCTGCTGCCACAGCAGCTGCCGTTGCTGTTGCTGCTGCTGCTGCTGTTAGCAGCGGTGCTGCTGTTAGCGCAGCGTTGCTGCAGCAGCTTGCTGCTGCTGCTGCCGCAGCAGCAGCAAACTGCTGCTGGCTTGCAGCGTTGGGCCAAACGTTGCTGCAGCAGCTGGTTGGCAGCAGCCTGCTGCTGCTTGCATTAGCAGCCGCCAAACAGCGTTGGCAGCAGTTGCTGCAGCGCTGCTGCAGCAGCAGCAGCAGCGCTGGCAGCTATTGCAGCAGCATTGTTGCTGACGTTGCCAAACGCGCTGCTGCTGCAGCAGCAGCAAATCAGCGTTGCTAACCGCCAAGCAGCGTTGCAGCAGCTGCGTTGCAGCAGCGCAGCATGGTTACAGCAGCTGCCGCCGCGCTTGCTGCTAAGCGCTGCTGTTGCTAAGACAGCAGCAGCCACACAGCAGCGCGCCAAGCAAACCGTGTTGCTTGCCGCCGCTGCGCAGCTGCAGCAGTTGCATCGAAACGCGCAGTTAAGTTGCCAAACGTTGCAGCAGCTGCTGTTGCAAAACGTGGCTGCTCGCCAGCAAGCAAGCAGCAGCAGCAGCAGCAGTAGCAGCAGCAGCATAAGAAGAAAAAGAAATGAAGATTAAGAAGAGAAACAGACGAAACAGCACTAAAAATATTTAAAAAAAAATCCCACCAATTTTTGCACCGGGAATCACCATCTAGTTTTATGTCGACATTTCCTACAAGAAACTGAGAAAAGTTTCATTACCAAAATTGGAAAAAGACTTTATCGGAGGTGAGAACTGTCTTACTAGGGACCAGGTTGTGTATCGTTACGATACACCGTTATTAGGCAGTGATCGTGATAAATCTAAATTAATGGTAGTTTCTAACTTGTATATCATTGTGTAGTGACGTCATTAATGTGTTGTACTAGAGAAGACTATTGTTGTTAACTGTTGTTGAATTCGAATTACGATCATGCAAGAACATGTGTGTGAAGGTCACAATGACAAGTGTTGTGCGAACCATTGACTAACACCATTAAACAAAAGTAAAAAAAAAATCTGGGCGGGAAAGAACTGCTGCCTAACCATTCGAATTTATGTTAATATAATCCTCCATAAAAAAACTTAGATAATGGATACGAATGAAACGAATTGTTAGACTGAATTTTCCTTGATATCGATAAACTTTGCGATATAGTTCTTCGTCAAAGATTTATCTGGAAACTGTAAAGTATGAAAAACTAAAAGTTAAAAATTACTACGAGTAAAATAATTGTCATTTATAAGAGTATGATAAGAAAAGTATCCTCAGGAAGAAATATCATCACTATGGGTCCATGAAGAATAAATTCTTATGCTGAATATATTATTAATTTACTTAAATTATACTTCAAGAGGAATATGAAAGAGTCGCTTCCACATCGAGCACTTTTGTTGCCTTCTTTGCTCTTGTTCCTCAACTGGAGCCCATGAACAACCTCCAATGATACTGCGCCTTATCTGGGGCATCATGGGTTATTGCACCTCAACTGGAGCATCATGGGTTATACTTCAACTGGAGCACCTTTGTAACCTGCAGTGAAACTGTCTCATATGGAGCATCATGGGTTATTGTGGCTCATATGAAACACCACCATTACTTCCCTTGTTACAGTGGCTCACCTGGAGCACATTCTTTACCTCCTGTGTTATGTCTCACCGATGATCTCCATTACCTTATGTGATTATATACATAAGTCGAAAAGTCCCACGCATTCACAGGTATTTAAACACAATAACATCGGTAATATTGCTTTATGTAATCATGAAAATTGGGATACAATAATGAAAAGTACACATTGGGAAACACACTTCAACTCTATACAACATTCATATTAACAAACGTTGTTGAATATTTCAGTTGTCACAGGAGGAAGACGCACCGAGATGAGTTAGTGTCAGGGATGAAACATTTGGTCAGGAGACCCATCAAGGGAAATGCCTAAATGGGCTGGAGAAGGGTTCCTGATTCAAGGAATTGCAGCTACTTTTCCCTTTCTTGAATAAACCATGATTACCTCTCTCATTCTCCAGGTGCTGTATGATTCATATGAATACAGTACTAATGATAATAATAAAAGTAATAATTACTTAAAAGAAATAAGGGAAGGAATTTTAATGTCAACCTTAATAGCTGGTGAAGAGAATATTATGTAGGTCAGTGCCCCGCATCATAGAAGAGAGAGCATGAAATGGCTTGTACAACACGTCGAAGTTGTCGTGTATTATCTGGAGAAAGCGTGGGCGAAGGCGCTGGCGAAGACACACTAGCCTCTCCATGGCCTGATGCGGCAACATCCGTGTACGGGGTACCGAACGCAGTCGATCCTCAAAAGATGACATAAGTTAAGAGTCGGTGAGACAGTGTAACCTGTGGACGAAATCAACCAATTTTATTCTGGAAAATTTAAAAATAATTATTTCACTTAGTGAATGTCAGTTTCTTGAAATAATAGTGAGAATTCTTCAATAATATATTTAAATGATAGAAAATGAACCAGTTTTTCTACCCTTGATAATTTTCGGTCTAAGTAGTTATTTATTATATAGGATATACGACTACATTCAACAGTTATTTAGTGTAACTCTTCTGAAGGAAAAATTAAATACCCCTTCAAAGGAAGGTAGGGTTAAAGTGCCTTGCTGTGTCTCTTTTTTCTCCTTAGGTTCGAAGCTAAATGTTGCCCAATTCTCCCATTCACTTTGACCTAATTTTGGGGGATATTTTCCTTTTTGTGAAATCCATCTTCTAAACAGGGAGGAAAAGAAACCACAGTCAGCCTTGTTCTAAAGTAACTTCCGTTGGTAGTGCCGAAGTGGTCACTTCCCTTCATCAGGTGGAATTAGAGCATCTCGGGGAGTGTCACCCTGAAGAGAGGCATCTTAATATCAGTAACAGGCTCTTGATCCAAGATATTGGACTTATCCTCCCCCTTTCTTGGATCGAATATCAATGTCATCCATTCCCCAGGCGCTATATGACGCCTACGAATTCAATGCTTTCCCCCTCATTAAATTAAATAAAAATCAAGGGATGTCAAGTGATCCACTGACGAAACATCGGGTGGCCATTCAGCAGCGCCTCTGATGGCTGAAGTAGTACTGGAGGTAGCCTGCGGATCAAAGAATGACAACTGAGAGTGTATAACTTCTGGCATTCATTCCATTTCGTCCTCCACCATTATTAATTGAAAGATGATTGAACAGTTAGTGCTTTTGTTTAAACAGACGGTTTTGTTAAGCCTTGCTCAGTCAAGCGAAATATGCAGCATGTGGCAGCTTTGTTTCCAATGTAAAATGCTGCCTCAATCCTTATACAAAGGTGTCTGACACCTTGAACACCAAGAAGGAACTTCTTACACAATCACATCACTGTTCAACCCTTATGAAATGCTCACCTCTGACATTCCTACTTTTCACTCTGCACCCATTAAAGGATGTTCATTCACGCCGATGAGAGGCTTGTGGTCTGTGAAATTAGTCCTGACCAGCCCTATTTGGGCACAAACGTGATTGCCTCTTATTTCACAGGCTCCATGTCTTCTATGGGCTTAGCGATCTCTCCCCTTTTACCAGTGAAAGTAATATAAACATTATTATAACTTACCCTCTGCCATCTTCATTCCCTCTCAACCTACACAGTTGTTTGTATGACATTTCCATTACATCCTCATAGACTATAAAAAATCAATCCAAAACTACCTACTAGCAGTCTACCTCAAACACTGATTGCTACTACATCTGTGACAGTTGCAGAAATACACTCATCCTCACAGACCCCTCTACATCAGAAGATAACTAACCTGCAAGGAAGCTCAATGCAGAGTCAGGTTTAAGATCCTCAGCTTTTGTGTAGCAATCTGTAACAGAAGGTACATTTGTGGCCTGTGGCCTGATGGCGAAAGCTCTCGTTGGGTGTGTTTAAACCGGGTGTCTATGTTCACCCATCACTAAAATGGGTACCTGGGTGTTAGTCGACTGGTGTGGGTCGGATCCTGGGACAAAACTGACGTAATTTGCCAAAAATGCTCTGCTTAACTAGCGGCTTTCTATATAGCAGTATGTCATTGATGTCAGATAGGCATGTATACCTCGTACATGATATTATTATTTGATTTGATATCGCTGCTGATCAGCTTTGCTGAGATCTTAAATATACCTCTGTATTGCTCTTCATCATTCCATTCTCCTTGGGCATCTTTGTAGTGAGACCGAAGAATGTGCTAAGTGTTCTCTCTGAATGTCAACATGCTATACATGAAAGCTGCAAAATAGCCATCAGGTATGACCTGATAAATGGAAAAAAAACCCAACTATATTAAACTTGATTCTGTAGCGGTATTTTCGTGTCCGCGCAATAACGTGAAGTTAAAGTGAACAAAAAAATCCAGAGAAATGCTTCAAAATCGCTCCCAAAATAAGAATCATAAATGAGCTTTTTCAAAAACACGAAGAAATTCAAGAAATTTCGAGCTTAAGAGCTGGAGAGGCATGAGCCACGAGAAAAGAGCTACAAAACAACTCCATTTCACTGGAGGAATGAAGTGTTAGGGAAGACTTGATCTAGACTTTTAAAATACTCCAGGAATCGGCAAGGTAGATAATGACAGACTGAGATGGAAGGGAGAAGAACAATGAGACACAGTGATGGAAGCTGAATATTCTGAAGAGCCAAATGGATGCTAGAAAGATTTATTTTCACTGAAAAGCTAGTGAAAACTACAAAACATGCAAAAACTCAGGACGAAGCTGAGCTCGTCATCAGCAATCAGTTAAGACGAAGGATAAAGGTAAAATAAAAATTGCAGAATGAGATCTTCTATGGCGATGTTTCATTCTAATTAATGATTTACAAAATCCATCTGCAACTTATAAAACCTGTCTAGAACCAATCTTTGTCTAATAAAAAAGGTCGTTCTGTATACAGTGTTTACATTCCTTGTCTGCGGGTTGCTTGCCATTCACTACGTTAGCTAAATACAATAATAAAACTTACCAACAAAGCCAGGTCCCAAGGCAGCCGTGGTAGGATGTAGAAGGACGGCACACACCACCAAGAGGGACACTATTAGCCTCACTTGTGACCTGCAGAAAGTTTATTGGTAATTTTCCTACACGTTCCCTTTTCAAAGAATAATGTTAAAACATTAAACGTCTTGACAGATGCTCATTACATTTCAAAGATTTAAATTCTACGGGGTGTCCCGAGGTGTCCCGGAGCTCGATCGTTAGGGCACTCAGCTCACACACTGAGGTCCGGAATTCGAATCTCCGGTACGGCTGGAAAACATTAGGACGTGTTTCCATAAGACACCTGTTGTCCATGTTCACCCGTCAGTATAAAATGGGTACCTGGGAGTTAGTCAACTGGTGTGGGTCGCATCCTGGGACAAAACTGACGTAATTTGCCCAAAATGCTCTGCATAACAAGCGGCTTTCTATATAGTAGTGTCATTGATGTCAGCTTGTAGAAATAAATAAATAAATTATATATATATATATATATATATATATATATATATATATATATATATATGTATGTATATATATATATATATATATATATATATATATATATATATATATATATATATATATATAGATATATATATATATATATATATATATATATATATATATATATATATATATATATATATATGTATATATATCTTGCCGTATAGGTAAAACTGGTCAATTAGCAAGAACTAATTGAAAATTAAGTCCTTTCTAAAATTTTCTCTTATTTCAAGATATTTTTTTTTCATTTATGTTAATGTTAACGAGAAAAAAATCTTTAAACGTATAAGAGAAAATTTTAGAAAGGATTTTAAATGAGTTCTTGCTAATTGACCAGTTTTACCTAATCGGCACATTATATATATATATATATATATATATATATATATATATATATATATATATATATATATATATATATATATATATATATATATATAGGCATTTTTATGATTTCTCACATTATCAAGGAACAGTAAAATTAATGGGATAACACAAGAAATAAAGCTGAGATATGACCTCACATATGACCCTATTCACTGAGCATGGGAATGTAGTGAAGAAATAGTGAAAATTTAAGAGTGACATGTCAGACATCGTATAAAATACTTGCAAATTCTAATCATTCTAATCTAATTCTTAATTTTTTTAATGTATCAAGATTTTTAAATGCATCTTGGATTTTGAAATTCTATAGTATAGGGTTGCAAATGCTCAGAGTTCTCAAAACATGGAAGAGAATAACCCGCTCATTTGTCACGGTGTGTACAATAATAGTGTACATAAGAGCAGTTATTCGTTGGGTTTATATATATTCTGAATTTAAATTCTTGGTTCCAACGCTCTGTGAGGAGGGTTATATGTTATGTTATATCTCGACTTTATAAGTCTTTTGTTGTCCCTTTATTTTTACAATACCTTGATAATGTTAAAAGTCACGAAAGCGCTTTGAATTTCACTGTTTTTACACTGTGGCTATTGAGAATATATATTCACACATATATACATGATGCACATTCGTACATATATTTCATGATTATAAGGTGTGTTATTAATCTTCTTCTCACTTCACCCATGCAAGTGAAAGCATCACAGCTGTCTGTCTTCCTTCACTTGATACACACCACCCTCATGGTTACCTACTCTTTTAAATAGACACGTTATCTCGTTATGCTTGAATAACACCTTAACTTGGTACTTTACCTATTCATATTGAATATGTAGTTATGAGCCTTGATGAGCAGTGTGTGTGAATGCTGACTTAATGATACTGGACTCTGGGTGATGCTGCATGCGCTCATATATATTTTCAAAATACCCACAGCATCTCTCTTCCCGGAAACCTTTGCCTGGGGAATAACCCAAATCACTGAAATATTTTAAGTATTGAAATATATTAGCCAAGGTAAACATTGTCCAATGGAAGACTGGAGTGTCGTGTTGAAGGGAAACGAAGAGAGAGAATTCGGTGAGAGTAGGGGTGGAGGAGAAGAGGAATTAATGGATTACATTACTACCGTCGTGCACATTCTAATCAATCACAGTTCACTCTTCATGTTTCTATAACTGTGTTTTCGGTGATTCATCTTTCGATTGTGATTAAAAAAATCTGTGCACGTTCCACTCCTTGGATAATTGCCTATTCATAGTAATTCTCTCAAACGTTTCCTTTCTACGTATAGTATTGACATTTACTGCTTGCTTCTGTACTTTGTATCCTGATCATCACACGACTCTTGGCCGAAGAATCCAAAGTATTTTTTTTCAGACACTAGTATCGTTACCTCTTTTTTTCAGTATTTGCAAGCCATGAAGACAGGGTCAGTTGTAGAAAATCAGGAGACAGGACGACTAATTTTGCATTTTACTGCAATGAAAACTGCAATCTAGCTCAACCATTTGATACTCCGTTGCCTTTATGAGCTTTATTCTCATTATCTTACCACAATATATCTTACAAAAATTTTGTAAAATTTTGCGACCCATAGTTACTACGTGCTTAGATTGTTCATATAAATGAACTATCTAAGCACATATATTCTGGTACAGTCCAAGACACGGTAACGAGAGAGAGTTTACCCTTGTCTCTACAGACTTTCCATTGTCTTTCTTCTCTGGAGTTGCTACACCAACCTGCCATATACACAGGTAACAAAAAATTCTGGCCGGCACAGTGTCGACTCTCCTATATTTACCAGCCTTACTGTTTATTTGTTTATTTAATTCAATCATGTTGTAATGTACAAATTTCCGTTTCTTAACGTATCTCTATATAATATTTGTTTAATATTTGACCTGCTGAAAAGTTTCCCAAATCAGTAATTTATTGTTTTTGCTAAATTAACAAATCTTTATCATTAACCAATATTTTACATATTCCAGCATTTTCAATAGTTTTTATGTCTTCTGCAATATTATTAGTAATGTTTCTGGAGTTCTATGTCAATTAGGTTGATTCCCAGTTAGGACGTGCAACTGGGGTTCAGTCAGACTTAATTTTGTACCGGTAATGAGGAAATAATGTCTGAGACAGTCAGTGAGCAATCTACCTCTCCTGGGTGCATCTGTTTTACCATACACAAATAATCCGCACATAAGTAAGAGAAGCTTATGACGACCCTTCGGTCCGACTTGGACTATATACAAGTGACTTGTGACTTCGCTGTTGTCTAACATTGTTTATAAACTTAATTTTCATCGTACTGCATTAAAATTAGGAAAATACTTTTACATTCGGAACTGTTTTTACAATATTTATATTTGTATATACGGTAAATATCTGCAGCTTTGCATCTATATCTAATTTGTATTTGTAGTTTTGAATGTATATTTTACACGTATCACAGGGTTTCCAAAAATATATGTTCGTTTCTGTGTTTGTTTTATATTTTTTTCTAGACCACCGTACAAGTATTTGTATGTGGACGTCGTGCGTATATGAGCCAGTCCCTGCTACATAACCTTCTCATAACTTGATTCTGAGCCTGTGGACGTCCTTGTGCTTCATGCTACCTAGAGACTGGAGTACAGTGGAGGATGCAGGAGTCGTGTATCACATTTTTCCGGATATTTGTGAAGAGCTGGGTTTTTTCCCAGGCTGGTGTGGATATGGCCAGGTTGTTGAAACTAGCTTAAACCGAATTTAATATCAATATTATCACTTCAACGAGACGTGAACATATGGATAGTCAGAAGAGGAAGTTAACCACTCACACATGAATCATATGATACCTTAATATCAATTTATAAAGAGTTCTCAATATTATTATTATTACATTAATCAACAAAAAAATTCATTGCTAAAGATATTTGAAGGTATATAGGATATCTTGGGGTTGCTGAATTCGAAAATAGCAGTAGGTTTTTCAAATTATCTCTTGTTTGTGAGATATTGCGTACCTACCCTCAGTTAACGAAGAACTAAGCCCTAACGCGTGTGTATGTAAATGTTGTGACAATTTGTATATACAGATAGTTTTAATAAAGATTAGAATTTTATTTTTACGTGATTCAATATTTAACGAAAGGACTTGTATCAACGACGACCAAGTGACAATACTGTAAACTTAATTTTGACATTTTTTCCAGATAAACATGAGTTCTTCACGAAAAGTTTGCTTAAACAAACCTAGTGTATTTTGTTATATTTGTAGCTAATACTCTTTGCTAAAACAAGGAAAAAATCACAGATTTTGTAAAACGAGTTCATCTTGCTTATTCTGGAGTGGTGCTTAGAGAACAAAACAAGTCTTGGACTCCCCATATGGTCTGCAAAACCTGTGTAGAATGTTTATGACAGGGGAACAACAGGCAAAGAAAAAAATTAAGCTTCAGCATGCCTGTGGTGTGAAGAAAACCGAAAAACCACCACGACGATTGTTATTTCTGTATGGTGAGTGTAAAAAGTTTCAATTGATACGAGAAAGTTAAATGGGAATATCATGCTTTGGAGTCAGCAAGGAGACCTGTGCCACACAGCGAGGACGTTCCCATACCAGTGTTTACAACATTACCTGACCTTCTGTTGTCAGATGTTGAAGAAACTCAGGGTTTAGGATGTAACACAGGTAATGGAAGTGAATATGAAGTAAGCATTTCAACACCCCAGCAGTTCTCCCAAGAAAAACTCATTGATCTGATGCGTGACCTCAGTTTGTCAAAGCAAACATCTAAACTTTTAGCATTCAGACTGATAGAAAAGAATTGTCTTCAACAAGAAGTTACAATAACAGCTTTTCGGATAAGAAAGGTTGAACTCCTTCCCCACTTCAGCAAAAATGAAAGAACTTGTATATTGCAATAATATCCCTGAACTTGAATATCAAAATGGTATACAATACCGACAGGTTGGTAGATAAGACACATAGGCAACATTTAGGCAACTTTATTCCGAAACGTTTAGCCTACACAGTAGGCTTCTTCAGTGGAGTACAGAAAGTAGGCAGGAGCAGTAGAGATGTGAAGACGATGTAATCAGTCCATCACCCTTGAAGTCCTAGATTTGAGGTTGTCAGTCCCTCAGCCTGGAGAAGTTCTATTCCAAGTCTGGAACTAACTGAAGACCAAGCGCCTCTCCTTCCGACAGTATTTAAGTCTCAACACTGTCGCTTGATCTTCAGTTAGTTCCAGACTTTGGAACAGAACTCCTCCAGGCTGAGGGACTGATAACCTCAAATCTACAACTTCAAGGGTGATGGACTGATTACATCGTCTTCACATCTCTACTGCTCCTGCCTACTTTCTGTACTCGACTGAAGAAGCCTACTGTGTAGGCGAAACGTTTCGGAATAAAGTTGCCTAAATGTTGCCTATGTGTCTTACCTACCAACCCTGGACTTCATCGAATGGGACTTGAGCATCAACCAATAGATTGCCGGTTGTTTATAGACAGCTCAATTAGAAGTTTGAAATGTGCTGATGACAAACACAGAAAAAATCGTATTGACTCGTACTGACTCCGGCCATACAATAGAGCGGAAAAATAATGTAAGGGACCTGGGAGTAGTAATGTCTGAGGATCTCACTTTCAAGGATCACAACAGTGCCACGATCGCACGTGCAAAGAAAATGATAGGATGGATAATGAAAACTTTCAAAACGAGAGATGCCAAGCCAATGATGATCCTTTTCAAATCACTTGTTCTCTCTAGGCTGGAATACTGCTGTACATTAACATCTCCATTCAAAGCAGGTGAAATCGCAGATCTAGAGAGTGTACAGAGATCCTTTACTGCACGTATAAGTTCTGTCAATCACCTTAACTACTGGGAACGCTTGGAAGCACTTGACTTGTACTCGTTGGAACGGAGGAGGGAAAGATATATCATAATCTACACTTGGAAAATCTTGGAAGGAATGGTCCCAAATCTGCACACAGAAATCTCTCCCTACGAAAGTAAAAGACTTGGCAGGCGATGCAAAATGCCCCCAATAAAAAGTAGGGGCGCCATTGGTACACTAAGGGAAAACACCATAAGTGCCCGGGGCCCAAGACTGTTCAACAGCCTCCCATCAAGCATTAGGGGAATTGCCAATAAACCCCTGGCTGCCTTCAAGAGAGAGCTGCACAGAT